>NC_052067.1:136559099-136867030 GCF_015852505.1 Tachyglossus aculeatus | reverse complement strand
TAGGTCATCATCATCAATCGTATTTATTGAGCGCTTACTATGTGCAGAGCACTGTACTAAGCGCTTGGGAAGTACAAATTGGCAACATATAGAGACAGTCCCTACCCAACAGTGGGCTCACAGTCTAAAAGGGGGAGACAGAGACAGAGACTAGGTGACAGAGACAGAGACTAGGTGCTGAGCACAGTACTAAGCTTTTGGCACAGTACAATAAACTCTAACAGACACAGTCCCTTTCCACAAGGAGTGTATAATCTAGAGGAGTAGTTTATCATCTAATTTTTTTTAAACACTTACTAAATGTCCAGAGGCACAGAAGGTACAGGATATTTAGATCAGACATAGTGCTTGTCCCACATGGGGCTCACAAACTGAGAGATAGAAAATGGATATCTAAACCCAGTTTTACAGATGACAAAACTGAGACCCTGAGAAGTTAAGTGACTGGTCTGAAGTCACCAGCAGACAAGTGGTAGAGCCAGGATCAGAACCTGGGTATCTGGACCCGTGGTCCTGGACTTTTCTCAACACGTGACATGGCTTCCCTATCCTAAGCTTAATGAAATGTTGACAGTAAAATCAATAGATCAATGGTACTTTATGAGCACTTACTGTATACAGAGCATTATCATGACACTCTCATAACAATTTCCTCAATGCATCAGCCCTGCAATACCCACCACTGTTAACACTGTTTTCCCGGAGCCAGATAGCTTACCTAATAGTATGGGTAGCAGTGGAGTGAACGTGATATTTGGAATCTTTCAAAAAAGCAGATTAAAATGATGCAGAATGGAGAGAATTCTTTTCATCAGAAATTAATACCCAGGTGTGGACATCTGGGCAAATGGCCTAATAAGAGTTGGAAAATTGCTCATATTGTTAGACATCACCTACCCAGCAGGAGGAGTCCCCATTCAATAAACCACAGCAGCAGAAAGTACACAAATAATCACAATAAAAACAATGGAATGGCGCCTCCAAATAACTCAGAAAATTTCACTGAGTTTCCCCTTACTCTCTGAGGCAGGACCTTAGTGATTGATTCCACATGGAAAACAAAGTTTGTTTTCTCCCCTAAACATCCAGTTCCACACAGTTGCCCAAGCATGTCCATCCTCTCTTTCACCCTAACCCTTGGTGAAAAAGATTAGATGTGCTAGTGCAGACAAAAGAAGTGGCATGTCCTTTGGAAAGAGCATCCACATGGGTTCTGATCCTGGCTCTGAAACTTATCTGCTCTACATAATAAGAGCAATTTTCCATTTGAAAAATCTCTTTCCCTTAATGTCAGCCTCCTGAATGCCAGTCCAGCTGTAGCTTGGTGTTCGTCTGACTTCCTAATGGTGATGGTTTATGGTTTTACAATGTCTGTCACTAGTTATTTCTTCAACCATTTTTCAAAGTATTGGTTAAGCACATACTATGTGCCAATCAATCAATCAATCAATCAATCGTATTTATTGAGCGCTTACTATGTGCAGAGCACTGTACTAAGCGCTTGGGAAGTACAAATTGGCATCACATAGAGACAGTCCCTACCCAACAGTGGGCTCACAGTCTAAAAGGGGGAGACAGAGAACAGAACCAAACATACCAACAAAATAAAATAAGTAGGATAGAAATGTACAAGTAAAATAAATAAATAAATAAATAAATAGAGTAATAAATATGTACAACCATATATACATATATACAGGTGCTGTGGGGAAGGGAAGGAGGTAAGACGGGGGGATGGAGAGGGGGACGAGGGGAGAGGAAAGAAGGGGCTCAGTCTGGGAAGGCCTCCTGGAGGAGGTGAGCTCTCAGCAGGGCCTTGAAGGGAGGAAGAGAGCTAGCTTGGCGGATGGGCAGAGGGAGGGCATTCCAGGCCGGGGGGATGACGTGGGCCGGGGGTCGATGGCGGGACAGGCGAGAGCGAGGTACAGTGAGGAGATTAGTGGTGGAGGAGCGGAGGGTGCGGGCTGGGCAGTAGAAGGAGAGAAGGGAGGTGAGGTAGGAGGGGGCGAGGTGATGGAGAGCCTTGAAGCCCAGGGTGAGGAGTTTCTGCTTGATGCGCAGATTGATCGGTAGCCATTGGAGGTTTTTGAGGAGGGGAGTAATATGTCCAGAGCGTTTCTGGACAAAGATAATCCGGGCCGCAGCATGAAGTATGGATTGAAGTGGAGAGAGACACGAGGATGGGAGATCAGAGAGAAGGCTAGTGCAGTAGTCCAGACGGGATAGGATGAGAGCTTGAATTAGCAGGGTAGCAGTTTGGATAGAGAGGAAAGGGCGGATCTTGGCAATGTTGCGGAGCTGAGACCGGCAGGTTTTGGTGACGGCTTGGATGTGAGGGGTGAATGAGAGAGCGGAGTCGAGGATGACACCAAGGTTGCGGGCTTGTGAGACGGGAAGGATGGTAGTGCCGTCAACAGAGATGGGAAAGTTAGGGAGAGGACAAGGTTTGGGAGGGAAGACAAGGAGCTCAGTCTTCGACATGTTGAGCTTTAGGTGGCGGGCGGACATCCAGATGGAGATGTCCTGAAGGCAGGAGGAGATGCGAGCCTGGAGGGAGGGGGAGAGAGCAGGGGCAGAGATGTAGATCTGGGTGTCATCAGCGTAGAGATGATAGTTGAAGCCGTGGGAGCGAATGAGGTCACCAAGGGAGTGAGTGTAGATTGAGAACAGAAGGGGACCAAGCACTGAACCTTGGGGAACCCCCACAGTAAGAGGATGGGAGGGGGAGAAGGAGCCTGCAAAAGAGACTGAGAAAGAACGACCGGAGAGATAAGAGGAGAACCAGGAGAGGACGGAGTCAGTGAAGCCAAGGTCAGATAACGTGTTGAGGAGAAGGGGGTGGTCCACAGTGTCAAAGGCAGCTGAGAGGTCGAGGAGGATTAGGACAGAGTATGAGCCGTTGGATTTGGCAAGCAGGAGGTCATTGGTGACCTTTGAGAGCGCAGTTTCCGTGGAATGAAGGGGACGGAAGCCAGACTGGAGGGGGTCGAGGAGAGAGTTGTTGTTGAGGAATTCTAGGCAGCGCGTGTAGACAACTCGTTCAAGGAGTTTGGAAAGGAATGGTAGGAGGGATATGGGACGATAACTAGAAGGTGAGGTGGGGTCAAGAGAGGGTTTTTTTAGGATGGGAGAAACATGGGCATGTTTGAAGGCAGAGGGGAAGGAACCAGTGGAGAGTGAGCGGTTGAAGATGGAAGTTAAGGAGGGGAGAAGGGATGGAGTGAGAGATTTCATAAGATGAGAGGGAATGGGGTCAGAAGCACAGGTGGCCGGAGTAGCACTTGAGAGGAGGGAGGAGAGTTCCTCTGAGGATACCGCTGGGAAGGATGGGAGAGTAGCAGAGAGTGTTGAGAGCCGGGGGGTTGGAGAAAGGGGGGAAGAGACTTTGGGGAGGTCGGACCTGATGGATTTAATTTTGTTAATGAAGTAGGAGGCCAGATCGTTGGGGATGAGGGAAGGAGGAGGGGGAGGAACCGGGGGCCTGAGAAGGGAGTTGAATGTACGGAAGAGCTGGCGGGGGTGATGGGCATGGGTGTCAATAAGGGAGGAGAAATAGTTTTGTCTGGCAGAAGAGAGGGCTGAGTTAAGGCAGGAAAGGATAAACTTGAAGTGAACGAGGTTGGCATGGTGTTTAGACTTTCGCCAGCAGCGTTCAGCAGCTCGAGCATAAGAGCGGAGGAGGCGGACAGTGGCAGTGATCCAGGGCTGTGGGTTAGTGGTGCGAGAGCGGCGAAGGGAAAGGGGAGCGAGCGAGTCTAGCTGAGTAGAAAGGGTAGAGTTGAGAGCAGTAATCTGATCATCAAGACTGGGTAGAGAGGAGAGGGCGGCGAGGTGGGGTGTGAGGTGCTCCGAAAGATGGGTGGGGTCCAGAGAGCGGAGATCTCTGTGAGGGAGTAATACGGATTTACAGGGGAAAGGAGTGTGAGTGAGGAGGCAGGTGAGAAGATTATGATCTTGATTATGCCAGACACTGTACAAAGCACTGGGGTAGATGCAAGATCATCAGGTTGGACACAGTCTTTGTCCCACACAGGCCTGACTTGCTCCCTTTATTCATCCCCCCTTCCGAGCCCCACAGGACTTTTCTGTACATATCTGTAAAAATCTGAATATATCTGTAATTGATTTATATTAATGTTTGTCTCCCCCTCTAGACTGTAAGTTCGTTGTGGGCAGGGAATGTGTATGCCTATTGTAACATTGTATTCTCCCAGTGCTTAATACAGTGCTCTGCACACAGTTAGCACTCAATAAATATAGCTAAATGAATGATTGAATGAACTTTAATCCCCATTTTACATATGAGGTAACTGAGGCCTAGAGAACTTAATTGACTTCCCCATGGTCACACGGGAGACACTTGGCAGAGCTGGGACTAGAACCTACATCCCCTGACCCCCAAACCCATGAACTTTCTAAGGGACCCCAGTGCTTCTCCAACCAACATCTCTAGAATCCACCCCTTCCTCTCCAACAAAACTGCTTCCATGCTGGTCCAAGAACTTCTCATATCCCTTCTCAGCTACCACATCAGTCTCCTTGCTGACCTCCCTGCCTCCAGCCTTGCCCCGTCCAGTCCAACTTCATTCTGCTGCTTGATTCATTTTTCCAAAACAATCTTTTAATCCATATCTCCTCACTCCTCAAGAACCTCTGCACACTTATGTCTCCACATCGAACAGAAATTCCTCACCAATGGCTTTAAGACACTCCTTCAATCAGTTCTCTCTCCTAACTAACCTCACTCCTCTCCCATTATAATGCCTCACTCACATCACTTACCTCTAGCAGCAACCTATTCAGTGTGTCTTGATCATATCTTTCTCACCACTGGCCCCTTGCTCATACCCTCCCTCCTACCTGGAACTCCCTCCCCTTTATATTTGTTAGACTGACACTCTCCCCATCTTCCAAGTTCTTCTGAAATCATATCTTCTCCAGAAAGCCTTCCCTGACTAATCTTCCATCTCTCCACGCTATTATCTCTCCCTTCTGCATCACCTATGTATGTACTTGAGTCCATACCCACAAAGCATTTAGGCACTTACCCCACTCCCACAGCACTTATATACTTATCCTTACATTAAGCAGCGTGGCTTAGTGTAAAGAGCCCAGGCTCGGGAGTCAGTGGTCGTGGGTTCTAATCCTGTCTCCCTCACTTATCAGCTGAGTGAATTGGAGCATGTCACAACTTCTCTGTGCCACAGTTACCTCATCTGGAAAATGGGGATTAAGACTGTGAGCCCCACGTGCGACAACCTGATTACCTTGTATCTTCCAAAGTTCTTAGAACAGTGCTTGGCACATAGTAAGCACTTAACAAATACCATCATCATCATCCTTTGACTTGGTTGCCTCTCCTATTTTAATGTCTGACTCCCTGCTAGCAGAGGGCAGGGACCATATATACTTTGACTCTGAGCTCCACGAGGAACAAGGACTGTCCAACCTGATAAACTTGGTAGACTCGTGCTTGACAATTAGTAAGTGTTTAACAAATTCAATAAATATTATTATTTTTACTTACTTCATTGTACTTTCCCAAGCACTCAAAACACACAATAAATCCACACAGTTAAGCACTTAATAAATATGATTGATTGCTTGATTGAGCAGAGGACCTCTTCTGGTTGAAGTGGGAGCTGGGGGACTGTGAGCCCATTGTTGGGTAGGGACCATCTCTATATGTTGCCTACTTGTACTTCCCAAGTGCTTAGTACAGTGCTCTGCACACAGAAAGCGCTCAATAAATACAATTGAATGAGTAAATTAATTTGGGAAAGGAGAGCTGATGGTTTAGACTGTGAGCCCATTGTTGGGTAGGGACTGTAGCTATGTTGCCAACTTGTACTTCCCAAGCGCTTAGTACAGTGCTCTGCACTCAATAAATACGATTGATTGATTGATTGATTCTAGGATTCTCACCTCTCCTCTTTCCTAGCTGGCTGGCTCCTCTCACATTTTTTTGTAAACGTGTTTGCAAGCCCAAAAACTTTTAAATGACCTCTCTGGCCTCAATTAACCCCACCCCGTTCCAGTCAGTCTGCACGTCAGGCAGAAACTCCTCACCCTCGGCTTCAAGGCTCTCCATCACCTCACCCCCTCCTACCTCATCTCCCTTATCTCCTTCTACAGCCCACCCACACCCTCCACTCCTCTGCCGCTAATCTCCTCACTGTGCCTCATTCTCACCTGTCCCGCCATTGACCCCCAGCCCACGTCATCCCCCGGGCCTGGAATGCCCTCCCTCTGCCCATCCGCCAAGCTAGCTCTCTTCCTCCCTTCAAGGCCCTACTGAGAGCTCATCTTCTCCAGGAGGCCTTCCCAGACTGAGCCCCTTCCTTCCTCTCCCCCTCGCCCCCCTCTCCATCCCCCCCATCTTACCTCCTTCCCTTCCCCACAGCACCTGTATATATGTACATATGTTTGTACATATTTATTACTCTACTTATTTATTTATTTATCTTACTTGTACATATCTATTCTATTTATTTCATTTTGTTAGTATGTTTGGTTTTGTTCTCTGTCTTCCCCTTCTAGACTGTGAGCCCGCTGTTGGGTAGGGACTGTCTCTATGTGTTGCCGACTTGTACTTCCCAAGCGCTTAGTACAATGCTCTGCACACAGTAAACACTCAATAAATACGATTGATTGATTGATCAATTAATATGTCAGGCAGATGTGTCATTTGCATTATTCAGAACCTAGAGGATTTTTGTTTTAGGGATCAATTATTAATCAATCAGTGGTATTTATTGAGCACTTACTGTGTGCAGAGCACTGTACTAAGTACTTGGGAAAGTACAATACATCAGAGTTGAGGTAATATTTACATATAAGTTTCTTCAGCCTTGGGAACAAAGCCACAGATAAGGAAGTCAGGTGGGCTGAAAGAAAGAGGTGAAGAAAGAAGATATATCTGAACTGAAGATGGGTTGTATTTTCAGGATGCTGAGTTAGGAGCTGATAATCTCTTGAGGGGACCTTTCTGGCTCTGGAAAAGAGCCAGTAGTAACAGTATTTAGGAGAAATAGTATTTACAAAGTGTCTAGTGGGTATACTTAGCACAGGAAAAAAATTAGAGAATTAGACACAGTTCCTGGTCCCAAAGGGGCTCATGATCTCAGAATAAAGGGCAACAGGTGGCTGGGGGAGGGACCTGGAGATAGACACATAAGGAAAGATAATACAATAAAAACACATAAAAAAGCAAGAGACTCTGTCAAGGACAATAATTAATGCAGTGAGGATACAGTGACTAGAGGGGCAGTTTCATGCTAGTTGCTGCTCAGAAGCCAACAGTCTCAGCCACCACCACAGCCTAATCAATATTCTAAATTGTGTGGAGTTCACACAATGGTACTGAGGGTTTCCTGTCTGGCCCCCTGGAGCAGAACAGGTCAGGGATAAGGCTTCTGATGGCATGGCATGGAAGGTGGCAGGGGTTGCCAGGGCTAATAGCTTGATGATATGGTCCTCCCTCAGTTTTCCACAAAATGGTTCTTCCTTTGGGTCTGCTTTCCTCTGCTTACTCAGAGACCCTATCCTGGCCAGCTGAAGACTGTTCTGTGTCGTATTTTTTCTCTCAAATCTGATTTTCCACATAACTTTCCCATCCCAGCAGAGCTCACCACCATCCTCCCTGGTCCAGAACCTGGCAACCAAGTGATCATCTTCTCAACTCTCACATTCAATCTGTCACTAAATCCTTTTTGTTTGTTCTCCATAATGTTTGCTAGATTTATCCCTTCCTCTCCATCTAAATGGCCACTCCTCTGGTCCAGGAACTTGCCATATCCTGGGTATACTATTGCATCATAGTCTCCTGGCTCCTTGAGGAGCAGCGTGGCTTAGTGGATAGAACACAGGCCTGGGAGTCAGAGGGTCATGGGTTCCAATCCCAACTCATCCACATGTCTGCTGTGTGACCTTGGGCAAGTCACTTATCTTCTCTGGGCCTCAGTTATCTCATCTGCAAAATGAGGCTGAAGACTGTGAGCCCTACGTGGGACAACCTGATTACCTTGTATCTACCCCAGTGCTTAGAACAGTGCTTGGTAAATAGTAAGTGCTTACCAAATACCATCATCATTATTATTATTATTAAAATGGGAAGTAAGACTGTGAGCTCTTTGTGGGACATGGTCTGTGTCCAACCTGACTACCTTGCATCTACCTCAGTGCTTAGGACAGTGCTTGGCACATAGTAAACACTTAACAAGTACATCGTTATTATTATTATCGCCTTTCTCACTGTTTTTCCTGCTTCCGGTTTGGCCTTTCTCAAGTCCATACTTCACTCCACTTTCCAGATCAGTTTTCTAAAATGTTGTTCTATATATGTGTCTCTGTTCCTCACAAACACTTCAGTGGCTACCCATTACTCTCAAATAGGAACTTCTGACTGTAAATGTTTAGGCATTCCATCATTTCACTCTTACTTATCTGCTCTCTTCTTCCACTGCACTCCAGCTTGTACTCTTCAAGAGTACTCTTGTACTCTTACTCCTTATATCTGTTTTTTTTTATTTTCCTGTCCCAAGTAGATTTTCACACCTTCCCATCTGCCAGAACTCCCTCCACTTTCAAATAATAATAATAATAATAATAATAATGGCATTTGTTAAGCGCTTACTATTTGCAGAGCACTGTTCTAAGCACTGGGGGTGATACAAGGTGATCAGGTTGTCCCACAGGGGGCTCACAGTCTTAATCTCCATTTTACAGAAGAGGTCACTGAGGCTCAGAGAAGTGAAATGACTTGCCCAAGGTCACACAGCAGACATGTGGCAGAGTCGGGATTCAAACCCATGACCTCTGACTCCAAAGCCCGTACTCTTTCCACTGAGCCATGCTGCTTCTCACATCTGGCAGACCATTACTCTTCCCATCGTCAAAGCCCTCCTGAAATCCCACATCCTTCAGAAGGAATTCATCAGGAGCCAGGGACAGAAGGAGGAGGGAGCAAGGATCAGAGGGAAGGAGGAAACCAGGGTCAGACAGGAGGAGGGAACCAAGTTCAGAGGGTAAAGGAAGCCAGTGTCAGAAGGGAGTCAGGACCAGAGGAGAAGATGAAGCCAGGTTCAGAGAGGGGGAGGGAGTCAGGAACAGAGGGTGAGGAGGGAGCCAACAACAGAGGGAAAGACATCATTAGGGAAATGATGTCCAGAATCCCCTGGTGATGAATAGGTCCACCAGGGCTTCTTGGAAGGAAACAAAAGTCCTTCTCCGGGACACATCTGGGAATTGTCCCTAAAGGCAGGCTGGGAGCTGTGGGGTGGGAGTGAGAGGTAGAGTTGTGGAGGGGAGAGCTTCCCCAGACTCTGCTCTCCCAGGGCCCAGGATCCTGAGAAGAGGCTCAGAAGGTGAGTTTCTGGGAACAGTTTCTTTGGGGCTGGTCCTCCTCAACCCCCTTCCTTTTTGATGCTTCTGAAGTGGTCAAAATGTTTATGATGGACCTGGAAATCAGGCAGTAACACAGTAGGAACTGATCTTCTGGACATGTATTTTTGTTTGTTTATTTGGGGGTTTTCTGTTGGTCTTTTAATGGTATTTGTAATGCACCTACCATGTGCCAGGAACTAGACTTAGCATTGGGGTAAATACAAACTAATCAGGTTGGACATGGTCCATGACCCACATGGGGCTCACAGTCTTAATCCCCATTTTACAGGTGAGGTAACTGAAGTACAGAGAAGTTAAGTGACTTGCTCAGGGTGGCCTAGTGGAAAGGGTAAGTGTCTGAGAATCAGAGGACCTATTCCTCTGCCATTGTCTGCTGGGTGACCTTGGGCAAGTCACTTCACCTCTCTGTGCCTCAGTTACCTCATCTGTAAACCTTCCCATTCATTCATTCAATCATATTTACTGAGCACTTATTGTGTGCAGGGCACTGTACTAAGTGCTTGGGAAGTACAAGTAGGCAACATATAGAAACAGTCCCTACCCAACAACGGGTTCAGAGTCTAGAAGGGGGAGACAGACAACAAAACTAAACATGTAGACAAACTGAGCCATCCTTTTCCTATGCTCCTCCTCCCCATCACCTGGACTCCCTCCCTCTGCTCTACCCCCCTCCCTGCCCAACAACACTTCTGTGTATATGTACATATTTATTATCCTATTTTTTATTAATGATGTTTATATATCTATAATTCTATTTATTTATATGAATTCTATTAATGCCTGTTTACTTGTTTTGTTTTGTTGTCTGTCTCCCCCCTTCTAGACTGCGAGCCCGTTGTTGGGTAGGGATTGTCTCTATTTGTTACCAAGTTGTACTTTCCAAGCACTTAGTAATAACAGTGCACTGCAAACAGTGAGTGCTCAGTAAATACAATTGAATGAATGAATAAAATGATGTTTAAGACTGTGAGCCCCATGAGGGACATGGAATGTGTCCAATCTGATTACTTTGTATCTACCCCAGCACTTAGAACAGTATCTAGCACATAGTAAATGCATAACAAATACCATTTTTTAAAAATGGCAGAGCTGGGATTAGAACACAGGTCTCTGTCTCCCAGACTCTGGCTTTTTCCACCAGACCATGTGGCGTCTCATGTTGACCTGGAAATGTCCAGTTTTTGAGGTTTCTAATACCAGCTCTGACTCCTGTCGGCTGTGTGACCTTGGGCATGTCACTTAACTTCTCTGTGCCTCTGTTACCTCATCTGTAAAATAAGGTAAGATGTGTCCAACTTGATTAGCGTGTATATACCCCCAGGCTTAGAAGAATGTCTGGCACATAGTAAGCACTTAACAAATGCCATAATTATTATTTATTTTTATAACGGTATTTTTTAAGTGCTTACTCTGTGCCAGGCTCTATACTAAGTGCTGGGGTAGATAGAAGATAATTGGGTTGGGCACAGTCTTTGTCCCACGTAGGACTCAGTCTTAATCCCAATTTTACATATGAGGCAACTGAGGCACAGAGAAGTTAAGTAACATGCCCATGGTCCCACAGCAGACAAGTGGAGGAACCAACACTAGAACTCAGGTCCTTTGAGTCCCAGGCCTGTGCTCTTTCCATTAAGCCATGCTGCTTCTCTATTGAGTGCTTGCTGTGTGCAGAGCACTGTCCTAAGAGCTTGGGAGAGTATGATGTGCAGTGTTGGAACCACCTTTTCTGCCCATATGTGGATTAAGGTTTAGAGGGGGATTATTATTATTACATCAATAAGCTTCATCAATAAGTCCCAAATAAAGGTCATAATTATTATTATAATTATTAATGGGATTGGAGTGCAGGGCTGTGCTCCAAGTTGGGGCTCAAGACAAACTGGTGATATGTAGGGGAGCCTCAAGTGTTGGTGCCCTGAAACCTCAGCCCACATCAAAGCCTGTCTGTGCCTAAAAACCTACCTAGGGGATGTTCAGAGTGAATTGCTTCATCTGCTTCTAGATCAAGCTGCACTCACGTGCCTTGGAGTAGGGACTCAAGGCTTCTTTTGAAAGAAAGCCTTCAGTGTTAAGCAGAAGACTATCATTCAGAAAAATCTTGAAAGCAGTGTAGCCCAATGGAAAGAGAATGGATCTGGGAGTCAGGACCTGTGTTCTAAGCTCAGCTCAGCTGGTGGTCTGGCAGATTTGAAGAGGGAGGGGACTCCAAGCATGCGGGAGGAAGTGAGTAAGGGGACAGAGGCAGGGTAGGCAAGGATGGGGCCCATTGAGATTATCTTGGGAGGAATGAAGAGAGCCCCAGATGGGGAATAGTGGGTGAATAGGGCAGATAGAGGAGAGAGATGGTTGCTACCTCCCATTTAGACTAAGTGTCAACCACTGTTCTACCACTGGGGTAGATACATGTCAGTTATGTCAGACACAACCCCCGTCCCACACGGGGCTCTTATTCTAAGTAATAATAAATAATGATAATAATAATAGTAGGAGGGAGAACAGGTTTTTAACCCCCAGACATTTAATCTCTGAGGCACAGAGAAATGAAATGCCTTGCCCAAGGTTACACAGCAGGCAATAGGCAGAGCCAGGATTAGAACCTGTAACCACTGAGTCTCAGGCCCCCATTCTTTCCACAAGGCTATGCTGCTTGTGGCAGGATCAGAGGGAAGGAGGGAATGAGGGTCAGAGGCAAGATGCAGCCAGGGGAGGAGAGAAGGAGGGAGCGAGGGTCAGAGGGTAGGAGGGAGGGTAGGAAGCAGCAGAGATTCAGAGAGAAATGGGAACCATCAGAGGTTTTTCCTGCATGGGAGAGCCCCATTCTGGCATCAGAATGTGTGACAGCCTGGAAAAAGTCGAGGCTTGAGGAAAGGAGACCTAGGAAAAGGCTGATACAATAATCAAGATCAGGAGATAGTAATAATAATTATGGCATCTGTAAAGTGCTTACTATGTGCCAGGCCCTGTACTTAGCACTGGGGTGGACACAAGCAAATTGAGGTGGACACAAGCAAATTGAGTTGGGCACAGTCCCTGCCCAATGTGGGGTTCACAGTCTCAATCATCATCATCATCAACCGTATTTATTGAGCACTTACCATGTGCAGAGCACTGTACTAAGCGCTTGGGAAGTACAAATTGGCAACATATAGAGACAGTCCCTACCCAACATTGGGCTCACAGTCTAAAAGGGGGAGACAGAGAACAAAACCAAACATACTAACAAAATAAAATAAATAGAATAGCTATGTACAAGTAAAATAAATAAATAAATAAATAAATAAATAAATAGAGTAATAAATATGTACAAACATATATACATATATACAGGTGCTGTGGGGAAGGGAAGGAGGTAAGATGGGGGATGGAGAGGGGGACAACGGGGAGAAGAAGGAAGGGGCTCAGTCTGGGAAGGCCTCCTGGAGGAGGTGAGCTCTCAGCAGGGCCTTGAAGGGAGGAAGAGAGCTAGCTTGGCGGATGGGCAGAGGGAGGGTATTCCAGGCCCGGGGATTCTCAATCCCCATACAGGTGAGGTATCTGAGGCACTGAGAAGTCAAGTGACTTGCAGAAGATGATACAGCGTACAAGTGGCAGATCCGGGATAAGAACCCATGACCTTCTGACTCGCAGGCCCATGCTCTATCCACTATGCCATGCTGCTTCAGAGATGATGACAGTTTTAAACAGAGAGGTGGCCATTTGGGTGGAGAGAAAGAGCTGGATCTGAGAAATACTGTGGAGGAAAAACGGGCAAGATGTATTGAATGATCAGTTAAGTGGTATTGACATTTAGGGAATGAGACAGAGGGAGGATCAGCAAATGAGACCTGGTGAGAGCCAGAGCAGAGTGTTTCTAGGAAAAGGGAGGAGCCAACAATCAATCAGTTGATCATATTTTTTGAGTGCTTACTGTGTGCAGAGCACTGTACTAAGTGCTTGGGAGAGTACAATATAATAGACACATTCACTTCTCATGGAAGACAGTTGGAAAGCCAAGATGGTATAGGACAAAGCAATGGAATTCCCTGTTTGGAGCAACCAATGAGACTTGTGCCTGGTTCTCCAGGATCAAGAATCTGTTCTACAAAATAGATTGTGCCACTATTCACTCTCGGTGTTTCTCTCACATTATCTTGTCCCTGACAATCATGGCACTCGATCATAGGGTGCATCAAGAGAGTAGACATTCAGGGGTACAGCGCCCTTCAAAGTGAAGAGATAGTCTTCACCCACTTCAACCAGCTCCAGGAAGAACTGGGACAAGAACCAATTAATGGCATTTATCGAGAGCTTATTATGTGATGAACACTGTACAAAGCACTTGGGAAGGTACAATACAACAGGATTAGAAAATACATTCCCTGCCCAGAATGAGCTAACCATCTAGAGGAGAAGATAGACATTAATATAAGTAAATAATTTATTTATGAAATATGATATAAATATATGAACAAAAGTGCCGCGGGGTTGGGAGTTGGGTGACCATCAAATGTCCAAAGGTCAAAGATCCAAGTGCAAAGATGAGGCAGAAGGGAGAGTGAGCTGGGGAAATTGAATTTTGGGGAAGGCCTCTTGGAGGAGATGTGACCTCAAGAACCCACGTTTTCTGAATCCCAAAGGACCTCCTTGAGCCTATGGCCAGGCTAGAGCAGAGCCTATTAGACATAACTATCACAAAGTGATTGGAGACCTCAGTGAATGTGGCCTCAGTGGACTAAGGGGGTGAAACCCCAAATGTATCCTATTGAGAAGAGACTTTGAGGAGTTTGGACAGGAATGGGATCAAGAAGATGGGGTAATAGTTAGAGGGTGCAGTGGGATCCAGAAATACATTGATATATTGAAGACACACCACCCACAAAGACTAGAAACTTTAAAAAAAAATAAGATATGCACCAGAGTACAACTCGAAAAGAAGGAGAGGGAAGGGCTTCAGCAGTGGGAGGGTGAAAGTGCACAGGGAATGGTGTGCTGAAGTTACTTGTAAAGTGCTTACTGTATGCTGGACACTGTACTAAGTGCTAGAGTAGACATAAACTAATCAGGTTGGAGACAGTCCATGTCCCACATGGGGCTCAAAGTTTTACTCCCCTTTCTACAAATGTGGCAACTGAAGCCCAGAAAAGTGAAGTGACTTCCCCAAGGTCACTCAGCAGAAATATGGCAGAGCTGGTATTAGAATCTGGGTGCTTCTGATTCCCAGGCCTGTGCTCTATCCATAGGCCATGCAGTTTCTCTTCTGGACACCAAGTTAGGTTTCTAAAATGACCACAGGCCAGTCCTCAGGGGACTCAGGAGTCACTTGTGAGCTGATTTCTGTCCATTCTTTACATGTCCCCAGCATGGAAGATTCCCACGGCAACACCTCTGGCTCCCTCTCCTTCATCCTGACTGGCTTCCCGGGATTGGAGGATTCCTTGTATTGGATGTTTATTCTGCTGGGAGCGCTCTACTCTGTTTCCATCCTAGGAAACTCCCTGATCCTGGTCATCCTGAAGGAGGAGCAGAGCCTGCACCAACCCATGTACTATTTCCTGGCCATGCTGTCTGTCAGTGACCTGGGGGTGAACTGCTCAACTCTGCCCACAGTCCTGGGTGCCTTCTGCTTCAATGTCAGGGCAATCGGCTTCGATGCCTGCATGGCCCAGATGTTCTTCATTCACTTGATCTCCTGGATGGAATCAGGCATCCTGCTGGCCATGAGCTTTGATCGCTATGTGGCTATCTGTAACCCACTCAGATACACAGCGATACTGACCGGCAGCAGCACTGTCAAGATGGGTTTGGCTGTTTTAGTACGCAGCTTCATTTTAATCCTTCCTTTACCCTTCCTCCTGAGGAGACTGCCATTTTGTAAGGCCAACATCCTGCATCATGCCTACTGTCTCCATCCCGACCTCATCCACCTGCCCTGTGTGGACACCACCTTCAACAGCTTATTTGGCCTGTCCATCATGGTCTCCACATTCGGACTGGACTCAGTGCTCATCTTCCTCTCCTATGTCCTGATCCTCAGGTCAATCCTGACCATCGTGTCCCAGGCAGGGCGGTCCAAGGCTCTCAACACCTGTGTCTCCCACATCTGCGCGGTACTCATCTTCTACATTCCCATGGTGGGTGTGTCCCTGATTCACCGGTATGGGAAACAGGCAACTCCATTTGTCCACACATTGATGTCCATCGTCTACCTTTTTGTGCCACCCATGCTCAACCCTATCATCTACAGCATCAAGACCAAGGAGATCCGCAAAAGGATGAAAAAGATGCTCTCTGGTGCTTTCAGGATGTGCTGAGGGAGGTAAGCCTTTGTCTGGATAATATCAAATGCTTCTTTTTAGTGCTTCACCTTTGTGAATAGTCTGAGCCTCCTTGGTCCTGATCACTGAGAAAAGCACAGTCTCTGCCTCAATCTGGCTTGTGACCTTGAAGAATCCTGTCAGATGGAAAATCTCAGTGGTCAGTCCAGTGGTCTTGCCAACTTGTACTTCCCAAGCACTTAGTATAGTGCTCTGCACACAGTAAGCGCTCAATAAATATGATTGAATTGAATGAATGAATGGTGTGTGACACTTTCAGAATCCCCCCTCCCCTTCAAAGACCTCCTGGGTCCCCTGTATTTCAGACACACTGATCCAGAGGGAACCAGGATAAGATGAGTCAGGGCTTGCCATGGTGACCTCTGAAGATTCTTTCCAGAAACTGGGGTCTTTATTTAGTGCACTTCAGGAAAGGGCAGAAAGGAGCTAGGAAAAGGATGGGAGAAGCTTCATTCTCATCAAGACCCTCGAGCCTGTGTGGTAGGGGCAGGAGAGCAGATGGGCCAAATCCAAACAGAGCTGAGAATGCATTTTGCTCAACTCATTCACCTTAGCCAAACTATGAGAATGCTTAGCAGACCACATTTTTCCCATTCCTGTCATCCAGATTCTGGCCTTAGACCTATTTCCAGATTTCTTGAAAGCTTAGCTCTGGTTTTCTTTTCAAATAAGAACTCAACTGGTGACCACCCCATGGCCAAAGGGATAGTTTGGGAATTAATATCAAATAGGATTCTGTCCTGAATAGTTTGCTTTGACAAATAGGCTCAGTTATTCTGACCAATTTACTTCTAACCCACTAAACTGAGGGTATCTCAGGTTGGAGGTGATGAAATAGGAATTATACTTAAAGGTCAACTTCTGAAATGTTGTGAAGCAGCATAGCCTAGTGGCCTTGTGACCCAGTGAGGTATAGTGGTTAGAGCAGGGACTTGGGAGTCAGAATGATCTGAGTTCTAATCCTGACTCTACCACTTGTTTGCTGTGTGACCAAGGTCACAGTCACTTAGCTTCTTTGTGCCTCAGTTACCTCAGCTGTAACATAGGGATTAAGACTGTGACTGTGAGTCCCATGTGGGTTCCAACAGTGTCCAACCTAATTATCTTGTATGTGCCCTAGGGCTCAGTACAGTGCCTAGCACATTGTAAGTACTTAACAAATACCAAAAAAATGCAGGGTTAGTAAATTGGGTCCATTTTCTGTCCAACTGCAGACACAGTATACCTTGTTTGGCAAAAAAAAAGTCTTAAATAAAATTAGTCATTTATGTTTGTAGAACTCTTCACCATAGCAATTTCTGGATACTTTGAAATGTAATTATCAACAAAGACCTAAGATTTTCCATCATATACAAAGAAATTCATTTCCACTTCTGACCAGGTTTTCAGTATTTCTTGGTTCACAACTGGTTGGCTCATACCCCTGACACTTTTGATGTTTTTTTAGGATGTTTTATTTGAATCATTTATATGTGGCCAGTACAAACCACCTGAACAAATAAGTGGCTGGGAGTTTCTGAAAAGTACCCTTCATATTTTATGTAATTCACAACTGTGTCTCAATGTAACAGGGTAACAATATTGTTTTTGAGATACATCCCAACTGAATTTCATGCATCAGCTTTCTTGGCCTGTTAATTTCATGTGTAAGCTATGAAAAACTCTTCTATGTTTCATCTGTCAATTGAATTATTTTAATCAATCAATCATATTTATTGAGCACTTACTGTGTGCAGAGCACTGTACTAAGTGCTTGGGAAGTACAAGCTGGCAACATATAGAGACAGTCCCTACCCAACAGTGGGCTCACAGTCTAGAAGGGGGAGACAGAGAACAAAACCAAACATATTAACAAAATAAAATAAATAAAATAGATATGTACAAGTAAAATAAATAAATAGAGTAAATAGAGTAATAAATATGTACAAACGTATATACATATATACAGGTGCTGTGGGGAAGGGAAGAAGGTAAGACGGGGCATGGAGAGGGGGATGAGGGGAGAGGAAGGAGGGGGCTCAGTCTGGGAAAGCCTCCTGGAGGAGGTGAGCTCTCAGTAGGGCCTTGAATGGAGGAAGAAAGCTAGCTTGGCGGATGTTGGGAGGGAGGGCATTCCAGGCCAGTTGGGAGGGAGGGCATTCCAGGCCAGGGGGATGACGTGGGCCGGGAGTCGACGGCAGGACAGGCGAGAACGAGGCACAGTGAGGAGATTAGCGGCAGAGGAGCGGAGGGTGCGGGCTGGGCTGTAGAAGGAGAGAAGGGAGGTGAGGTAGGAGGGGGCGAGGTGATGGAGAGCCTTGAAGCCGAGGGTGAGCAGTTTCTGCCTGATGCGCAGATTGATTGGTAGCCACTGGAGATTTTTGAGGAGGGGAGTAACATGCCCAGAGCGTTCCTGGACAAAGACAATCTGGGCAGCGGCATGAAGTATGGATTGAAGTGGGGAGAGACACGAGGATGGGAGATCAGCGAGGAGGGTGATGCAATAGTCCAGACGGGATAGGATGAGAGCTTGAATGAGCAGGGTAGCAGTTTGGAGGAAAGGGCAGATCTTGGCAATGTTGCGGAGTTGAGACCGGCAAGTTGTGGTGATGTCTTGGATGTGAGGGGTGAACGAGAGAGCGGAGTCGAGGATGACACCAAGGTTGCGGGCTTGTGAGACGGGAAGGATGGTAGCACCATCAACAGTGATGGGAAAGTCAGGGAGAGGGCAGGGTTTGGGAGGGAAGGCAAGGAGTTCAGTCTTGGACACGTTGAGTTTTAGGTGGTGGGCAGACATCCAGATAGAGATGTCATGAAGGCAGGAGGAGATGTGAGCCTGGAGGGAGGGGGAGAGAGCAGGGGCAGAGATGTAGATTTGGGTGTCATCAGTGTAAAGATGATAGTTGAAGCCGTGGGAGTGAATGAGGTCACCAAGGGAGTCAGTGTAGATAGAGAACAGAAGGGGACCAAGAACTGAACCTTGGGGAACCCCCACAGTAAGGGGATGGGAGGGGGAGGAGGAGCCTGCAAAAGAGACTGAGAATGAACGACCGGAGAGATAAGAGGAGAACCAGGAGAGGACGGAGTCTGTGAAGCCAAGTTTGGATAGCCTGTTGAGGAGAAGGGGGTGGTCCACAGTGTCGAAGGCAGCTGAGAGGTCGAGGAGGATTAGGATAGAGTATGAGCCGTTGGATTTGGCAAGCAGGAGGTCATTGGTAACCTTTGAGAAGGCAGTTTCCGTGGAATGTAGGGGATGGAAGCCAGACTGGAGGGGGTCGAGGAGAGAGTTAGTGTTGAGGAATTCGAGGCGGCGCGTGTAGACAGCTTGTTCAAGGAGTTTGGAAAGGAATGGTAGGAGGGAGATGGGGCGTTAACTAGAAGGTGAGGTGGGGTCAAGAGAGGGTTTTTTTAGGATGGGAGAGACATGGGTATGTTTGAAGGCAGAGGGGAAGGAACCAGTGGAGAGTGAGCGGTTGAAGATGGAAGTTAAGGAGGGGAGAAGGGACGGAGGCGAGAGAATGTCTACTCAATGTCATTTTCATGTTCCTCTAGGATTACACTCCAAGGCAGTGAATCATTCAGGGTTGCTCTTGAATCCATCTATAGTTTTAAAAACTTGATTACCTCTTTGAAGGAAAACTTCCATAGCATAACACAAACCAAATGCCAAAGGGTAAAGAATAGCTTTCAAATGTCAAATTCTACAGGCTTCCAGTTAAAATCGTATGTGCCAGAACCCCGAATGTGTGTGGAGAAAGAAAAGTATTTTGCATGATATTTGACAAAAGCCTCATCTCAATCAATCAGCAAATGACATTTATTGAGAGTTTACTGTGTCTAAAATACTGTACTAAGCACTTGGGAGAATAGTAGACACACTACAATAAAGTAGGTAGACACAATCCCCACCCATAAGGATCTTATAGTCTAAATGTCGAGTTTACAGTCTAGAAGAGGAGCTTACAGTCTAAAGGAGGTGCTTACAGTCTGGAAGAAGAGTTTACAGTCTAGAATGGAAAAAAAATAATTTTTTTTAAAAAAAGTATTAAAATCTTTGGGATCTAAAGTACTCTAAGCAATCAATCCATTTTCTTTACTGACCCAAATGAATGTGCATAGGCCTTCAATCTGTCTATTTTTTCTATAGTTCTTTGCATTAATCCCACATCCTTCAAGCATCCATACTGGAATATACTCTTTGAAAAACTTATGATTTTCCTACTCCTTCAAAAACTTTCAGGTATCTGTTTAACTTATATTACCTGCCTCTGGGAAGTCATAAACTTTCTTAATTAACCCACACACCAAACAAGTTCACAATCTCAGATTTGTTACACTATTCCCCTTAACAGAAATGATTTGAACATTATTCTTCCTATCTTTTTTTACTAGTTCATTCACTCATTCATTCACTTGCATTTATTAAGCACCTAGGGTGTGCAAAGCACTGTACTAATTGGTTGGCAGAGTACAATTTAACATCAGACACATTCCCTGCCTGCAATGAGCTCACAGACTAGATGGGGGGACAGACATTAATATTAGAAGCAGCATGGCGTAGTGGATAGAACATGGGCCTGGGAGTCACGAGGTTGTGGGTTCTAATCCTGGCTCTTCCACTTTTGCCCTATGTGACCTTGGGCAAGTCACGTCACTTATCTGTTCCTCAGTTATCTCATCTGTAAAATGGGGATTGAGACTGTGAGTCTTCCTGGGACAGGAACTGTGTCCAACTCAGTTTGCTTGTATCCACCCCAGCACTTAGTACAGTGCCTGGCACACAGTAAGGGCTTAACAAATACCACTGTTATAATTATTATTATAAAGAAAGAAAGAAATTACAGATATTATATGGATATATACATAAGTGCTGTGGGGAAGGGAGGGAGAATGAATGAAGAAGCAAATGTGAGTGGTTTCACTACAAGAAACCACCATTGGAAATTTTTTTAGAGCAGTTGGAACATTTCATCTGTACATTTGAATGGCTCTTTGATTTTCAACCCCTTGTAAATCTGCTGTGGCACAATATTAAGGTAAGGCAAACAAAAACTATATCGTAGTTTCATTTAGTTTTTGGCTTCTATACAGGTCTGATCTATTTCCATTTAAATGGAAGTAGGTCAAGCTGAAGTGAGGGCTGGGAGAGACTGGTGATGCCCCCCTTATCCTGACCCTCCCCAAGTCTGATTTGATCCCATTCCCATGATTTTGGAAGTTCCTGGAGATCTGCAGGGAGGGGTAGGCATATCTGCCATGGAATAAGTTTAAAAAAATGAAAAGCTCCAGGCATTAGAGCACACAGCTCCTCTGTGTGGCTCAGTGGAAAGAGTATGGTCTTGGGAGTCAGAGGTCATGGGTTCTAATCCCGACCCCGCCACTTGTCTGCTGTGTGACTTTGGGCAAGTCACTTAACTCCTCTGGGCCTCAATTACCTCATCTGTAAAATGGAGATTAAGACTGTGAGCCCCATGTGTGACAACCTAATCACCTTGTATCCCCCCAGCGCTAAGAACAGTGCTTCACACATAGTAAGCGTTTAGCAAATACCATCATTATTATTATTATTATTACTATTAGAAGTTGCATTATGGGCATGGAAGAGTTCAGTGAGTAAAGATGGGAAGGGATGGAGCAACTGTGGGGAAGAGCTGGTTTAGGGAATAAGCGGGTAGTGTAATCCAAGAGAGGGAGGCTACACAAAGCCATGGGGTTGGTGGAGTGGGTAATAATGATGGTATTTGTTAAGTACTTACTTTGTGTAAAGCACTGTATTAAGCGCTAGGGTGGATACAAGTAAATCAGGTTGGACACAGTCCCTATCCAACTAGGGGCTCAGAGTCTAAGTCCCCATTTTACAGATGAGGTAACTGAGGCCCAGAGGAGTGAAGTGATATGCCCAAGGTCACCCCAATAGACAAGTGAAGCAGTGTGGCTCAGTGGAAAGAGCCAGGATTTGGAGTCAGAGGTCATGGGTTCAAATCCCAGCTCTACCCCTTGTCAGTTGAGTGACTTTGGGCAAGTCACTTCACTTCTCTGGGCCTCAGTTACCTCATCTGTAAAATGGGGATTAAGACTGTGAGCCCCCCGAGGGACAACCTGATCGCCTTGTAACCTCTCAAGCACTTAGAACAGTGCTTTGCACATAGTAAGTGCTTAATAAATGCCATAAAAAAGTGTTGGATCTGGATCTCTATCTCCTAGACCACACTGCTTCTTTAGAAGTAGAGAGGGAGGGAGAGTGGGTTGAGGGAAGGACAAGGTTTACCTATTTGACATACAGGGAGAAGCATGCTTTACATTAACTATTGTGTCTTTCTATTAGTATATTGTGTATGCACATAGCTATTGTTTATTTCTCATCTGATTAACTTCCCCCATTGTATTGATAGATTCCTGAGAACATGGATCATGACTTGTTACTTCTTCATCAATCCTATTTATTGAGAGCTTACTGTGTGCAGAGCACTGTACTAAGTACTTCTTCTGTAGATTCCTCAAGCAATTAGTGCTCTGCATGCAATAGATACTCGATAAATATTGCCCATTGATTCCTCATCTCCCCACACTATTTTCTTCCACTATTCTCTCTCCCTTCAGCATCCCTTGTGCACTTGAGTTTGGTACCTCCTAGCACTTTGAGATTTGCTCCATCCCCACTGCTATGGCACTTATGTACATGTCCTCATAATCTATTTTTTCCCTTACCTGTACTTCATTTTGATTTCTTTTGAAAAACATTCATTCATTCATTCGTATTTATTGAGTGATTACTGTGTGCAGAATACTGTACTAGGCACTCGGGAAGTACAATTCAGCAACAAATAGAGACAATCCCTGCGCACAGGGGTCTCACAGTCTAGAAGAAACAGTGTGGCTTAGTGGGAAAAGCATGGGCCCGGGAGTCAGAGGACCTGATTTCTAATCCCAGCTCCACCAATTGTCTGCTGTGTGACTTAGGGCAAGTAACCTTTTCCTGTGCCTCCATTACCTCATCTGTAAAATGGGGATACCTGACACCTGACCACATGTTTTGTTTTGTTGTCTGTCTCCCCCTTCTAGACTGTGAGCCCATCGTTGTTTAGGGACCATCTCTATATGTTGCCAACTTGTACTTCCCAAGTGCTTAGTACAGTGATCTGCACACAGTAAGCACTCAATAAATATGATTGAATGAATGAATGAATGATAAAATACTCCTCTCTCCAATTTACACTGTGAGTCCTGTGTGGGACACGAACTCTGTACAACCTGATTATCTTGTATCTACCCAGTGCTTCCCCTCTCAGGGTTCCACCTGGAAAGTTTCCAGTTCTCTACCAGTCTTGAGTATGGGAGGGAGAGTCAAGAAGAGGCATAGCCATTCCATTCCTATCTTGGGCAGTGGCTAGCAAGTGGAAGGCAATCTGCTACAAGTCAAAACTCTGCACTGGGCAGCCGTGGCATGGGAGAGATTAGAGGGCAGAGACTCAAGTTTACTTCACGGAATGAGGCAATAGTAAACCACTTCCTTATTTTTAGCAATAAAACTCTATGAATACACTACCAGAATGACTATCAGGTAGGGCGTTTTGGGAGAGGTGTGCCCATGGTATCACTGTGGGTCAGAGACAACTCTTAGAGAAGCAGTAATGGCTCAGTGGAAAGAGCCCGGGCTTTGGAGTCAGAGGTCATGGGTTCAAATCCAGGCTCCGCCAATGTCAGCTGTGTGACTTTGGGCAAGTCACTTAACTTCTCGGTGCCTCAGTTCCCTCATCTATAAAATGGGGATTGACTGTGAGCCCCCTGTGGGGCAACCTGATCACCTTGTAACCTCCCCAGCACTTAGAACAATGCTTTGCACATAGTAAGCACTTAATAAAAATGCCATCATTATTATTAACTCGACAGCATAAGACAGCAAACCCCAGTGCTTAGAAGACTACTTTGACACATAGTAAGCGCTTAACAAATACCATTAAAAAAAGTCTGTCTCCCTCATTGGAGTGAAAACTCCTTAAGGGTACAGATCATGTCTGCCTAATCTGTTGCACTCTCCCAAGTGCATAATATAGAGCTCTGCATTCATTCATTCAATCGTATTTGAGTGCTTACTGTGTGCAGAGTACTGTACTAAGTGCTTGGGAAGTACAAGTCAGCAACATATAGAGACGGTCCCTACCCAACAATGGGCTCACAGTCCAGAAGGGTGCTCGGTAAGTACCACTGATTGACTGATTCATTGATAATGCTCTTCTGCCTCATAGATTAAACTTGACTCTCTCCATCATTTTACTGTCCTTTACCTAAATGACAGTCTTGAACTTTATGGCTTCCTAAATGTCAGTTACTCCTTTTTGTCATTACTTAATAAAACTTACTGAATAATGAGACATTGTTAAGGAATATTGTGAGATTCTGAAGATTTTTTTAGATTTAGTCGACTTCCACTTAGGAAAAAAAATCAAACTTCCTGGTACATTTTTCTGGGCAACACCGTTTACTGTCTACTTTCAGGTGCTAAAAGCTAAGAACTGGTTCTTGCCTAATACAGTATTTTTTTAATCACCAGACCCCATCACAGTTTCATTCCAGTGGCGGTACCATGCTGGATGTGTCATCACTGAAGGCTCGAGGAGCTATAATGAATTTACTTATAGAACAAACTGTGTTCAAGTGTCTCTGGATTGCAGATTTTGCAAGGTCGTCCATTTTCTCTTAAAAGTATACTGTCCTCAGAGTTGCTCTTCCACCCACTTCCCCTCCTGCCCTGTCCTCATTTCATCCTCTACTTAACCCCCACCTCACGGACTCACCTGAAAAACTCACACAGACACACGCATACACACACACACAAATCTGCTGAAACTGGCAAGGATCTGGGACAGCAGGTAATCATATTTATTGAGTGTTTACTGTTGCAGAACACTGTACTAAGCAATTGGAAAAGTACAATATAATAGAGTTCATAGAGCTGTTCCCTGCTCAGTCTAGTCTCCCTCACCCTCCTACTATGATCCTGCTATGACTGCCACCGCCACTGAAATTAAATGGTGGCCATCATCACCACATCATCATCTCCGGGTTCCTTAACCAGTGGTGGGAGCTGGGGCCCTTGATGTCACTGACCTGAGGTTCTTATTTGGTCCACAACTGATTTGGGATGATCCAGAACTCTCTTCCTGCTCCAGATTCAGAGAAAGAAGTGTTTGGATCTAGATCCCATTTGCAACTCTGGGGTCAGAAAAGGGATTATTTCCAAGTGGGTCCCCTTACCTCAGCTCAGATTCAGAAATAGGCTGAGAATAGACTGACTCCCTTTCTATTCCAGCTCCTCCCTCATACTCTCTTCCTAGTACTTAGGGAGCAGTGACATTGCATGACAACAATTATGAATCCTTGATTCAGAGGGTGCCCTTAAAACACAGACCAATGAATTACAGACACATAAAGTCTAAACTTGCTTGAGAACAGGGATTTATATTCTTTCAGTGGTTTTATTAGAAGATAAATAGATTAGGGATCTAGGTTCCCCAGAAACTTGTTGATATCTGATCTTCTACTTCCTGATCATTCTCCAGGGCCACTACTTGAACTCTTTCCCTAGAGGCCTCACCTTTTTAAGGCATTCCTTCCTCTTACTACCCCCTATAATAACTGGACTGTAAGTCAATAAGAGGACTTAGAGTCCAGTTATATTCATCGTATTTACCCCCCTCCCCCCCAAGGCAAAATGATTGTGATGGCAGAAAACCTTGGCACGCACCTTAGTTCATAACCATACGATATTGTTTGAAGACCAGGCTGGTGGGATTCCGTCCAGGCTGGTGGGCTTTTCTTCCTCTGCCCTCTAAAAATGTGCATCCCCTGGATGGGGCTGTAAGCTCTTCTCTCTAGGCTGAAAGCTCCATGTGGGAAGGGAATGTGTCTACCAACTCTGTTGTGTTGTACTCTCCCAAGCACTTGATGCAGTGCTTTCATACAGTAAATGCTCAATAAATATCACTGATTGATTAATTGATTGATTGATTGAAAGTGAGGGTTTAACAGTCCCCAACATTTTTGAATGACCCAACTACAAATCTCAGAATGCTTTAGAGCTTAAACTGAGCATGGAATGATGATGCAGCAACTTGGTTTTTTAAGTATAGCCAGGAAACTTCCAATTTCAGAAAGTTTGCTTTTATTTTCTAAAACTGCCCTTCCTGGATAAAAATGGATGAGTAATCAGCCTCTTCTTTACATGTCCATTAAGTTGCTGAAATCCACTTAAAATGTAGCTTGGGGTGCATCCGTCTCGTCCTCAAAAACCTCCAGTGACTATCCATGTCTCTCTCTATTGAAGAGAAACTCCTCATCACTGACTGATTCAGAGGTCAATCAATTAAACAATGGAATATATTGAGCATTTACTATGTGCAGATCATTGTACTAAGCATTTGGGGGAGTAAAGGTACAGCAGCATTTAGTAGACCTGTTGCCTGCCCACAGCGAAAAGTAGCACGGCCTAGGGGATCGAGCATGGGCCTGGGAGTCAGAAGGACCTGGGTTTTAATCCTAAGGCTGCCACATATCTGCTGTGTGACCTTGGGTATGTCACTTCACTTCTCTGTGCCTCAGTTACCTCATCTGCAAAATGGGTATGAAGACTGTGAACCCCATGTGGGACAGGGACTATGTCCAACCTGATATGCTGGTATCCACCCCAGTGCTTAGTTCAGTTCCTGGCATATATTAAGCCCTTAACAAGTACCAAAAGAAAGAAAAATGAGATTACAGTTTAGGGAAAGAGACAAACATTAATACAAATAAATGAATTATGGTTGTGCACATAAATGCTCCATCAGTTGCCTCTTTCTAACCTAGTACGAGCCTTCTTCTGCTATAGCTAACTCACATGTTATGCTCTTCCCAATCTAACCTTATGATGGAACATTTCTTGTGATTCTATCTCCAATCTCCTGGCTTGGGCCTTTCTCCCTACCTTAAACAAAGACATATTACCTAACAAATTATTTTGCCCCAACAAGAAGCAGTGTGACCTAGTAGAATGAGCCCAGGTCTGGAAGTCGGAGGACTTGGATTTGACTCTTGGCTCTTGTCAAGTCACTTGTCTGCTGTGTGACCTTGAGCAAGTTTCTTGTTTGTGTCTCAGTTTGTTTATCTGTAAAATGGGAATTCAAAATACCTGTCCTCCCTCTTATTTAAGGAGGAAAATGTCTCTTGTGTGACAGGGATTGTGACTGATCTGAGATTACTTTATACCTACCCCAGTGCTTAGTTCAGTGCTTGGCATATAGTAAATCCTGAACAAATAGTACAATCAATCATATTTATTGAGTGCTTTTACTGTGTGCAGAGCACTGTACTAACTGCTGGGGAAAGTACAATATAACAATATTACAGAAACATTCCCACAATTATCATTATTATTATCATTATGTTCCTTCCTACTTTCAGTGCACTTCTAAGTGATTTCTTTCAGCAAGAATTCCCTGATTAATATCTATCTTCCTGGTCCTTCCATTCCATCAATCACCTGAGCATCCAATAAGTCAATCAATCAATCAATCAATGGTATTCATTGAGTTCTTATTGTATGCAGAGCACTGTTCCAAGCACAAGGGAGAGCACAGTACAATAGAGTTGGTCTACATGGTCCCTGTCCTCAGCATGAACTAGTGGGAGTCAGATGTCCTGGGTTCTAAATCTGGCTCTGCATTACAGACAGGGGAAGCAGAAATATATAAGGGTACATACATAGATCTGTGGGGCTGGAAGTGGGAAACGCACAGGAAACAAGTGCACAGGAAATGCAGAAAGGAGACTGAATAGGGAAGGCCTTTTGGAAGAGATGAGATTTCAGTAGGGCTTTGAAGATGGGGAGAGTGGTGGTCTGTCAGATATGAAGAGGGAGAGAGTTCCAGGCCAGAAGATGTGGGCAAGGGGTTGGTGGAGAGAGAGGTGAGACTGAGGAACAGTGAGTAGGTTGGCATTAGTGGAGTGAAATGTGCAGGCAGAAATTAGCAAGGTGAAGTAAGATGCAGAGAGCTGATTGAATGCCAAGGAGTTTCTGTTCGATGCAAAGATGGATGGGCAATGACTGGAGATTTTGGGGGAGTTGGGAGACGTGGGCTAAACGTTTTTTAGACTAATGATCTGATGAGAAGAGTGAAGAATAGACTGGGGAGGAGAAAGACAAGAGGCAGAGAGGTCAGTAACGTGGCTAATTCATTCATTCATTCAATTGTATTTATTGAGTGCTTACTGTGTGTACAGCACTATACTAAGTGCTTGGAAGTACAAGTTGGCAACATATAGAGATGGTCCCTACCCAACAACAGGCTCACAGTCTAGAAGGGGGAGACAGACAACAAAACAAAACATATTAACAAAATAAAATAAATAGAATAGTAAATATGTACAAGTAAAATAAATAGAGTAATAAATATGTACAAACATATATACAGGTGCTGTGGGGAAGGGAAGGAGGTAAGGAGGGGGGAGGGGGACGAGGCGGAGAGGACGGGGGGCTCAGTCTGGGAAGGCCTCCTGGAGGAGGTGAGCTCTCAGTAGGGCTTTGAACGGAGGAAGATAGCTAGATTGGTGGATGTGCGGAGGGAGGGCATTCCAGGCCAGGGGGAGGATGTGGGCTGGGGGTTGATGGCGGGACAGGTGAGAACGAGGCACAGTGAGGAGGTTAGCAGCAGAGGAGCGGAGGGTGTGGGCTGGGCTGTAGAAGGAAAGAAGGGAGGTGAGGTAGGAGGGGGAAAGGTGATGGAGAGCCTTGAAGTTGAGAGTGAGTAGTTTTTGCCTGATGCATAGGTTGATTGGTAGCCACTGGAGATTTTTGAGGAGGGGAATAACATACCCAAAGTGTTTCTGCACAACGATATTCCAGGCAGCAGCATGAAGTATAGATTGAAGTGGGGAGAGACAGGAGGATGGGAGATCAGAGGGGAGGCTGATGCAGTAATCCAGTCAAGATAGGATGAGAGATTGAACCAGCAGGGTGGCAGTTTGGATGGAGAGAAAAGGGCGGATCTTGGTGATGTTGTGGAGGTGAGACCGGCAGGTTTTGGTGATGGATTGGATGTGAGGGGTGAATGAGAGAATGGAGTCGAGGATTACACCAAGTTTGTGGGCTTGTGAGACGGGAAGGATGGTAGTGCCGTCAACAGTGATGGGAAAGTCAGGGAGAGGGCAGGGCTTGGGAGGGAAGATAAGGAGTTCAGTCTTGGACATACTGAGTTTTACATGGCGGGCAGACATCCAGATAGAGATGTCTTGAAGGCAGGAGGAGACATGAGCCTGAAGGGAGGGAGAGAGAGCAGGGGCAGAGATGTAGATTTGGGTGTCATCAGCGTAGAGATGATAGTTGAAGCCATGGGAGCGAATGAGTTCACTAAGGGAGTGAGTGTAGACAGAGAACAGAAAGGGACCAAGAACTGACCCTTGAGGAGCCCGCAAAAGAGATTGAGAATGAATGGCAGGAGAGATAAGAGGAGAACCAGGAGAGGACAAAGTCTGTGAAACCAAGGTTGGATAGCGTGTTGAGGACAAGGAGGTGGTTCACAGTATCGCAGGCAGCTGAGAGGTTGAGGAGAATTGGGGTAGAGTAGGAGCCATTGGATTTGGCAAGCAGGAGGTCATTGATGACCTTTGAGAGGGCAGTTTTCGTGGAATGTAGGGGATGGAAGCCAGATTGGAGGGAGTCAAGGAGAGAGTTGACATTGAGGAATTTGAGGCAGCGCATGTAGACGACTCATTCAAGGAGTTTGGAAAGGAATGGTAGGAGGGAGATAGGGCGATAACTAGAAGGTGAGGTGGGGTCAAGAGAGGGTTTTTTTATGATGGAAGAGATGTGGGCATGTTTGAAGGCAGAGGGGAAGGAACAAGTGGAGAGTGAGTGGTTGAAGATGGAAGTTAAGGAGGTTAGGAGGGAGGGAGCGAGAGATTTCATAAGATTAGAGGGAATGGGGACAGAAGCACAGGTGCCCAAAGTAGCACTTGAGAGGAGGGAGAAGATCTCATCTGAGGATACAGCTGGGAAGGATGGGAGAGTAGCAGAGAGGGTTGAGAGCCGGGGGGTTGTAGAAGAGGAAGGAGTGACTTTGGGGAGCTCAGACCTGGATTTAATTTTATTAGTGAAGTAGGAGGCTAGATGGTTGGGGGTGAGGGAAGGAGGAGGGGGAGGAACAGGGGGCCTGAGAAGGGAGTAGTCAATGTGAGATATGTCAAGTGCTTTGACTAGCATGATGGAAGTTAAGATGGAAAGGACAGGGTAGATTCTAGAGATGTTGTGAAGGTAGAATCAGCAGGATATGGTGACAGACTGAATATGTGAATTGAAGGAGAGATGAGTTGAGGATAATGCCAAGGTTATGGGATTTTGAGCCATTGTGGATGATGGTGCTGTCTGCTGTGATAGGAAAGTCACCGCAAAGACAGGGTTTGGGTGGTAATTCAAGGAGTTCTCTTTTGGAGTGCTCTGCACACAGTTAGCACTCAATAAATACATTGAATGAATTGAATGAAATTCGGTAGGACATCCAGGTAGAGATGTACTAATGGCAGGAGGTAATGTGAGACTGCAGAGTGGGTGACAAGTTGGGACAGAAGAGGTAGATTTGGAAATCGTCTCTGTATAGATGGTAGCTGGGTGTAATGTGTTCATTTATATGTTATGAATTGAAGTACTTTATCACATTCATTATTTTTATTATGATTGTCTATGTTCTTATGCTTTTACCTATTGTATACATAGCAATTTGTGCTTGCTTCCCCACCCTCCATTCAACTGTAAATTCCCTGAGGGAAGGACCGGGTCTTTCAGTTTTATTTAATAATAATAATAATAATAATAATAATAATAATAATAATAATAATAGAATGTATTAAGCACTTACTACGTGCAAATCATGGTTCTAAGCACTGGGGAGGTTACAAGGTGATCAGGTTGTCCCACGGGGGGCTCACAGTCTTCATCCCCATTTTACAGATGAGGTAACTGAGGCACAGAGAAGTTGACTTGCCTAAAGTCACACAGCTGACAATTGGTGAAGCCGGGATTTGAACCCATGACCTCCGACTCCAAAGCCCGTGCTCTTTCCATTGAGCCATGCATGTTCCCAAACATTTAGTACAATGCTCTGCCCATAGTAGGGGAGGGTAATAGTAGTACTCATCCTACTTCTTGAGCGTCCATTGAGTACAGTGCACTGTACGGCATACAATATGAAGAAGAGTTATGATCCTTGCTCACAAGGAGTCGACACACTAATGGGAGAGACAAGAATGTTAGCCAGAACTTCAAGAGTCTCCTCCCCCTGTTTCCTATTTAAAAGTGATGCCTGTGGTGTTTTGGGTACTGGCCTGGAACAGACCTACCGATTAGTTCCCAATCCCCAGCAGCATGGCCTAGTGGCAAGACCACAGGCATGGGAGTCAGAGGACATAGGTTTGAATCCCTGCTCTGCCACTTGTTTGCTGTGTGATCTTGGGCCAATCACTTCACTTCTCTGTGCCTCAGTTACCTCATCTGTAAAATGGGCCAACCTGATTATCTTTCATCTAACCCAGGGCTTAGAACAGTGCTTGGCACATAGGAAGTCCTTAACAAATACCACAGTTATTATTATTATAGACATTATTACAAAATGCCATGTCAACAAGAACCCCAGTCAGCCACTCTGCACCTGGGCTCACATTTTATCACAGGAGGTTGACGTGAGCTCCACCAAGAGAATGGAATGACCGTGAGGCAGCTGGCCTAGGAGATAGAGCATGGGCTTGGGAGTCAGAAGATCATGGGTTCTAATCCCAGCTCTGCCATTTATTTGCTGTGTGACCTTGGGCAAGTTACTTAAGTTCCCTGGGGCTCAGTTACTTCATCTGTAAAATGAGGAGTAAGACTGTGAGCCCCATGTGCAGAATGAGGATTCAGTACCTGTTCTCTCCTACTCAGACAATGAGCCCCGTGGGGGACCTGGTTGTCTTGTATTTACCCCAGTGAGTGTTTAGTAGAGCACTTGGCTCATAGTAAATGCTTAACAAATACCTCAATTACTTTATTATTTTTATGTGGGACCTGGACTGTGTTCAACGTGATGGCCTTGTATCTACCCCAGCATTTAGTACGGTGCCTGGCACATAGTAAGCACTTAACAAATACCATTAAAACAAAATAAAATAATCCCAAATCTGCCACTTACCTGCTATGTGACCTTGGACAAGTCACCCAACTTCTCTGGGCCTCAGTTCCCTCATCAGCAAAATGGGGATTCAATATTTATTAATAATGATAATAATGGTATTTGTTAAGTGCTTACTATGTGCAAAGCACTGTTCTAAACACTGGGGGGATACAAGGTGATCACGTTGTCTCACGTGGGGCCCACAATCTTAATCCCCATTTTACAGATGAGGTAACTGAGGCACAGAGAAGTTAAATGACTTGCCCAAAGTCACACAGCCAATAAGTGGCGGAGCCGAGATTAGAACCCATGACCTCTGACTCCCAAGCTGGTACTCTTTCCACTGAGCCACGCTGCCTCTGCTGCTTTGTTCTCCCTTGTACTTGGACTGTTAGCCTCATGTGGGGCCTGAGAACCAGCATGGCTTTGTGGAAAGAGGACAGGCATGGGAGTCAGAGGTCATGGGTTCTAATCCCAGCTCTGCCACTTGTCAGCTGTGTGACTTTGGGCAAGTCATCCAACTTCTCTGTACCTCAGTTAACCTCATCTGTAAAATGGGGATTAGGACTGTGAGCCCCACATGGGACAACTTGCTTACCTTATATCTATCCCAGCTCTTACAATAGTGCTTGACACATAGTAAGTGCTTAAGAAAAACCATTATTACTTTTATTTAAAATGACAGTGGTCATTTCCCTTTCCCACCCACACAATCTATCATGCCGGATTAGCATGCACTTGTGTGTCACATACACTTGGTATGACCATTCAAATGAGTCTCTTACTATGTAAAAATCGCCATCTTTGTCACTGTGCATGCTTGATCATCAAAGTAAGACCACAGGTCAGCTCTTAAGTGGTCAGTTTCACCTACATCACAGCAGGCTGCTTATCAATTTCTGATTTGCACCCATGAGTCACTCGTGCATATTCTTGGGGGATCCCCACTGCTTTGCTCACAATTAATAATTAATTAATTAATTAAATTGTATTTATTGAGCACTTACTGTGTGCAGAGCACTGTACTAAGCACTTGGAAAGTACAATTTGGCAACAGATAGAGACAGTCCGTACCCAACAACGGGCTCGCAGTCTAGAAGGGGGAGACAGACAACAAAACGAAACAAGTAGACAGGCGTCAAGAACCTTCAAAATAGATAAATAGAATTATAGATATATGGCACTTGTTAAGCACTTAGTTTGTGCCAAGCACTGTTCTAAGGGCTGAGGTAGATACAAGTTAATCAGGTTGGACATAGTCCCTGTCCCACATGGGGCTCACGCTCTTAATCACCATTTTACAAATGAGGCAACTGAGGCCCAGAGAAGTTAAATGACTTGCCCAAGGTCACGAGACAAACATGTAGAGGAGCTGGGCTTAAAACCCAGGTCCTTCTGACTCCCAGGCCCATGCTCTATCCACTAAGCCCTGCTGCTTTTCTAATTCACCTTGCTGAGGTTTTCTTGGGGAGCTGGTCCCCCTGGAAATGGTGAACCACCAAATCAGGGGCACCTCAAAGCCAATCTTTTTATTTCCCAAAAATAGACATTGAAAAATTCCACTAAGGGAGCAAAGAAAGTAAGTCATTGAAAGTATGATTGAACAATATATACGCAAAAGTGTTCAGGATGGATACAAGCATGAGTCCTGGATATTGTTGCTGGGTTATTGTTGCTGGGTTTATAAAACTTGAGATTCTGGAAACACCCCAAGGAGGTGTTCAATGAATATTCAATTGACGAAACACCAGTCTCTCCCCTCTCCAGACTGTATTTCATTCTTTCTCTCCGATCATTTTTCCAAATCAAAGTGTTCTACACAGCATCTCCCCACTCCCCTAAAACCTCCAGTGGTTACCCGTCCAACTCCACATCAAACAGAAATTCCTCACCTACTCAATAAGAGCTCTCCCCATGATTTATGCTCACTCCTCTGCCACTGCAGCCCAGCCCACACACTCTGCTCCTTTAATATCAACCTACTCACTGTGCCTGTCTCATCTCTCTTGCCTTCAACCCTTGCTCACATCTTTCCGCTGGTTTGGACTCCCTCCACCTTCATATCCAACAGGTCATCACTCTCCCCATCTCCGAAGTCCTAATAAAATCACATCTCCTTTAAGATGCCATCCCTGACTAGCCCCCCATTTCTCCACACTATTTTTTCTCCCTTCTGCAAAGCTGATGCACTTGGGTGTGTACCCCTTAGCACTATTTTCTCATTCAAGCCCCACAGCATTTACTTACATATCCTTAAGAAGCAGCATGGCCAAATGGATAGAGCACAGGCCTGGGAGTCAGAATGACCTTGGTTCTAATCCCAGCTCTGCCACTTGTCTGCTATGTGACCTTAGGCAAGTCATTTAACTTCTCTATGCCTCATCTGTAAAATGGGGATTAAGATTATGAGACCCATGTGGGACAGGGACTGTGCCCAACCTGATTTGCTTGTACCCACCCAAGCACGTAGTACAGTTTCTGGCACCTAGTAAGCACTTAAGTGCAATCATTATTATTATTACTATGATACATAATTTGTTTTAATGTCTGTCCTCTAGATTGTAAGGTCCTTGAGGGCAGGGATCATGTTTACCAACTCTATTGCATTATACTCTCCCAAGCACTTAGTACAGTGTTTTGCACCCAGCAAAGAGAAGCAGCATGGTTCAGTTAAAGGAGCATGGGCTTGGGAGTCAAAGGACCTGGGTTCTAATCCTGACTGCACTACTTGTCTGCTGTGTTATCTTGGGCAAGTCACTTCTTTTCTCTGTGCCGCAGTTCCTTCATCTGTAAAAGGGGGATTAAGACTGTGAGCCACATATGGAACAACCTGATTACCTTGTAACTACCCCAGGGCTTATAACAGTGCTTGGCACATAGTAAGCACTTAACAAATACCATAATAATAATAATAATTTATTAATACAATTGATTGATTGATTGGCCTAGAACTGACTGGGTGAGAGGGGATGGGGGAAATTCTCATGGTGAAAGCAAGCAATCTGCCTCAACAGGTGGCATAGAAATGGGGCAAAGGAATGGGGGGCACTGGACATTCTCTCCTCCTGAAGGCTCCATTCTGGAATTCCAGGCATGGTCCCTGCCTTGAAGGGAAGACTCGATTGGGACCGCTGGAGCTCTCCTGAGTTCTAAAAGAGGATAGGCTCATTCTACAGGTAAATTGCTCCTACTAGCCCAGGAACCTGAGGGACGGAGTCAGTCAGTCAACAGAGTCAGGCAGTTAATCATACTTACTGAGTGCTTACTGTGTGCAGAGTACTGTGCTAAGCTCTTGGGAGACAACAATATAAAAATACACAAACACATTTCCTGGCCACAGTGAGCTTACAGTCTTCAGGGGTTTTGTTTTTTGTTTGTTTTGTTTTTAGAATGAGCATATCAGGGGAGGGAGGGAGACAGGTGGACAGACAAACAGAGACAGACAGACATATAGAGAGGCAGAGAAAAAGACAGAAAGAGAGAAGAAAAACATGGGATAAAGCTACTGTCTGTCGTTGTGAAGAAGCCCCAAAGAACCATATTTGGATTATAACCTGCCATCAGCCTCATCTTCAAATACAAAAGATAATAAGGAAGTGAGAGTAATGCAGAAAGGACAGGGGGAGTGGGAGATGGGAGTGGCCTAGTGGACAGGGCACGGGCCTGGGAGTCAGAAAGATCTGAGTTCTAATCCCAGCTCCAGGACTTGTCTGTTGTGTGATCTTGGACATATCACTTAACTTATCTGTGCCTCAGTTACCTCATCTGTAAAATGGGGAGTATGATTGCGAGCCTTATATGGAACATGGACTGTGTCCACCTTGATTAGCTTGTATCTACCCCAGTGCTTAGAACAGTGTCTGGCACATAGTAAGTGTTTAACAAATAGCATGAAAAATACAGTGAAATAGAGAGGCATGAAGGGTAAAGCATGGAGAGACAGAGAACGAGTTTGTGATATGAGAGACAATGACAGAGACAGAGAGATTAGGGACCCAAAGAAGGAGAGTGGGAAAAGCACCCAGGGACTTGATCATCCACACTCTGAATAATCAGCTCCTGGTCCTGTCATGTGACTCACAGAATTGGGCCCAAAACAGATCTCCACAGCCTAGAAAATGCAGAGGGGTGGAGGGCTGGAAGTAGTGATTCAGATCTGTTAAGGGACAACCATCAAATTCCAACTTAAAAGCCTGAGTAAAAAGGAGAAAGGTGAGGGACTCTTGTCTGGATTAGCTAGGTTTTCACTTCAATTTTTCGTTGCCATTTACCTGGGTACACAGTCTTAATGTGCACAGCAATATCAGGTCCAACTGGCCACAATTAATTAGACCATTTTGGCAAACTGAATCATTGTTCCTGTTCCTCTAGACACTTGCTCAACCCTTTCCCCTTTTTCATCCTTTTTTCCCCACCCCTCCTTCACTTGGCTTAATATGTGAGTCTGATGTTGTCTCTCTCACTGCAGAGGTTCATGTTGGGTTTCCAGTTGCTGTAACCTCTCCTGCTCTCAGGGGTTCCTTAGCACCCTCTGCCTGACCCCTTCCCTTGTTCAGGTCCCTGCATCATTAGAGGCTCCCAGGGGATGGGCAAGGAAACAGGGACTCAAGGAGCCAAAGGCGTCAGAGCTGGGGCAGCCGGGGATTGGGATGCTCAGTATTCTGGGAGAGAGCATCCTTCTGTGCAAAGCTGTTCGTGAGGGCAGGGAGGGTGAGCCCCTTCGGGCCCAGTGGATGTTTCAAGTGCTTCGAGTACTTAGGGTTTTACCTCGCTGGTTTTTGGAGCATCCAGTGATCTTCCTGATAAGAAAAAGAAAGCTGAATCCTCAAAACTAACCTCTGCTTTTCCAGGTTTGAATTTTTCTGTTCCGGGCAGACGAGAGGCGAATAACTGAGCCCTACAACCTCTTTCCAGGCTTTTTAATACTGGGCAGAGCATGGTCTTTTTAAGTGTCACCCCAGCACAGCTTTTTTTTGGATACCCCAGTGAGGCCTACTTGAGCATCCCACACAATGGGGGACAGGGAGGGTCCTAGAGACTCAGAGAGAGTATAAGGGCCATAGAACTAGGAGGAAGGGTTAAAGGAACTGGGGTTATTCATCCAGGAAAAAAGAGTAAGAGGATGGAAGGGGAAAAGGTGGGCACAGGACCAAACTAATTGCTTGTACTCAGATCTGCTTCCAAAGTTGCCTTTAACAGCATCCTTGAGCCAAGGTGCAGGGTGGCCTGGTGTAAAGAGCCTGGGAGTCTGACTCTCAGAATGCTAGTTACTTCCTCTGTAAAATGGGGATTCAATACCTGTTCTCTCTCCTACTTAGGCTGTGAGTCCTGTGAGGGACAGGTACGATGTCCAACCTGATTAACTTGTATCTACTCCAATGCTTAGAACAGTCCTTGACCCAAAGTAAGCACTTAATATTATTATTATTGTTATTATAATTATCATTAACTGCAGGCTTCCCATCGTGAAGGGACATTATAAAGAGGAGGGGGAGAGTGAGTCTGCTTTCTGAGACATCAGCTGACAGGAGAACTGGACAGAGTAAACCCTGCTGGCCCTTTTAGTGGGCTTGTCCACCCTAGTCTTCTTAGGCAGGTACTATCTCTGCTAGTCTCTGTCTCTGCTGAGGACAGAACGAGGGAAGTATCTTAAACTGCAGAAGGTATAATTTGGGTTACCAGATTTCCTTTTGAACATAATTGACTTTCAGAAACTTTTACCCGGGTGCAGGAGGTTGGAAGAGATGGCTTGTTTAGCAGCTCTCAGCACATGAAGTCTGGGATTCCACATAGTCACTATTATTATTATAATTATTATTACCATTGTTGTTATTATTAGTGTTACATGCTTAGTATGTGCCAAGAACTGTACCAAGCAATGGAGCAGATACAGAAAAATCAGATTGGACCTGTCCTACAGGGGGCCCACAGTGTAAATATGAGGGAGTAGGATTCAATCTCCATTTTACAGATGAGGGAATTGAGGCACAGAGAAATTAGACGTCTTGCCCAACATCACAGAGCTGATGAGCACTGCAATCAGAATTAGAACCCAGGTACTCTTACTCCTAGACCCAAGTTCTTTCCACACTTTAGTGAGGATTCATTCAATCATACTTATTGAGTGCTTACTGTGTGCAGAACATTGTACTAAGCACTTGTAAAATACAATTCAGCAAAGACTATGCTGAGCAAAGACTAAAAATGTGATTAAACCGGCTAAGGGATTTGGATTATTTTATTTAATCTGAGAAAAGAATACTTTATACATAGGTTGGGGCTGCAGGAGTTTGGGGCGGAGGGGGAGAGTGGTAGGATGCAGGGCTGAGGAGAAGGAATCACCTGCAATAATAATTATGGTATCTGTCCAGTGCTTACTATGTGCCAATCACTGGGATAGATATGATACAATCAAATCAGATACAGTCCCTATCCCTCTCTCAGCTCACCGCTGAAGGGGGAGAGAGAATAAGTATTCAATCCCAGTTTTTTCAGTAAGGAAACTGTCTCTGAAAATTACTTGCCCAAGGTCACACAGCAAGAGAATGGTGGATTTGGGATTAGAACCCAGATCTCCTGACTTCCAGTACTCTGCTTTTTCAATTAGGCCATGCTGCAAGAATATAGGTATGCTTTTTGTGGATTCTGAAAACCAGTCCAGAAGGGCTGGGGTCGGGAGGGCTTTCTGACTTTCTATTTCAATGTTTCAGGGACCACCTTGGGCTCCTGGGGTTGTTCCCAAAGAACCTGGAAGGGGAACCCAGCTGGGAGCTGCCTCAGGAGAGTAGTTCAGAGAAGACTGGTCCCTGCTGGTGGAGGTCAGGGGGCAGCTCCATTTGCCTCGGTGGAGTGGACCTTGTCAGGACTCTGATCAGCTGTCAGAGGTGAAACAGACAGAGCAAACCCCACCAGCCTTCCATGAGACCCATCCATCTGGGGGTCACCTCTGGGCAGGTTCAGTAACGTCTCCAAATGCCCTCAGTAGAGTGTACTTCCCCTGGTGGTCACCCACTGCCACAGCTTAAAGAATCACACCACCCTCAGGTCTAGCAGGGCAGATTCTCCAATGGTCACCTAGAGCCCAGCAGTTCAGGATCTCTTGTGGTCACCTACAACCCAGCAGGTCAGACTCCCCAGATGGTCACCCACAGGCCAATGGGTCAGACTCCCTGGGTGGTCACCCACATCCCAGCAGGTCAGACTACCCAGATGGTTACCTACAGCCCAGTGGGTGAGACTCCCTGGATTGTCACCCATATCCAGCAGATCTGACTCCCCAGATGGCAGTAAGCATTTGGGAGAAGACAATGGAGTAAGGAGACACAATCCTTTACTCAAGGAGTTTATATCTAGCAAGGGAGCAGACACTGAAATAAATTCCAATTAAGAGAGGCTGCTAAGCATAAATATAACAGTGCTGTGGGGGTAGGGTGAAGACCTAAATGCAAAGGGGGTACACACACAAGTGCAAAGATGAAGCAGTAGGGAGGTAGATAGATTGGGGAAATGGAAGATAAGTCAGGGAAGGCTTCCAAGAGAAGATGTGACTTTAGTAGGGTTTGGAAGATCAGGAGAGCAGTGGTCTGTGTATATATGTACATATTTGTAATTCTATTTATCTATAGTAATGATGTGTATATGTCTATAATTCTATTTATTTATATTGATACTATTGATGCCTGTTTACTTGTTTTGTGGTCTGTCTCCCCTTTTCTGAATTACAAGCCAGTCGTGGGCAGGGATTGTCTCTATTTGTGGCTGAATTGTACTTTCCAAGTGCTTAGTACAGTGCTCTGCACACAGTAAGAACTCAATAAATATGGTTGAATAAATGAATGAAGGATGTCTGTCAGATTTCATTCATTCATTTGTTCATTCAATCCTATTCAGTACGTACTATTTGCAGAGCACCATACTAAGCGCTAGGGAGAGTACATTCAACCATAAACAGATACATTCCCTGCCCACAAGACTTGAAGTAGGAGGGAGTTCCAGGTAGTGGGAAAGGGTGTGAGCAAAGGGTCACTGGAAAGAAAGATGAAAGCAAGACATTGAACAGGTTAGTGTTAGATGAGCTACCATGTGCAGGCTGTGTTATCAAGGAAGAGTAGTGAAGCTGAGCAAGGAGAGGATGAGCTGGTAGAGTGACTTAAAGACAATGGTGAGGAATTTCAGCCAGATGTGGAACTGGATAAAAACCCAATTCATCCCATCACCAAGAGGGAAAAGTGGGCCCATTGAAATAAATTACATGGGAATGTACAGAGTCCATAATAACAGATACAAATGGAAAATACATGGTTATTTACCCTGAGGACCTTGCAGTTGGTCATAGAGAGAAGTATAGGGAAGAGTCAGAGTGATTTACAATGGAGGTGATTGGCTGAAAAGATCAGCAAAAGGAAAGCTTTATAGACCCAAAGAGCCCTCAGCAGATAAACACACAATTGGAAGTTGGAAGACAATGATATATGCAAAGACAATTGCATCTCAATTGTTAACCCCCCGCGGTACTGTCACTCGCCCTGCTGACCTCACTATGAACTTTCAGTTCCCTTGCTCCCAACTGCCATTCCCACTCCTCACCTTCCCCTTCCCCTCTCCCACCCAGCTGTTTCCCTCCCTCTCACCCACCAAGACCGCTCCCCCTCAACCCCTACCAAGGATTCCTCTGTACCAGCGCAGGTCCTCCGCTTCTCCCTCCCGGCCCCCCTCCTCCCCTTCTCCCCGTCCCCACCCCATCCCAGTTCTCCTTTCCCATCGCCACCCCCCCTTCCCACTCTCCCCGCCCAGGCCCCCGCCAACTCATCCCAATCCAAACCCTCCCCACCCCTCGCACCCTTCCCCCTCCCTCCCCACCCTCGACAGCTGATGCCAAGTGTGGCCTCTGGAACCCCCGCTCCGTTTTAAGTAAGATCCCTTTCATCCTGGACCTTTTCCTTTCCAGTTCTCTACTCCTCCTCGCCCTAACTGAAACATGGCTGTCGCCGGACGACACGGTCTCTTCTGCTGCTCTCTCCAGTGCAGGCCTCTTCTTCTCCCACACCCCCAGACTCACCGGAAAAGGAGGAGGTGTCGGTTTCCTTCTCGCCCCCCAATGTCGCTTTCGCACTATCCCTCCTCCCCCTTCCCTTTCCTTCCCTTCCTTTGAAGCCCACATTATTCGCCTCTACCACCCCCTCCAGATTCTTGTAGCCGTCATCTACCGCCCTCCGGGCCCCACTTCCAACTTCTTTAACGACTTTGACCCCTTCCTCACATTCCTTCTCTCCTTCTCCATGCCCACTCTGATCCTCGGAGACTTCAATATCCACATGGATATCCCTAACGACTCCTCTGCCGCCCGCCTTCTATCTCTCCTTGATGCTGCCAACCTCTTCCTCCACCCCACCTCACCCACTCACCAACTTGGTCATACCCTCGACCTCATCATCTCCTACCGCTGCACTGTGTCCACCCTCACCAACTCTGTGATCCCTCTCTCTGATCATAATCTTCTCACCTGCCTCCTCACTCACACTCCTTTCCCCTGTAAATCCGTATTACTCCCTCACAGAGATCTCCGCTCTCTGGACCCCACCCATCTTTCGGAGCGCCTCACACCCCACCTCGCCGCCCTCTCCTCTCTACCCAGTCTTGATGATCAGATTACTGCTCTCAACTCTACCCTTTCTAATCAGCTAGACTCGCTCGCTCCCCTTTCCCTTCGCCGCTCTCGCACCACTAACCCACAGCCCTGGATCGCTGCCACTGTCCGCCTCCTTCGCTCTTATGCTCGAGCTGCTGAACGCTGCTGGCGAAAGTCTAAACACCATGCCAACCTCGTTCACTTCAAGTTTATCCTTTCCTGCCTTAACTCAGCCCTCTCTTCTGCCAGACAAAACTATTTCTCCTCCCTTATTGACACCCATGCCCATCACCCCCGCCAGCTCTTCCGTACATTCAACTCCCTTCTCAGGCCCCCGGTTCCTCCCCCTCCTCCTTCCCTCACCCCCAACGATCTGGCCTCCTACTTCATTAACAAAATTAAATCCATCAGGTCCGACCTCCCCAAAGTCTCTTCCCCCCTTTCTCCAACCCCCCGGCTCTCAACACTCTCTGCTACTCTCCCATCCTTCCCAGCGGTATCCTCAGAGGAACTCTCCTCCCTCCTCTCAAGTGCTACTCCGGCCACCTGTGCTTCTGACCCCATTCCCTCTCATCTTATGAAATCTCTCACTCCATCCCTTCTCCCCTCCTTAACTTCCATCTTCAACCGCTCACTCTCCACTGGTTCCTTCCCCTCTGCCTTCAAACATGCCCATGTCTCTCCCATCCTAAAAAAACCCTCTCTTGACCCCACCTCACCTTCTAGTTATCGTCCCATATCCCTCCTACCATTCCTTTCCAAACTCCTTGAACGAGTTGTCTACACGCGCTGCCTAGAATTCCTCAACAACAACTCTCTCCTCGACCCCCTCCAGTCTGGCTTCCGTCCCCTTCATTCCACGGAAACTGCGCTCTCAAAGGTCACCAATGACCTCCTGCTTGCCAAATCCAACGGCTCATACTCTGTCCTAATCCTCCTCGACCTCTCAGCTGCCTTTGACACTGTGGACCACCCCCTTCTCCTCAACACGTTATCTGACCTTGGCTTCACTGACTCCGTCCTCTCCTGGTTCTCCTCTTATCTCTCCGGTCGTTCTTTCTCAGTCTCTTTTGCAGGCTCCTCCTCCCCCTCCCATCCTCTTACTGTGGGGGTTCCCCAAGGTTCAGTGCTTGGTCCCCTTCTGTTCTCAATATACACTCACTCCCTTGGTGACCTCATTCGCTCCCACGGCTTCAACTATCATCTCTACGCTGATGACACCCAGATCTACATCTCTGCCCCTGCTCTCTCCCCCTCCCTCCAGGCTCGCATCTCCTCCTGCCTTCAGGACATCTCCATCTGGATGTCCGCCCGCCACCTAAAGCTCAACATGTCGAAGACTGAGCTCCTTGTCTTCCCTCCCAAACCTTGTCCTCTCCCTGACTTTCCCATCTCTGTTGACGGCACTACCATCCTTCCCGTCTCACAAGCCCGCAACCTTGGTGTCATCCTCGACTCCGGTCTCTCATTCACCCCTCACATCCAAGCCGTCACCAAAACCTGCCGGTCTCAGCTCCGCAACATTGCCAAGATCCGCCCTTTCCTCTCCATCCAAACCGCTACCCTGCTAATTCAAGCTCTCATCCTATCCCGTCTGGACTACTGCACTAGCCTTCTCTCTGATCTCCCACCCTCGTGTCTCTCTCCACTTCAATCCATACTTCATGCTGCTGCCCGGATTATCTTTGTCCAGAAACGCTCTGGACATATTACTCCCCTCCTCAAAAACCTCCAATGGCTACCGATCAATCTGCGCATCAAGCAGAAACTCCTCACCCTGGGCTTCAAGGCTCTCCATCACCTCGGCCCCTCCTACCTCACCTCCCTTCTCTCCTTCTACTGCCCAGCCCGCACCCTCCGCTCCTCCACCACTAATCTCCTCACTGTACCTCGCTCTCGCCTGTCCCGCCATCGACCCCCGGCCCACGTCATCCCCCCGGCCTGGAATGCCCTCCCTCTGCCCATCCGCCAAGCTAGCTCTCTTCCTCCCTTCAAGGCCCTGCTGAGAGCTCACCTCCTCCAGGAGGCCTTCCCAGACTGAGCCCCTTCTTTCCTCTCCCCCTCGTCCCCCTCTCCATCCTCCCGTCTTACCTCCTTCCCTTCCCCACAGCACCTGTATATATGTATATATGGTTGTACATATTTATTACTCTATTATCTATTTATTTATTTATTTTACTTGTACATTTCTATCCTACTTATTTTATTTTGTTGGTATGTTTGGTTCTGTTCTCTGTCTCCCCCTTTTAGACTGTGAGCCCACTGTTGGGTAGGGACTGTCTCTATGTGATGCCAATTTGTACTTCCCAAGCGCTTAGTACAGTGCTCTGCACATAGTAAGCGCTCAATAAATACGATTGATTGATTGATTGATTGATATAGCATCTGCCTCCACTACCCTAGAATCCCCACTCTCACTTCCCTACTGTGGAAGATCCCACCACTAATCCTGACCCCAAATTGGGTGGGGTGACAGGGCAGTTGAAACTTGGTGGTTCCTGACCTTTTGGTGTTTTATCACATTCTTTTCATGGAGTTAGTGATTGAATCTCTGTCTGGGACCACTGGACTGAAGAGCCACAGTCAATAAATTAATTCACTGGGGACTGGTGTGGCCATTTGAGGCAGGGACATGTAGAAAATTATTTCCCAGTGCTTGTCTGGCACCAAATAAGAAGTAACTTTGCCTAGAGGAAAGAGCAGAATACCTGGGTTCTAATCCTGTCTCTGCCACTTATCTAATGTATGACAATGGGGAAGTCATTTTACTTCTCCATGCCTCAGTTCCCTCATCTGCAAAATGGGGATTCAATACCTGTTGTCCTTCTTACTTAGACTGTGAGCCCCATTTAGGACCTGATTATCTTGTGTTTACTTCAGCACGACACAAAGTGGTGAACAATAACACTAATAACAATAATATAGGTTAAGCAAAGGGGCAGGGAGATTGGAAGATGCCCATATTTGTTGAGAAATTGCTGTCTTCCCTTGCTCCACTCCTTAGGAAGCAGAGTGGCCTTGAGGAAAGAGCTCGGGCCTGGGAGAGAGAGAACCTGGGTTCTCATTCCAGCTCAGCCACTTGCCTGTTGTGTAACCTTGGGCAAGTCACTTAACTTCTCTGGACTTCAGTCCTCATTGTAAAACATTGGGCTTTGATATCTGTTCTCACTCTTATTTAGACTGTGAGCCCCAAGTGGGGTGGGGACTATGTCCTAAGGAATTTTCTTGTATTTAGCCCAGTGCTTGGCTCATAGTAAAGGTTTAACAAACATTATTGTTAGGTGACCTGACTGTCTGCTCAGAATAAGATAACACCTTTTCATCCATTTTTCTCCTTGGTCTTTTTTGGTAGGAAGAAACACCAGCCAGCACAAACAATAGTATTAACAATAGTTGTGGTGTTTGTTAAGCATTTACTATGTGCCAAGCACTGTACAAAGCTCTGGGATAGTTACAAAATAAACAGGTTGGAGACAGTCCCTCTCCCAAATGGGGTTCACAGTCTAACCAGCGTGGCTTAGTGGAAAGAGCCTAGGCTTGAGAGTCAGAGGATGTGGGTTCTAATCCTGACTCCTCCACTTGTCTTCTATGTGACCTTGGTCAAGTCACTTCACTTCTCTGTGCCTCAGTGACCTAATCTGTAAAATGGGGATTAAGACTGTGAGCCCCACATAGAACACCTGATTACCTTGTTTCTTCCGCAGCGCTTAGAACAGTGCTTGTGTATTTATCTATAATTCTATTTATCTATTTTGATGGTATTGATACCTGTCTACTTGGTTTTTTTTTGTCTGTCTCCCCCTTCTAGACTGTGAGCCTGTTGTTAGGTAGGGACTGTCTCTGTGTTGCGAATTGTACTTTTCAAGCACCTAGTACAGTGCTCTGCACATAGTAACTGCTCAATATGATTGAATGAATGAATGCTTGGCACATAGTAAGTGCTTAACAAATGCCATCATTATTATTATCTTTATTATTAAGTGGGTAGCAGAAAAGGTATTTATTCCTGTGTTAGTAGCAATTGCTTAATATGTATTATTACCACTTTGTCTACTAAAGGAAGAAACTAAGGCCCAGAAAAGTTAAGTGACTTGCCCTAACCCACACAGAGCAGGCAAAAGATGGAACCAGGATTAGAACCCAGGTCTCCTGAATCCCAGTCCTGTGTTTATAAATAATAATAATAATAATAGTGAAGATATTTGTTAAGCACTTATTATGTTTCAAGTGCTATTCTAAGTGCTGGGGTAGATATAAGTTAATCAGGTTGAACGCAATCCCTGTCCCACATGGGGAACACAGTCTAAGTAGGAAGGAGAACAGCTATTGAATCCCCATTTTACAGATGAGGAAACTGAGGCACAGAGAAGTTAGGTGACTTGCTCGAAGTCACACAGCAGATTAGTAGAGTTGGGATTAGAACACAGATCCTCTGTCTCACAGGCCTGTGTTCTTTCTACCAGGTCACACTTTTTTATGGAATTTGCTGAGCACTTACTATGTTCTAGGCACTGTATTAAGCACTGGGATAGGTACAAGCTAATAAGATTGGACACAGTCCATGATCCACATGGGGCTCACAGTCTTAATCCCATTTGACAGATGAGGTGATAGGCATAGAAAAGTGAAATGACTTGCCCAGGGTCACACAGCAGACAAGTGGCAGAGCTAGAATTAGAACCCATGTCCTTCTGATTCCCTGTCCCAGGCTCTATTCACTAGACCACACTGCCTCTTATCTTTCCTCCAAATCAGGCAAGCTGCTTCTCCCAACAACGGCTGTTGACTAGCGACCTTCTGCCAGGAAATGACTGCAAGTTAGGTATCAGCCAGCTCTTCTGACTTGCTCCCAGATTGATTCCTATCCATTTCCCTGCATCGTAGGGTGAGTCTCCAGCATGGCAATTCTTCCCAGCAACACCTCCACCTTCAACTCCTTCATCCTGGCAGGCTTCTTGGGACAGGAGGATTCCTTGCACTGGATCTTTATCCTGCTGGGGATGCTCTATTGTATCGCCATCCTGGGAAACTCCCTGATCCTGGTCATCCTCAAGGAGGAACAGAGCCTGCACCAACCCATGTACTACTTCCTGGCCATGCTGTCCATCAACGACCTGGGCGTGTCCTGCTCTACTCTGCCCACAGTCCTGGGCACCTTCTGCTTCAATGTCAGGGCGATTAGCTTCGACGCCTGCATGGCCCAGCTGTTCTTCATCCACCTATTCTCCTTCATGGAGTCTGGCATCCTGCTGGCCATGAGCTTTGACCGCTACGTGGCCATCTGTAACCCTCTCAGATACTCACTGATATTAACCAATGCCAGGATCACTAAGATGGGCCTGGCCATTTTCTCCCGCACCTTTGGGGCCGTCTTCCCCCTGCCTTTTCTTCTGAAGCGACTGCCATTCTGCAAAGGTAACGTCCTCTCCCATGCCTACTGTCTCCATCCCGACCTCATCCGCCTGCCCTGTGGGGACATCACCATCAACAACGTCTTTGGCCTGTTCATCGTGCTCTCCACATTCGGACTGGACTCCGTGCTCATCTTCCTCTCCTACATCCTGATCCTCAGGTCCGTCCTGACCATCGCGTCCCAGGCAGGACGGTCCAAGGCCCTCAACACCTGTGTCTCCCACATCTGTGCAGTGCTTATCTTCTACATTCCCATGGTGGGTGTGTCCATGATTCACAGGTATGGGAAATGGGCCCCTCCATTCATCCACACATTGATGTCCATTGTTTACCTCTTCGTGCCACCCATGCTCAACCCCATCATCTACAGCATCAAGACTAAGGAGATCCACAAAAGGATGGTCAAGATGCTCTCCAGAGCCAATCTCTGATAGGCCCTTTTGATGAGATCTTAGTGGTGAGGACCACAGGCGGTAAGGTGGTTCATGAGACGCAGAGCTGCCTAGTAGAAAGAGCACGGGCATGGCAGTCAGAGAACCTGGGTTCTAATCCCAACTCTTTCAATTAATTGTCGTTTGACCTTGAGCAAGTCACTTCATTTCTTTGTGCCTCAGTTCCCTCGCCTGTAAAATGGGGATTCAATACCCATTCTCCTTCCTATTTAGACTGTGAGCCCCATGTAGGACAGAAGACTGTGTTCAATCTGATTAACATTTTTCTCCCCCAGGGCTTAGAACAGTGCTTGACACATAGTAAGTGCTTAACAAATACCATAATTATTATTCAAGCCTCAGTCTGGATAATGCTTAAGGTGTTTTCCTACCATTCCACTTTTGGGACAGATCAAAGACTTGTGTGAGAAGCAGCGTGGCTCAGTGGAAAGAGCCCGAGCTTTGGAGTCAGAGGTCATGGGTTCAAATTCCGGCTCCACCACTTGTCAGCTGTGTGACTTTGGGCAGGTCACTTAACTTCTCTGGGCCTCAGTTCCCTCATCTGTAAAATGGGAATGAAGACTGTGAGCCCCCCGTGGGACAACCTGATCACCTTGTAACCTCCCCAGCGCTTAGAACAGTGCTTTGCACATAGTAAGTGCTTAATAAATGCTATCATTAACAGATGAGGTAACTGAGGCTCAGAGAAGTTAAGTGACTTGCCCAAGGTCACACAGCAGACATGTGGCAGAGCCAGGATTAGAACCTTTGAGAGGGGTGTGTGGTGAGTACATACCCCTCTCCCCAGTGTTTAGTGCTCACTCTGTTCTAAGCACTTTATGCTGAATGCTGGGGAAAGACACACTGATCATCATTCAGATAAGGGCTCTGGACCATGGGAGACTTCTAGTCTAAAAGGGAAGTGGTTAGGGGTGGGGGTCTGGAAACAGACAAATGCATTATTAGCATAACAAATACAGCAAGAGCCATCAATTAATCAACAATGATGACAACAAAAAGCTGCCAGACATTACTGTTGAGGGGACAATTTCCAGGCTCCTCATGTTCTGCCTGGGCTGCCCTTCTCCACAGCCAGAGCCTGTTTGCCACGTCTGTTATATCTGCGTCTTCTGTCTATTCTCCCTCAACTGTCTTCCTCTTCTTCTGGGAAGTCTTTCCTGCTTAATACACAACCCCCCAGGAGTGCCAGCCCAAGATCAATCACCCTGACACCAGTATCTGTACATTCAGCCATTTGTTCAGCTGACCCATCGTTATGGTATTCTCCTGCTTACTGTTCTATCACTGCTCTTCCTCCAGCTTTCACTTCCTGGTAAATCAGCTTTGCCTACCACCTCCCTTAAACTCCTTGAGAGTCGGGAATATGCATCTTCTTGCTGATGTGCTCTCTCAATTGCTTAGCACAGAATCTAGCACCCAGCAGGAGAAGCAGAGTGGCTTAGTGGACAGAGCCCAGGATGGGAGTCGGAAGATCCTGGGTTCTAATTGCTGCTCCACAACTTAGCAGTGTGACTTTGGGCAAGTCACTTCACTTCTCTATGCCTCAGTTACCTCATCTGTAAAATGGGGATTAAGACTGTGAGCCCCACGTGGGACTGACTTTCCCATCACTGTAGACGGCACTACCATCCTTCCCTTCTCATAAGCCCGCAACCTTGGTGTCATCCTCGATTCTGCTCTCTCGTTCACCCCTCACATCCAATCCGTCACCAAAACCTGCTGGTCTCACCTCCGCAACATTGCCAAGATCTGCCCTTTCCTCTCCATCCAAACCGCTACCCTGCTGGTCTGATCTCTCATCCTATCCCGACTGGATTACTGCATCACCCTCCTCTCTGATCTGTCATTTTCCTGTCTCTCCCCACTTCAGTCCATACTTCACGCTGCTGCCTGGATCATCTCTGTGCAGAAACGTTCTGGGCATGTTACTCCCCTCCTCAAAAATCTCCAGTGGCTACCAGTCAACCTACGCGTCAGGCATTAACTCCTCACTCTCGGCTTCACGGCTCTCCATCACCTCATCCCCTCCTACCTCACCTCCCTTCTTTCCTTCTACAGCCCAGCCCACACCCTCCGCTCCTCTGCTGCTAACCTCCTCACTGTGCCTCATTCTCACCTGTCCAGCCGTCGACCCCCAGCCCACGTCCTCCCCCTGGCCTGGAATGCCCTCCTTCCGCACATCTGCCAAGCTAGCTCTCTTCCTCCCTTCAAAGCCCTACTGAGAGCTCACCTCCTCCAGGAAGCCTTCCCAGACTGAGCCCCCCCTTATTCTCCCCTTCCCCACCCCCTCCGCCCTACCCCCTACCCTCCCCACAGCACCTGTATATATGTTTGTACAGATTTATTACTCTATTTTACTTGTACATATTTACTATTCTATTTTGTTAATATGTTTTGATTTGTTGTCTTTCTCCCCCTTCTAGTCTGTGAGCCTGTTGTTGGGTAGGGACCATCTCTATATGTTGCCAACTTGTACTTCCCAAGCACTTAGTACAGTGCTCTGCATACAGTAAGTGCTCAATAAATATGATTGAATGAATGAATGACAACCTGATAACCTTGTATCTACCCCAGTGCTTAGAACAGTGCTTGGCACATAGTAAGTGCTTAACAAATACTACTATTATTATTATTAATTCACAGGCCTGAGGGGAGCAGGATGGGGAAAAGAGATGGGGGAAGATTGAGAATTGGAATAAAAATGGAAAAGTTGGCTTCCTTTTGATCATGTTGTCTTTCTCATATGTGTTTTTCTGAGTTAACATGGTCTTGTAAATTGGACATGGGATTGGGAGTCATGAGAGACCTAGGTTTTAGTCCCAGATCTGTCACTGGACTCTTGTGTGACCTTGGGTTAGTCACTTAACCACTCTGAGCTTTGGTTTCTTCATCTGTAAAATGGGTCTAAGATACCTACTCTCCCTTTCCATGTGATCATGAGACTTACAGGAGACAGGGAGTGTGCCTGATTTATTTGTATCTAATCTAGTGCTTTGCAGAGTTTGGCTCACAGTACATCTTTAATAAATAGGACTTGGAGAAACTGTGTGTTCTAGTATAAAGGGCCAGGACCTTTATAAAGGGCCAGCCCAGCCCGCACCCTCCGCTCCTCCGCCGCTAATCTCCTCACCGTACCTCGTTCTCGCCTGTCCCGCCATCGACCCCCGGCCCACATCATCCCCCGGGCCTGGAATGCCCTCCCTCTGCCCATCCGCCAAGCTAGCTCTCTTCCTCCCTTCAAGGCCCTGCTGAGAGCTCACCTCCTCCAGGAGGCCTTCCCAGACTGAGCCCCTTCCTTCCTCTCCCCCTCGTCCCCCTCTCCATCCCCCCATCTTACCTCCTTCCCTTCCCCACAGCACCTGTATATATGTATATATGTTTGTACATATTTATTACTCTATTTATTTTACTTGTACATATCTATCCTATTTATTTTATTTTGTTAGTATGTTTGGTTTTGTTCTCTGTCTCCCCCTTTTAGACTGTGAGCCCACTGTTGGGTAGGGACTGTCTCTATATGTTGCCAATTTGTACTTCCCAAGCGCTTAGTACAGTGCTCTGCACATAGTAAGCGTTCAATAAATATGATTGATGATGATGATGATGATGATGACCTGGGAATCAGAGTACCTGGGTTCTAAGCCTAGCTCCATCACTTGTCTGCTATGACCCTGGTCAAGTCACTTAACTTCTCTAGGCCTCAGTTTCTTCATCTGTAAAATGGAAATTCAATATGTGTTCTCCTCTCTGACTGTGAGCCCTGGTTGGCAGAGAGACTGTGTCTGACCTGAGTATCTTGTATCTACCCCAGTGCTTAGTACAGTACTTAGGACAAAGTACTTAACAAAGGTCACAATTATTAAAAAATAATATCATTATCAGTGTTATTATGATCATGATCCCATGATGGAGCTTCCTTTTCCGGGTTTGTCTAGAGGATGATATCACCTGTGGGAGCTTGAGGTGAGTGAAGAGCCCCTTCTAAGGGTTTCTCCCAGTCCCCAGACCACCAGAGGGGAGTTCAGTCCAGCCCTGCCTGGCCCAGCCAGCAGCTGTCTGCCTCTGAGCTGAAGCTATAAGGTTGGTGTCACAGACGGATCACAAGAGGGCACCTGGCTATTTGCCCTCAAGGATCCAACCAGACTCCTTAGCCACCTGGCCCTCCCCTCTGAGCCACATCACCATTTGTAGGCAGGTCTTTGTCCTTCCCAGGATAGTTTCCATGCCTTCACTTTTCTCCTCCTCTAATGTTCTCTCAGGGCTTGGCATATAATGGGGCTTCAATCTGGGTTGTTATTCATTCATTTTACACACACACACACACACACACACACACACATCACAAACACACACATCTAATAATAATAATAGTAGTTATTGGACTTGTTAAGCACTTATTATATGATAGAACACTGTTCTAAGTGCTGAAGTAGCTAAATGTTAATAATGTCAGACACAGTCCCTCTCCCACATGGGGCTCACACCCTTAATACCCATTTTACAGATAAGGTAAAAGACCCAGAGAAGTAACCGTGACTTGTCCAAGGTCATACGGCAGACATGTGGCGGGGGCCGGGATTAGAACCCAGGCCCTTTTGACTCCCAGGCCCATGGTCTATCCCCAAGGCCACATTGCTTCGCAAAACCACACACTCACTAGACTAACCCATCACCATAAACTCCACCTGTGCATTGTCAGGTGTTTTGCTCTGCCAGGTTTTACTGCAGCCAGCTCCAGCCAAATCTTTTATCATGATGACCCTGCCAGGGAGGATGGAGTTCCACGCTGGGGGGGAACAGTATGAGTGAGACACGAGGGGGCATCTCAGATGGAGCCCCCACAACATGCGACCACCCTGGGTCTTTAATTATATTCCCCACCCTGAACCCTAAACCAGTGCTGGAAGTTTTGGGGTGCACTCGAGTTCTGCCCTGTGCCTGCAAAGAATAGTTCCTTCCTGAGGGGTTTTCTTTCCCCTCTGTCAGTAGTGAATTCCCACTGGGTCCATGAATCCCCCGACACAAGGCGTGAGAGAGCTATTCCATTTTCAGTCAGAAAGGATATTAAAAGCATTTCACTGACGCTAAAGACAGATCCACACATTTGGTAAAGTTACCAGCAGTCTCAAGTATTTACCAGCTTAACACAGAGAATGGAACTGCATTGGCACTAGATAAAAAATAAATAAATAAATAAATTTTGATCTCAGGTCCTTTTGTTCTGCTCCATGTCTCATACACTAGCCTAGCATCATAGAGGGATCAAAGGTCACTCGGTCCACATTTGCTTGAGGTTTTCACTCTCCCTTGTCAAGACCTCTTCAACCCATATGGCTTCTGCCCCTGCTCTTCCATCCTAGACCCCTTCACCTTGGTAACTCTTGGGGAAAGCCTAAACATACTGCCTCCCTTCTAATTTGTCCTCAGGTCCCTTGTCCAGCCCACAGACTTAATTCCTGGACTAATGTAGGCTCAGCCTCCAGCAAGACCAGCAGTGGTTTAGGGGCTGGCTTTTATCTGGCCTCCTCTGCCTCTTCCTGAAAGTTGCTCATAAGGCAGGTGTTTGGAGTCTGAGAATTCACAAGTGGCCTTTAGCCCTCCACTCTCCCCACACCTGACCATCCACCATTGGCATCTCCCCTGGGAAACTCTGGGGTTATTGAATTTTACAACCAAGATCAAATATTATAGGTTATAAAATATTAATACAAGTCATAAACAGAATTGTCACCCCTAGAGAGCCTGGCCTGATTATCACACCTGAGCATGCTTTGGTGTGCACACATGCATAAACACACACACTCACATACACACCCATTATTTCTCTCTAGGAAGAAGCCTAGCCCCCTCATCCTTTCCGCTCTTATTTTCACCTGCTATGGCAACTATCTTCTCCATGGTTAGAAGATAGAGCACAGACCTGGAAGTTAGAAGGTCATGGGTTCTAATCCCAGCTCTGTGCCTCAGTTACTGCATCTGTAAAATGGGGATTGAGACAAATGGGGATTGAGACTGTGAACCCCATGTGGGACAATGACTATGTTCTGCCTGATTTGCTTAATACGGTGCCTGGAACATAGTAAGTTATCAGTCAATTTCCCAACTGAAAGCTTGTCTCCCCTGCTACCTTGAGTTTAGCTCTCTCTCCCTCCCTCTTCCTTCCTTCCCTCCCTTTCTTTTTCCATCTCCCTCCTCCTCTCCCTCATTATGGCTCTGCTTTTTTTTGAGGGGGGGGAGGGCTGTGTCCCACATAAGAGTATCTCTGTCCATCTGTCACTCATGCCATTTTCCTATCATCATCATCAACATCACTAGTAGCTACCCATTTTCTTCCCAATCAAGAAAAACTCCTCACACTTACCTTCAGGGCTCTCCACCAGCTCTTCTCATCTTACATATTGGCCTTCTTCACTCTCTCAATATTCTTCAGTTCACCTGAAGCACGGTGCTCTGCCCACAGTAGGCACTAAATAAATACTGTTGATTGACTCAGCTGACTAGCATGGTGCTCTACACAATATAAGCACTCAATAAGCACTGTTGATTGATTCAGTTTGCCTACTTGGCTCCTCCCAAGCTCACCCCTTAACTGTGATAACAATAATAATAATATTAATAATAATAATTGTACTATTTGTTTGGTGCTTACAGTGTGACAAGCACTGTGCCTGAGCAGAAACAATTGGATACTTGACTCTGATCCCTCAATCATGTTGTTCCCCATTCCTGGGATCTTTCCTTTCCAAATCTTTCAGTCCGCAGTTCACATCTCTTCATCCTAATAATATTGATGACTGTATTGATGACTGTGGTATTTGTTAAGTAACAATAATAATAATAATAATAATTATAATTATAATTATAATTATAATAAATGATGGCATTGGTTAAGGGATTACTTTGTGCCAAGCACTGTTCTAAGTGCTAGGGTAGATTCAAGGTAATCAGGTTGGAATCAGTCCCTGCCCCACATGGGGCTCACAGTCTTAATCCTCAATTTACAGATAAGGTAACTGAGGCCTAGACAAGGAAACTGACTTGCCCAAGGTCACACAGCAGCTAAATGGTGGAGCCAGGATTAGAACCCACATCCTCTGACTCCCAAGCCCATACACTTGTCACTAGGCCATGTACCAAGCATTGTACTAAAGCTAGGGCAGACACAGCAGAATCAGGTTAGATACAGTCCCTGTTCATTCATTCAATCATATTTATTGAGCACTTACTGTATGCAGAGCACTGTACTAAGTGCTTGGGAAGTACAAGTCGGCAACATATAGAGATGGTTCCTACCCAACAGCAGGCTCACAGTCTAGAAGGGGGAGACAGACAACAAAACAAAACATATTAACAAAATCAAATAAATAGAATAAATATGTACAAGTAAAATAGAGTAATAAATACGTGCAAACATATATACATATATACAGGTGCTGCGAGGAGGGGAATGAGGTAAGATGGGGAATGGGGAGGGGGAAGAGGGGGAAAGGAAGGAGGGGGCTCAGTCTGGGAAGGCCTCCTGGAGGAGGTGAGCTCTCAGTAGGGCTTTGAAGGGAGGAAGAGAGCTAACTTGGTGGATGTGCGGAGGGAGGGCATTCCAGGCCAGGGGGAGGACGTGGGCCGGGGGTCGACGGTGGAACAGATGAGAATGAGGCATGGGTCTCAGTTTAAGTAGGAGGGAGAACAGGCATTAAATGCCCATTTTACGGATGAGGAGACTGAGGCCCTGAGATGTTAAGTGATTTTCCCAAGGTCACAGAACAAGCAAGTGATGGAGCTGTGAATAGAACCCAGGTTCCCTGACACATAGGCCTGTGCTCTTTCCAGTAGACCACACGGCTCCTCCAGGAAACTTTTCCAATTAATTCACACCACACTAGTCTCATCAACCTGACAGTTACCATTAGCACCTACCCCTCTAGACTCTAAGCTCATTGTGGGCAGGGAATATGTCTGTTGTATTGTTATATTGTACTCTCCCAAGCATTTAGTACAGTGTTATGCACATAGTAAGCACTCAATAAATCTGATTGACTGACTGACAGACTAACTGACTCTCCTGCTCATACTCTGTCATTACTCTTTGTCTGATTGGCAGCTCCAGCCCCGGGGCACTCTCCTAAGTGCTACGTAAGTGCTTAGTACAGTGCTCTGCACACAGTAAGCACTCAGTAAATAGGAATGAAGTACAGTGCTTTGCGCTCAGTAGGTGCTCAATAGATGCCGGTTATTGATCAGCTGAAATGAGGATGAGTTGTGTAAACCCCCTCTCTTTATCAGGAGATCAGGACATAGGACATTGTGAGTGCTTGGCAGCCTTCTCCTGTTTGTTTGAAACATTCAGGTTACTAGCCTATCCCCCTCATCCCTTACCCAGTGCCCGGGCCTCTGCCAGATGCCAGAGCTGAGTCTGGCACACCCAGGCACTGCTTCATCTCCTTCCCCAGCTGGCTGCTGTCCAAAAGCAGGCATTAGGAAGCAGCATGTCTCAGTGGATAGAGCATGAGCCTGGGGTCCGAAGAACCTGGATTCTAATTATGACTTAGCCACATGACTGCTGTGTGACCTTGGGCAAATCACTTGACTTCTCTGCACTTCAGTTACCTCATCTGTAAATTGGGGAGTAAGAGTGTGAGCCCCATGTTGGACAGGGACTGTGTACAGCCTGATTAACTCATATCTACTCCAGTGCTTAGTACACTGCTTGGCGCATGGTAAGTGCTTAACAAGTACCATAATTTTAGGAGAGGGAATCAGTCTATCAATCATATTTATTAAGCACTTACTATTGGCAGAGCAACAAGCAACAACAACAATGTCACGACTTCTCTGTACCTCAGTTTCCTCATCTGTAAAATGGGGAAATGCCTGTTCTCCTTCCTACTTATACTGTGAGTCCCACATGGGCAGAGGCTGGGTCTGATTTGATGATCCTGTATTTATCCCAACATGTAGTAAACTGGCACATAGTAAGCACTTAATGAATAGCCCAGTTACTTAACAGATGCAATACTGTGATGGAGGAAGAGGACACACTTTTGTCCTCGGAGGAGGAAATTAGGACCAAGGCAACCCATGAAAAAGTTGTGCCTGTCCACATCAACCCTAAGTAACAAAGAGAGTTCCCAAAACATCCGGAAGTACAAAACTAGCAGAAGGTCCTCACCTCCCTTTCATGAGGGCCAGGCCACTCAGGAACTTGTGTCCTTGCTTTTCCTCCCTCCCTCCTCCCTCCTCCTCCCTCCACCACCTCCTGTTCCTTAGAAAAGCAATTTTGCATAGAGGATAGAGCATGGGCCTGTGAGTCAGAGGGACCTAGGTTCTTAACCTCACTCTGCCACTTGTCTGATATGTGACCTTGGGCAAGTCTGTTAACTTCACTCTGTGCTTCAATTACCTCACCTGTAAAATGGGGATTGACATGAGCCCCGTATGGGACATGGACTGTGTCCAACCCAATTAACTCGTTTTATCTACCCAAACACTTGGTACAGTGCCTGACATATAAGTGCTTAACAAATCTCGTTACAAATAATAATAATCATGTTGCCCCAAGAAAGGGAAGGCACCCAAGCCCCTTCCCTCCCGAGGAGCCTTGGTAAACAGCTAGAATTTTCAGACTTGGCTGTTTCTGCACTAGAGCAGGGAATGGGGAGACTTGGTGTTAGTTTTGGTATTTACATTTGTTTTCTGAGTTTTCTCTCCCATCATTCCCTAGATTAGTAGAGTGCTCAAGTTCCTAGCACAGTGCTTTGTTCGCAGCAAGAGCTCAATCAATACCACTGACTGATTAATTGTGAGCTGTTTGGGGTCAGAGGACCATCTTTGCACACAGAAGGCCTTCAACTAATACTTGGCAATAAGGAAGTATGACAATGATAATTCACATTAATTTACAGTTACAAATACAGGACTACAGGGACAGAAATAATGATCGTTGTGGCTAGCATCAGACCAGACTTATCTGGGAAGACTTTCCAGAAACAATCAATCAATCAATCAATCATTGGTATTTATTGAGCACTTATTATGTGCAGACTACACACAAACACTGGGGAGAGTACAATACAACTGAGTTGACAAATACGTTCTCTGCCCACAAAGAGTTTGAAGTCTAGATTGGGAAGCAGGCATTAAAATAAATTACAGATATGGACACAAGTGCTTTGGGGCTGAGAGTGGGGGGAATACCAAGTGCTTGAGAAGCAGTGTGGCCTAATGGATAGTGCACAGGCCTGGGAGACAGAGGACCTGAATTCTAATTGCAGTTTTACCAACCACTTGCTGTGTAACCTTGGGTAAGTCACTTTACTTCTCTATGTCTCAGTTCCCTCATCAACAAAATGGGGATTCATTATTTTGTATTTACCCCCACTTAATTTTTGGCACATAGTAAGCACTTAATAAATACCGTAATTATTAAAGGGTACAGCATGAACATCAATGATTAAGAATGATAGGGAATCGGGGGCGGGGGGGGGAATAGGACTCCCCCCTCCCATCCCCCCCTTTTCCCTCCTTTCCCCCAGTGGAAAGAGCATGGGCTTTGGAGTCAGAGGTCAGAGGTTCAAATCCCGGCTCCGCCAATTGTCAGCTGTGTAACTTTGGGCAGGTCACTTCACTTCCCTGTGACTCAGTGACCTCATCTGTAAAATGGGGATTAAGACTATGAGCCCCCTGTGGGACAACCTGATCACCTTGTAACCTCCCCAGCGCTTAGAATAGTGCTTTGCACATAGTAAGCACTTAATAAATGCCATCATTATTATTATTATCCAAGTAAATAAGTGACACAGAAGGGAATGGAAGTAGGGGAAATGAGGGCTTAGTTAGGGAAGGCCTCTTGGTAAGACATGTGATTTTAATAAGGCTTTGAAGATGCGAAGAACAGTGGTCTGTCAGACATGAAGAGGGAGGGAGTTCCAGGTCAGAGGGAGGACGTGGGCAGGACAGAAGAGATCAAGAGTTACAGTGAAGAGGGATCAGAAGTGGTTTGGGAAGAGGGGAGGGAAGGGATTTAAACAGAGAAAAATTTCCATCCTTCACCTCTGGGATTCCCTGATGTGTTCTCTTGCCTCTCCCTCTCCCCGTTCCCACCACCCTCTGCTCCTGCCCTGCTAGGGCCTGCCACTCTTCTGAATCAGATTCCTGAAAATCCCCTTGCAGATTTCCTTGGTTTTCAGGCACATATGGTAGAAGCAAGTGTTGAGGGCCTTGAGCTGCCCTTCCCCTGACACGATACCAAGCACGGTCTTGAGAATCAGGGCACAGGAGAGGAAGATGGGCACAGAGTCAAGCTCGAAGGTGGAGAGGACGACGATGAAGAAGCCGTAGATGTTGTTGAGGGTGGTGTCGGCACACGGGAGGCGGATTAGGTTGGGGTGAAGGCAGTAGGAGTGGGAGAGCACGTTTTCCCAGTGGCAGAATGGTAGGCGTTTCAGCAGGACGGCCAGGGACGCCATCAGCACTGTGCTCTTGAGGCTGAGGCCGATGTCCATGGCCCTGATGCGTCTGTGGTTGAGGATTACTGAATACCTCAGCAGGCTGTAGATGGCCACGAAGCGATCAAAGGCCATGGCCAGGAGCAAGCCAGACTCCATGATCAAAAAGGAATGGATGAAGTACATCTGGATCAGGCAGGCATTAAAGTCGATCTCCATGACACCCACAAGGAAGATGCCGAGGACCGTGAGCATGGTGGACAGGGACACGCCCTGCTCTGTGAAAGCCAGCATGGCCAGGAAGTGGCTCATTGGCTTGTAGAGAACTGGGTCTTTCTGGATCACATACAAGATGGTGCTATTCCCAACCAGCATGGTCAGGTACATCAATCAATCAATCAATCGTATTTATTGAGCGCTTACTATGTGCAGAGCACTGTACTAAGTGCTTGGGAAGTACAAATTGGCATCACATAGAGACAGTCCCTACCCAACAGTGGGCTCACAGTCTAAAAGGGGGAGACAGAGAACAGAACCAAACATACCAACAAAATAAAAAAAGTAGGATAGAAATGTACAAGTAAAATAAATAAATAAATAAATAAATAGAGTAATAAATATGTACAACCATATATACATATATACAGGTGCTGTGGGGAAGGGAAGGAGGTAAGACGGGGGGATGGAGAGGGGGACGAGGGGGAGAGGAAGGAAGGGGCTCAGTCTGGGAAGGCCTCCTGGAGGAGGTGAGCTCTCAGCAGGGCCTTGAAGGGAGGAAGAGAGCTAGCTTGGCAGATGGGCAGAGGGAGGGCATTCCAGGCCCAGGGGATGACGTGGGCCGGGGGGTCGATGGCGGGACAGGCGAGAGCGAGGTACAGTGAGGAGATTAGTGGTGGAGGAGCGGAGGGTGCGGGCTGGGCAGTAGAAGGAGAGAAGGGAGGTGAGGTAGGAGGGGGCGAGGTGATGGAGAGCCTTGAAGCCCAGGGTGAGGAGTTTCTGCTTGATGCGCAGATTGATCGGTAGCCATTGGAGGTTTTTGAGGAGGGGAGTAATATGTCCAGAGCGTTTCTGGACAAAGATAATCTGGGCAGCAGCATGAAGTATGGATTGAAGTGGAGAGAGACACGAGGATGGGAGATCAGAGAGAAGGCTGGTGCAGTAGTCCAGACGGGATAGGATGAGAGCTTGAATTAGCAGGGTAGCGGTTTGGATGGAGAGGAAAGGGCGGATCTTGGCAATGTTGCGGAGCTGAGACCGGCAGGTTTTGGTGACGGCTTGGATGTGAGGGGTGAATGAGAGACCGGAGTCGAGGATGACACCAAGGTTGCGGGCTTGTGAGACGGGAAGGATGGTAGTGCCGTCAACAGAGATGGGAAAGTCAGGGAGAGGACAAGGTTTGGGAGGGAAGACAAGGAGCTCAGTCTTCGACATGAGCTTTAGGTGGTGGGCGGACATCCAGATGGAGATGTCCTGAAGGCAGGAGGAGATGCGAGCCTGGAGGGAGGGGGAGAGAGCAGGGGCAGAGATGTAGATCTGGGTGTCATCAGCGTAGAGATGATAGTTGAAGCCGTGGGAGCGAATGAGGTCACCAAGGGAGTGAGTGTAGATTGAGAACAGAAGGGGACCAAGCACTGAACCTTGGGGAACCCCCACAGTAAGAGGATGGGAGGGGGAGGAGGAGCCTGCAAAAGAGACTGAGAAAGAACGACCGGAGAGATAAGAGGAGAACCAGGAGAATGGTTTCAATAAATATGATCTATCGATTGATATTGGGCCACACTTTACATAGTATATGACTCTCCATTCCACCCAATAGGATGTCACAATCCCACCTGAGCCATAAAAACTTCCAACAGCTCCTTGGCCAGTTCATCAGGCAGTACATCAGGCAGAAGGTGATGGACATCCAGCCATGGACAGCTTCCAGACTGGGAATACCTACCAGGATGAATGTGGAGGAACTGGCCAAGGAGCTGTTGGAAGTTTTTATGGCTCAGGTGGGATGGTGACATCCTATTGGGTGGAATGGAGAGTCGTATACTACGTAAAGTGTGGCCCAATATCAATCGATAGATCATATTTATTGAAACCATGCTTTGTGCGAAGCTCTGTACTAAGCATTTATGGCATATGATATAAAAGATCATGGGCCCGGGGGCCAGTCTTAATCCAGGCTTCGCCACTTGTCTGCTGTGTGACCTTGGATAAAGTCACGTCACTTCTCTGGGACTGTTACCTCATCTGTAAAATGGAGATTAAGACTGTGAGTACCTCCTGGGACATGGACTATGTCCAAACCAATTATCTTGTATCTACCCCAGCACTTAGAATAGTGTCTGGCGTGGCAATCAATTAGTCAATCACTGGTATTTATTGAGCACTTACAATGTGCAGAGCACTGTTCTAAGCGATTGGTAGAATATGATACAACAGAATTAGCAGAAATGTTCCCTGCCCATAGTGAGTTTACAGTCTAAGCGCTTAACAAATAACATGACTTAGTGGACAGAGAACGGGCTTGTGAGTCAGAGGGACCTGGATTCCAATCCTGGCTCCGCTACCTTTCATTCATTCATTCAAAAGTATTTATTGAGTGCTTACTGTGTGCAGAACACTGTACTAAGCGCTTGGAAATTACAAGTTGGCAACTTATAGAGATGGCCCCTACCCAACAATGGGCTCACAGTCTAGAAGACCCTGGGCAAGTCACTTAAGTTTTCTGTCCCTCAGTTACCTCATCAGTAAAATGGGGATAAAAACTGAGAGCCCCACATGGGACAAAGATTGTGTCCAAATTGATTAACTTGCTCTGATTCCTTAGCTGATTCCTTTATCCAGGTAAACAACAATACTGGACGGCGTTGTGGGCAGCCACTTGTCTACTGTGTGATGTCGGGCAAGTCACTTAGCTTCTCTATGCCTCAGTTATCTGTAAATGGGGATTAAGACTGTAAGACTGTAAGCCCCATAAGGGACATGGACAATGTCCAACCTGATTAATTTGTATCTATCCCAGCACTTACTGCAGTGCCTAGCACATAGTAAACATTTGACAAATATCATTTAAAAAAAACAGAACAAGGAAACAAAATTGGTGCTGACGTGGTTCCAGGGGGAAGGTTGAAGACATCTGGTGTTCAGATTGAATGAGAGAAGCCTGAGAGGTTAATTATTAACTGTCTTTAAGCCCCTGAGTCCCTGAAGGGGTTTTGTGGTAAGGAGGGTGATCTCTCAGTTTCTATATCTCAACCAAGGACTGAAATCAAATGGGCTTAAACAAAACCACAAGAAACCTTAACTGAACATAAGCTACTTGCCTGGAGGCAGAGGCCTAAACAAGATGATCAACTAATCAATAATATTTATTGGGCACTGTCTCTGTCCCCCTTTCAGGGTCGCACCTGGACAGTTTCCAGTAGTCTACCAGTCTCGACTACGGGAGGGAGAGTCAAGCAGAGGCATATCCATTCCATTCCTATCTTGGGCAGTGGCTAGTGAGTGGAAGACAATCTGCTACAAGTCAAAACACACCTGTGCTGGGCAGCAGCGGCACTGGAGAGACTCAAGTTAACTGTGTGGAAGGAGGCAATGGTAAACCACTTCCATATTTTTACCAAGAAAACTCTATGGATACATTACCAGAATGATTGCAGATGGAGACAGGGTGCTCTGGGTGAGGTGTGTCCATGGTGTCGCTATGGGACGGAGATGACTCGACAGCATAAAAAAAGATTGTCTCTGTGGAGAGCACTGTACTCTCAGAAGAGGACAATAGAGTTAAACATGATTCTTGCCCTTAAGCAGCTAACAGTCAGGCAGAGGATGACCTTCCCAAGTCTCTTTTAGGGCTAGGATGTAGTTTGTATTTGTATTTTGTTGGCAGGTTCACGCATAAGAATTGAGTCATGGACAGAATCCATTTTAGCAATAGGACCTGTGTCAGGGTAAGGGAGAAGGTTAGAGGCTGGATTCTCAAGGATTCCCCAATGCCAAGTCCTGGGTTGGGAGTGGGAACAGGGAGGGGGAAGAGACATACTAACACAGAGTCAGGAGCTGGGCTTAAAATTCAAGCAGTATTTCCTAGGGGAAAGAGCACGGGTTTGGGAGTCAGAAGACCTGAGTTCTAATCCCTGCTCTGCCAATTGCTTACTCTGTGACTTTGGGCAAATCACTTAAATTCTCTATGCTTCAATTTCCCTACTATAAAATGGGGATTAAAACACTGTTGTCTCTTCTACTTACATGTGAGCCCCAAGCAGGACAGGGGCTGTATTACTGTCAGACCTAATTAACCTGTACCTACCCTTGGGGGCCAGAACAGTGTTTGACACATAGTAAGTGTTTAATGGATACCATTAAAAAAAAAAAGTTTGTCATCTAGTCCCCAGAACCTGGTCTTTGGGAGGAGTGAGGAAAGTCAGTCTTGGACTCTCAGATTCCTAGGTTTGAAAGAGATCTAAAGAAAAATCAGGTGACCTACCCCAATCTGCTGGAGCTGACATTAAAAACCACGTCCTCGGTCATGGGTTCTAATCCCAGTTCTTCCACTTGTTTGCTGCGTGACCTTAGGCAAGTCACCTAACTTCTCTAAGCCTCAGATACCTCATCTTTAAAATGAGGATTAAGATTGTGAGCCCCATGTGGAACAGGGGACTGTATCCAACAGGATTTGCTCGTATCCACCCCAGTGCTTAGTACAGTGCCTGGCACATAGTAAGTGCTTAAAAAATGCCATAAGTGTTAATACCCATTTTCCCTATTTTCTTAGACTGTAAGTCCCATTTGGGACATGGATTGTGTCTGATCTGCATTTACTGTAGCATGCCCAGTACTTAGTGCAAATGCCACCATTTTAACTCAAATCCTTTCTTAAAGATCTCAAGCAGCAAGGCCTAGTGACAAGAGCATGGACTTAGAAGTCAAGTCAGAGGACTTGGGTTCTAATCTTGGCTCTGTGAACTTGGGCAAGTCACTTAACTTCTCTGTGCCTCAGTTACCTCATCTGTAAAATAAGGATGAAGACTGGGAACCCCAAATGGGACAGGGACTGTGTCCAACCTGATTACCTTATCTCTACCCCGAGGCTTAGAACAGTGCTTGGCACATAGTAAATGCTTAACAAATACCATAATGATTATTATTAGGGAAGAAGATTGCCACCCCTACCACATCTCTCTCAGTCACCTGATCTGAGGGGCCAAACTCCATCCCTCGGTTCTATAATTATGGTATTGATTAAGCACTGTGGCAAGCAGGGTGCTAAACTCTGGGGTAGATACAAGATAATCAGGCAGACGTGGGCCTGTCCCTCACAGGATCACATCCTAAGGAGAAGATAGAGTGAGTATCTTATCAGCATTTTACAGATGAGGAAACAGAGCTAGGACCTCAACCCCGATCCCTTGGCTCCCTCCCCCCTCAAGCCACAATGTTCTTTCTAATAATAACAATAATAATGGTACTTTTTAAGCATTGTACACCAAGTATTGTACTAAGCACCAGGCAATAGGGAAGCAGTAAGGTCTAGTGGAAAGAGCAGAGGTCTGTGAATTAAAGGACCTGGGTTGTAATCCCAGCTCTGCTACTTGCCTATTGTGTGAATTAACTTCTGTGCTTCAGCTTCCTAAAATGTAAAATGGGGATGAAATACCTATTCTTCCTAATATTTAGACTGTGAGTCCCAGATGGGACAGGGGTTATGTCTGATCTAATTAACTTGTATCTTCCCTAGCACTTAGAACAGTGCTTAACACATAGTAAGTGCTTAACGAAGACCATTACAAAAAACCACACCAGGATAAGCAGGAAAACACAGTGCCCACCTCACATGGGGCTCACAATCTAAGCAGGAGGGAGAATATATATTTAACAAGTACTTTGATTAAATACCATTGATTGCTTAACTCCTAATTTACATATGAGGAAACCAAGGAATGGAGACGTGACTTCACCAAGGTCATACCCAGCCAGGAAGTGGCAGAGTCAAGATTAGAACCCAGGTCCTCTGGTACCCAGGCACCCCCCCCAACCCCTCTTTCCCCTAGTCTATGCTGCTTTCTCTAGGGTCATGCTTAGAAGAGTGCTCTACACACAGTAAATGCTCAATAATACCATTGTTTGACTGAATGATTGATGCTGTCTACCTCAAACACCTCCTGGTTCAGTGTCAGCCTCTCAGTCAATCAGTCTGTAAGTCAATTGTATTTACTGAGCACATACCGTTTGCAGAGAACTGTACTAAACACTTGGGAGAGTACAATATAACAGACACATTCCCTGCTCGCAATGAGTTCACAATCTATAATGGGAGACATACATTAATGTAAATAAATAAAATTACAGGTCTATGACATTATTTGAGCCTGGAAGACAGGGAAGAAGAGAAGGATCCTGCAGCCTGCCCTCTCAGTCCCAGAACTTACCCGGGGGGCAAGGAGCCTGTGGGAAAGCTGGCTGGGGAAGCCAAAAGGAGAAGGCTTCACCTGGCTTCATGGTTCTCTCAGGGAAAGTCAAAGCCCCCTACTGCCCAAGGACCTCCGACAGCTATGTTTCTGTCCAGCAGGGCCTGGCAGCAGCTGCCTCATTTCTTATTAACTCAGAGTCTCCCTGGGGGGCCCAGGGGGAGCCTTCATTGATGAACAATTGGCAGGTTAATGACTGCTGCCTTTAACACCACAGGCAGGGATTGGCCCAAGAGATCATTGACCAGGGATTCTAGGTCCTTGTGCTTTCAGTCCCAGTCTCAGGTCCCCAGAGCTGAAAAGGGAGCAAGGTGGGAGCTGCTTTGAAGAAATTGTTCACATCCGGCCTCACACTCTCCTCAGTAGAGAGAAATGGAAATGGCTTCTCATTTCCCTCTGCATCAATCCTAATCTTTCCAGATTGGCCTCAAGGCTCTCTCCATCCACTATCTTGACCTAACAACCTGCTCCCCTCTCAAGTTGCTCCCCAGATCCCACCTCTCAAGTTCATCTTCTAACTGTACCTTGTTCATGCTTCTCCTGCCTCTACTCCCTCACCCACACTGTCCTCTGACCTGGTACACGCCACCCCTGCCCACATCTGACAGACCCAGACCCCAGTCAAAACCCTCCTAAAAGCCTACCTCTTTCAAAAATTCCCACCCACCAGCCATCTCTAGTGCTTGTGCTCATACTTAAACCAATCCTGAGCACTGCTGTATTTACATTGTCAAATTGTATATTCAATACTAATAATTAACAGTAATAATGGTATTTATTATATGCTTACTAAATGCCAATCACTTTGCTAAGCACTAGAATAGAAACAAGTTTAATGGGAGCCACAAGGGCAAACAGTATAATTAGGGGGAGAAGGGTTTTTATTCCCCATTTTGCAGACAAGGTAACTGAGTCATTGAGAAGTGCAGTGGCTTGCCCAGAGTCACACAGCAGGTAAGCAGTGGAGCCGGGATTAGAACCCAGGTCTTCTGTATTGGAAGCTCTATTGTTATATTGTACTCTCCCAAGCACTTAGTACAGTACTTTGCACACTGTCTTGTTTTATGCTTTCAAGTTGTTTCCCATAGCGACACCACAGACACATCTCTCCCAGAACACTGTGCTCTCCATCTGCAATCATTCCGGTAGTGTATCAATATAGTTTTCTTGGTAAAAATACATAAGTGTTTTACCATTGCCTCCTTCTGTGCAGTAAACTTGAGTCTCCACCCTCGACTCGCTCCCACTCCACTACTGCTGCCCAGCATGGGTGAGTTTTGACTTTTGGAGCAGATTGCCTTCCCCTCGCTACCCACTGCCCAAGCTGGGAATGGAATGGGTAGGCCTCTGCTTGACTCTCCCTCCCATAGCTAAGATTGGGAGAGTACTGGAAACTATCCAGGTGTGACCCTGAGAGGGGATTGCACACAGTAAATGCTCAATAAATATGACTGATTGAATGAATGAATGAATAAATATGATTGAACAAATGAAGTCTGACTGCCACGCATGTGCTGTTTCCATGAGGCCACCCTGCTCCTTCAATTACTTTGACTAAACTTTTCATAAGTGACTTGCCCAAGGTCACACAGCTGACAAATGGCAGAGCTAGGATTAGAACCCACGATCTTCTGACCCCCAGGCTGGTGCACTATCTCTTAGGCCATGCTGTCTCTCAGTCATTTCATAACTCTGGGTGGAACTCATGTCAACCTCCGGTGATAAAATATGAGCCCAGGTGCAGAGAAGCTGCCTGGGGTTCTTGTTGACATGGCATTTTGTAATAATGTCTACAATAGTACTAATTGTTGTATTTCTTAAGCACTTACTAAGTGCCAAGCACTGTTTTGAATATTGGAGTAGATGCAAGGTGATCATGTTGGCCCATTTTACAGATAATAATAATAATGATAGTATTTGTTAAGTGCTTACTATGTGCAAAGCACTATTCTAAGTGCTGGGGAGGTTACAAGGTGATCAGGTTGTCCCATGGGGGGCTCACAGTCTTAATCCCATTTTACAGATGAGGTAACTGAGGCATAGAGAAGTGAAGTGACTTGCCCAAAGCCACACAGCTGACAGTTAGCGGAGCTGGGATTTGAACCCCTGACCTCTAACTCCAAAGCCCGTGCTCTTTCCACTGAACCATGAGATGAGGTAACTGAGGCACAGAGAAGTGAAGTGATTTGACCAAGATCACACAGCAGACAAGTGGCAGAGCCAGGATTAACACCTACATCCTCTGACTCCCAGGTCATGCTGCTGAGGAATGGGAACTAACCTGTAGGTCTGTTTCAGGCCAGTAACCAAAACACCACAGGCATCGCTTGTGAATTGGAAACAGGTGGAGGAGACTCTTGGAGGTCTGACTAACATTCGTATCTCCCACATTAACATGTAGACTCCTTGTGAGCGGGGATCATTACACTTCGTTTTGTACTCTGTACAGTGCATTGCACTCAATGGACGCTCAATAAATAGGATAAGTACTACTATTATCCTTCCCTACTATGGACAGACCATTGTACTAAATGTTTGGGAACATGTAATGAAACTGAAAGACCTGGTCCTTCCCTCAGAGAATTTACAATTGAATGGAGGGTGGGGAAGCAAGCACAAATTGCTATGTATACAATAGGTAAAAGCATAAGAACATAGACAGTCATAATAAAAATAATGAATGCGATAAAATACTTCAATTCATAACCTATAAATGAACACATTATACTCAGCTACCATCTGTACAGAGACGATTTCCAAATCTACCTCTTCTGTTCCAACTTCTCACCTTCTCTGCAGTCCGGCATTTCCTCCTGCTATCAGTAATCAATCAATCAATCAATCGTATTGATTGAGCGCTTACTATGTGCAGAGCACTGTACTAAGCGCTTGGGAAGTACAAATTGGCAACACATAGAGACAGTCCCTACCCAACAGTGGGCTCACAGTCTAAAAGGGGGAGACAGAGAACAGAACCAAACATACCAACAAAATAAAATAGGATAGAAATGTACAAGTAAAAAAAATAAATAAATAAATAAATAAATAAATAGAGTAATAAATATGTACAACCATATATACATATATACAGGTGCTATGGGGAAGGGAAGGAGGTAAGATGGGGGGATGGAGAGGGGGACGAGGGGGAGAGGAAGGAAGGGGCTCAGTCTGGGAAGGCCTCCTGGAGGAGGTGAGCTCTCAGCAGGGCCTTGAAGGGAGGAAGAGAGCTAGCTTGGTGGAGGGGCAGAGGGAGGGCATTCCAGGCCCGGGGGATGACGTGGGCCGGGGGTCAACGGCGGGACAGGCGAGAACGAGGTACAGTGAGGAGATTAGCGGTGGAGGAGCGGAGGTTGCAGGCTGGGCAGTAGAAGGAGAGAAGGGAGGTGAGGTAGGAGGGGGCGAGGTGACGGACAGCCTTGAAGCCCAGGGTGAGGAGTTTCTGCCTGATGCGCAGATTGATTGGTAGCCACTGGAGATTTTTGAGGAGGGGAGTAATATGCCCAGAGCGTTTCTGGACAAAGATAATCCGGGCCGCAGCATGAAGTATGGATTGAAGTGGAGAGAGACACGAGGATGGGAGATCAGAGAGAAGGCTGGTGCAGTAGTCCAGACGGGATAGGATGAGAGCTTGAATGAGCAGGGTAGCAGTTTGGATGGAGAGGAAAGGGCGGATCTTGGCAATGTTGCGGAGCTGAGACCGGCAGGTTTTGGTGACGGCTTGGATGTGAGGGGTGAATGAGAGAGCGGAGTCGAGGATGACACCGAGGTTGCGGGCTTGTGAGACGGGAAGGATGGTAGTGCCGTCAACAGAGATGGGAAAGTCAGGGAGAGGACAAGGTTTGGGAGGGAAGACAAGGAGCTCAGTCTTCGACATGTTGAGCTTTAGGTGGCGGGCGGACATCCAGATGGAGATGTCCTGAAGGCAGGAGGAGATGCGAGCCTGGAGGGAGGGGGAGAGAGCAGGGGCAGAGATGTAGATTTGGGTGTCATCAGCGTAGAGATGATAGTTGAAGCCGTGGGAGCGAATGAGGTCACCAAGGGAGTGAGTGTAGATTGAGAACAGAAGGGGACCAAGCACTGAACCTTGGGGAACCCCCACAGTAAGGGGATGGGAGGGGGAGGAGGAGCCTGCAAAAGAGACTGAGAAAGAACGACCGGAGAGATAAGAGGAGAACCAGGAGAGGACGGAGTCTGTGAAGCCAAGGTCAGATAGCGTGTTGAGGAGAAGGGGGTGGTCCACAGTGTCAAAGGCAGCTGAGAGGTCGAGGAGGATTAGGACAGAATATGAGCCGTTGGATTTGGCAAGCAGGAGGTCATTGGTGACCTTTGAGAGGGCAGTTTCCGTGGAATGAAGGGGACGGAAGCCAGACTGGAGGGGGTCGAGGAGAGAGTTGTCGTTGAGGAATTCTAGGCAGCGCGTGTAGACAACTCGTTCAAGGAGTTTGGAAAGGAATGGTAGGAGGGATATGGGACGATAACTAGAAGGTGAGGTCAGTACATCAGTACATCAGTACATCAGTACATCTCTACCTGGATATTCTACTAAATTTAATACATCCAAAAGAGAACTGCTTGAATTTTCACCCAAACCCTGTCTTCCTGGTGACTTTCCCATCACCGAAAACAGTACCATCATCCACAATGGCTCAAAATCCCATAACCTTGGCATTATCCTCAACTCAACTCTCTCCTTCAATTCACATATTCAGTCTGTCACCATATCCTGCTGATTCTACCTTCACAGCATCTCTAGAATCTGCCCTGTCCTCTCCATATTAACTTCCATCATGCTGGTCCAAGCTCTTGACATAACCCACCTTGATTACTGCGTCAGCCTCCTAGCTGACCTCTCTGCCTCTTGTCTCTCTCCTTTCCAGTCTATACTTCACTCTTCTGTCCAGATCATTAGTCTAAAATTGTGTTCCTCATTAGTATAGTGGTGAATATCCCCGCCTGTCATGTGGGAGACCAGGGTTCGATTTCCTGACGGGGAGAAAAGTACATTTTCCTTTTCCTTTTCTAGAGAAGCAGCATGGCTTATTGGAAAGAGTATGGGCTTGAGAGTCAGAGGTCATGGGTTCTAATCCCAGCTCCACCACTTAGCTGTAAGACTTTGGGCAAGTCACTTAACTTCTCTGTGCCTCAATTACCTCATCTGTAAAATGGGGATTAAGACTGTGAGCCCCAAGTGGGACAACATGATAACCTTGTATCTATCCAAGTGCTTAGAACAGTGCTTGGCACATAGTAAGCGCTTTACAAATACCATCATTATTATTATTACTGTTAAAAAGAAATTAGCCCACATCTCCCTTTCCTGCAAATTCTCCATTCGTTGCCCATCCATCTCTGCATTGAACAGAAACTCCTTAACATTGACTTTAAGGCATTTGATCAGGTCTCTGCATTTTACCTCACTTGCTAAACCTACCCACACATTTCACTCCAGTAATGCCAACCTACCCTCAGTTCCTCAGTCTCATGTCTCTCTCCACCAACCCCTTGCCCACATCTTCTGGCCTGGAACTCTCTCCCTCTTCATATCTGACAGACCACCCCACTACCCATCTTCAAAGACCTAATGAAATCTCATCTCTTCCAAAAAGCCTTCCCTATTCAATCTCCTTTCTATGTTTCCCATGCACTTGGGTCTATACTCTTTAAGCACTCTGATAGTCACCCCACCTCCAGCCCCACGGCACTATGTACATACCCTTCTATTTTTCTGCTTCTCCTATCTGTAATTTATTTCAATATCTGTCTCCCCCAGTACACTATAAGCTCCTCTTTTATGGAATTTGTTGTTCACCAAGTGTGAAATACTGTTCTAAGTCCTGGGGGTAATACAAGTTTAATTAGGTTGGACATAGCCCTATCCTGCATAGGGCTCACAGTCTGTAGGAGGGAGAACAGGAGAACTGAGGCACAGAGAAGTTAAGTGATTTGCCCAAGGTCACACAGCAAGCAAATGGCAGAGTCAGAATTAGAACCCAGGACCTCTGACTCCCACGGGTTCATGCTGAGGACAGGGACCATGTAGACCAACTCTATTATGCTGTGCTCTCCCTAATGCTTGGCACATATAGTTCTCTGCATACATTAAACACTCAATGAATACCACTGATTGATTGACTGACTGATTGTATGCTCAGGTGACTGATGGTATGGAGGGACCAGGAAGATGGCTATTAAATCAGGGAATTCTTTCTGAAACAAATCACTTAGAAGGGCACTAAAGATGGGAAGGAACATAATGATAATAATAATGATAATTGTGGGAATGTTTCCATTATATTGCTATATTGTACTTTCCCTAGCAGTTAGTACAGTGCTCTGCACGCAGCAGAAGCACTCAATAAATATGATGGATTGATTGTACTATTTGTTCAGGACTTACTGTATGCCAAGCACTGTACAGCATGGCTCAGTAGAAAGAGTACGAGCTTGGGAGTCAGAGGTGGTGGGTTCTAATTCCACCTCTGCCACTTGTCTGCTGTGTAACTTGGGGCAAGTCACTTAACTTCTTACCCAAGGTCATGCAGCAGACAAGTGGCAGACTCAAGATTAAAACCCAGGTCCTTCTGACTCCCAGGCCCATGCTCAGTCACTAAGGCCATGCTACTTCTCGCTGTGGGCAGGCAGTAGGTCTACAAAATGCCGCTGTATTTTTATTCCCCCAAATGCTTAGTACAATGATCTGAACATAGTAAATGCTCAATAAATATCATTGTTTGATTGACTGACCTCTGAATCAGTCAGTGATCAGGAGTTTCTGTTCAATAGAGAGTGATATGGGTAGTCACTGGAGGTTTTTGAGGGAGAGAGGGGTGCTCTCCAAGCTGCATTTTAAGTGACTTTCAGCAACTTAATGGACATGTAGGTAAAGAAAAGTCTAATTGCTCATCCATTTTTAGCCAAGAAGGGCAGTTTTTGGAAATAAAGGCAAATTTTCTGAAATTGGAAGTTTCCTGGCTAAACTTTAAAATCCAAGTTGCTGCATCATTCCGTGCTTAGTTTAAGCACTAAAGCATTCTGGGATTTGTAGTTGGGGCAGTCAAAAATGTTGGGGGTTGTTGATTCATTCATTCAATCGTATTTATTGAGTGCTTACTGTGTGCAGAGCACTGTACTAAGTGCTTGGGAAGTACAAGTTGGCATCATATAGCGATGGTCCCTACCCAACAACAGGCGCACAGTCTAGAAGGGGGAGACAGACAACAAAACAAAACATGTGGACAGGTGTCAAGTCATCAGAATAAATGGAAATAAAGCTAGATGCACATCATTAACAAAATTAATGGAATAGTAAATATGTACAAGTAAAATAAATAGAATAATAAATCTGTACAAACATATATACAGGTGCTGTGGGGAGGGGAACGAGGTAGGGCGGGGGGGATGGGGAGGAGGAGAGGAAAAAGGGGGCTCAGTTTGGGAAGGCCTCCTGGAGGAGGTGAGCTCTCAGTAGGGCTTTGAAGGGAGAACAACAGCTAGCTTGGCGGATGTGTGGAGGAAGGGCATTCCAGGCCAGGGGGAGGATGTGAGCTGGGGGTCGGCGGCGGGACAAACGCTCACTTTCAATCAATCACTTAATCAATTCCATTTATTGAACACCTACTGTGTGCAAAGCACTGCATTAAGTGCTTCAGAGAGTACAACACAACAGAGTTGGTAGACACATTCCCTGCCCACATGGAGCTTTCAGTCTAGAGAAAAAAGCTTACAGCCCCCATCCAGGGGATGCAGATTTTTAGAGGGAAAAAGAAGAAAAGCACAGCCTGGATGGAATCCCACCAGCCTGGTCTTCAAACAATATCATATGATTAAGAAAGAGGGTGTATGCCAAAGTTTTCTGCCATCATAATCATTTTGCCTCTGGGGAACACACCTAGAGGGGTAAATACAATAAAAATAACTGTACTTTGTCATCTTATTGACTTACAGTCCAGTTATTACAGGGGATAGTAAAAGAAAGGAATACCTTGAAAAGGTGAGGCTTCTAGGTAATGAGTTCAAGTAGTGGCCCTGAAGAATGACCAGGAAGTAGTAGATCAGATTTCAACAAGTTTCTGAGGAACCTAGATTCCCTAATCTATTTGTCTTCTAATAAAAACCACAGAAAGAATATAAATCCCTGTTCTCAAGGAAGTTTAGATTTTATGTGTCTGCAATTCATTGGTCTATGTTTTAAGGGCACCCTTCAGAGAATCAAGGATTCATAATTACTGTCATGCCATGTCACTGCTCCCTAAGTACTGGGAAGAGAGGATGAGAGAGGAGCTGGAACAGAAAGGGAGTCAGACTCTTCTCTGTCGATTTCTGAATCTGAGCTGAGGTAGGTGACCCACTTCAAAATAGTCCCTTGTCTGACCCCAGAGTTGAAAATAGGATCTGGATCCAAATACTTCTTTCTCTGAATCTGGAGCAGGAAGAGAGTTCTGGATCATCCCAAATCAGTTGTGGACCGAATAAGAACCTCAGTTCACTGACATCAAGGGCCCCAGCTGCCACCACTGGCTAAGGAACCTGGAGTCCCCCGGATCTTTGAAAGCAAAATGGTGGTTGTGCTGGTGGCCACCACTTTATTTCAGTGGTGGTGGCAGTCATGACAGGATGGGGCAGAGACTCCCCAAAGTAAGAGGGTGCATCTATCCCAGCGCTTAGCACAGTGCTTGACACATAGTAAGCGCTTAACAAATACCAACATTATTATTATTATTATTATTAGACTGAGCAGAGAACAGCTCTATGAGCTCTATTATATGTGCTCTCCCAAATGCTTAGGACAGTGTTCGGCAATAGTAAACACTCAATAAATATGATTACCTGCTGTCCCATGTCCTTGCCAGTTTCAGCAGATTTGTGTGTGTGTGTGTGTGTGTGTGTGTGTGTGTGTGTGTGTGTGTGTGTGTGTGTGTGTGAGTTTTTCAGGTGGCTGTGTGATGTGGGAGATGAGCAGAGGATGAAATGAGGACAGAGCAGGAGGGGAAGCAGGTGGAAGAGCAGCTCTGAGGAGAGTATACTTTTAAAAGACAATGGAAGACCTTGTAAAATCTGCAATACAGAGACACTAGAACACAGTTTATTCTATAAGTAAATTCATTATGACTCCTTAAGCCTTCAGTGAGGACATGTCCAGCATGGTACCACCCCAGGAATGAAATTGTGATGCGGTCTGATGAATAAGCAAATACTGTATTAGGCAACACCCAGTTCTCAGCTTTTAGCACTTGAAAATAGACAGTAAATGGTATTGTCCAGAAAAATTTACCAGGGAGTTTGATTTTTTCCTAAGAGGAGGTCGACTAAATCTAATAAATATCTTCAGAATCTTACAATATTCCCTAACAATGCCTCATTATTCAATAAGTTTTGTTAAGGAATGAGAAAAAGGAGTTACTGACATTTAGCAAGCCATAAAGTTCAAGACTGCTGATTAGGTAAAGAACAGTAAAATGATGGAGAGAGTCAAGTTCCATATATCAAGCAGAAGAGCATTATCAATGAGTGAATCAATCAGTGGTACTTACTGAGCACTTACTGTGTGCAGAGCACTATACTAAGCACTTGGGAGAGTGCAACAGATTAAGCAGACATGATCCATACCCTTAAGGAGGTTTCCCTCCAAATGGGGAGACAGACTTTTTAAAATGATATTTGTTAAGCACTTACTATTTGTCAAAGCAGTCTTCTAAGCACTGGGGTTTGCTGTCATATGTCTATCCTAATCCTCCTCGACCTCTCAGCTGCCTTCGACACTGTGGACCACCCCCTTCTCCTCAACACGCTATCCGACCTTGGCTTCACAGACTCCGTCCTCTCCTGGTTCTCCTCTTATCTCTCCGGTCGTTCATTCTCGTCTCTTTTGCAGGCTCCTCCTCCCCCTCCCATCCCCTTACTGTGGGGGCTCCCCAAGGTTCAATGCTTGGTCCCTTTCTGTTCTCGATCTACACTCACTCCCTTGGTGACCTCATTCACTCCCACAGCTTCGACTATCATCTCTATGCTGATGACACCCAGATCTACATCTCTGCCCCTGCTCTCTCCCCCTCTCTCCAGGCTCGCATCTCCTCCTGCCTTCAGGACATCTCCATCTGGATGTCTGCCCGCCACCTAAAACTCAACATGTCCAAGACTGAACTCCTTGTCTTCCCTCCCAAACCCTGCCCTCTCCCTGACTTTCCCATCTCTGTTGACGGCACTACCATCCTTCCCATCTCACAAGCCCGCAAACTTGGTATCATCCTCGACTCCACTCTCTCATTCACCCCTCACATCCAAGCCTTCACCAAAACCTGCAGGTCCCAGCTCCGCAACATTGTCAAGATCCGCCCTTTCCTCTCCATCCAAACCGCTACCCTGCTCGTTCAAGCTCTCATCCTATCCCATCTGGACTACTGTATCAGCCTTCTCTTTGATCTCCCATCCTCATGTCTCTCCCCACTTCAATCCATACTTCATGCTGCTGCCCGGATTGTCTTTGTCCAGAAATGCTCTGGGCATATTACTCCCCTCCTCAAAAATCGCCAGTGGCTACCAATCAATCTACGCATCAGGCAGAAACTCCTCACCCTGGGCTTCAAGTCTCTCCATCACCTCGCCCCCTTCTACCTCACCTCCCTTCTCTCCTTCTACATCCCAGCCCACACCCTCCGCTTCTCCGCCGCTAATCTCCTCACCGTACCTCGTTCTCGCCTGTCCCTCCATCGACCCCCAGCCCACGTCATCCCCCGGGCCTGGAATGCCCTCCCTCTGCCCATCCACCAAGCTAGCTCTCTTCCTCCCTTCAAGGCCCTATTGAGAGTTCACCTCCTCCAGGAGGCCTTCCCAGACTGACCCCCTTCCTTCCTCTCCCCCTCATCCCCCTTTCCATCCCCCCATCTTACCTCCTTCCCTTTCCCACAGCACCTGTATATATGCATATATGTTTGTACATATTTATTACTCTATTTATTTGTTTATTTATTTTACTTGTACATATCTATTCTATTTATTGTATTTTGTTAGTATGTTTGGTTTTGTTCTCTGTCTCCCCCTTTTAGACTGTGAGCCCACTGTTGGGTAGGGACTGTCTCTATATGTTGCCAACTTGTACTTCCCAAGTGCTTAGTACAGTGCTCTGCACACAGTAAGCGCTCAATAAATACGATTGATTGATTGATTGATTGACTGATTGATTATGCTGTCAAGTTGGCTCTGACCCACGGCGATGCCATGGACAGATCTCTCCCAGAATGCCCTTCCTCCACCTGCAATTGTTCTGGTAGTGTATTCATAGAGTTTTCTTGGTAAAAATAAGGAAGTGGTTTACTATTGCCTCATTCTGTGAAGTAAACTTGAGTCTCTGCCAGCTACTCTCTCCCATGTCACTGCTGCCCAGCACAGGTGAGTTTTGACTTGTAGTAGATTGCTTTCCACTCACTAGCCAATGCCCAAGCTAGGAATGGATGGATATGCCTCTGCTTGACTCTCCCTCCGGTAGTGGAGACTGGTAGAATACGGGAAACTTTCCAGGTGCAACCATGAGAGGGGAAGCACTGGGGTAGATACAAGATCATCAGGTTGGACATAGTTCCTGTCCCACATAGGACTCACAGTATAAATCGGAGGGAGGATTTTATCCCCATTTTACAGATGAGGTAATGGAGGCACAGAAAAAAGTTACTTGCCCTAAGTCACACAGCAGACAAGTGGTGGAGCTGGGATTAGAAGTCAGGTCCTCTGACTCCCAGGCCCACACTTTTCCCACTAGGCCACCCTGTATATTCTAGACTGTGAGCCCCTTGTGGGCAGGGATTGTCTCTGTTGCTGAATTGTATTTTCCAAGCCCCTAGTACAGTGCTCTGAACACAGTAAGCACTCAATAAAAACGATTGAATGAATGAATGAATGTTTCTCAAAATAAATCAAAATAAAATGAATTACAGGTAAGGGGAAGAAATAGAATATGAGGATATGTACATAAGTGCCATAGTGGTGGGAATGGAGCAAGTCTCAAAGTGCTAGGATGTACTGAACTCAAGTGGACAAGGGATACTGAAGGGAGAGAGAATAGTAGGAGGGAATAGTATGGGGAGATGAGGAATCGATGGACAATATTTATTGAGTATCTATTGCATGCAGAGCACTAAGTACTTGAGGAATCTACAGAAGAAGTACCAAGTCATGATCCATGTTCTCAGTGATCTGTCAATCCAATGGGGGAAGCTAATGAGAAGAGAAATACATAATAGCTATGTGCATACACAATATACTCATAGAAAGACACAATAGCTAATGTCAAGCATGCCTCCCCAAGCATGTCATTCATTCATTCAATCGTATTTATTGAATGCTTACCGTGTGCAGAGCACTGTACTAAGCGCTTGACAAACAGGTAAACCCTGTCCTTCCTTCAACCCACCCTCCTTCCTCCTCTACTTCTAGAGAAGCAGCATGGCTTCTGCTAGATAGCTAGATAGAGAACCGGCCTGGGAGTCAGAAGGAACTGGCTTCTAATCCCAGTTCCACCACTTGTCTATTGGGTGACCTTGAGCATATTACTTCACTTCTGTGGGCCTCTGTTACCTCATCTGTAAAATGGGGATTAAGACTGTGAGCCCATTCTGGGATAGGGACTGTGTCCAACCTGATTTACTTGTATCCACCCTAGTGCTTAGTACAGTGGTTTACACATAGTAAGTGCTCAACAAATACAGTCATTATTACCACTCCACCAACCCCATGGCTTTGTGGAGCCTCCCTCTTGCGTATTACACTACCCACTTAGTCCCTAAACTAGCTCTTCCATACAGTTGCTCCATTCCCCTCCCATCTTCCCTCACTGAACTTACCCGTGCCCATAATGCAACTTCTAATGCTCAGAGCGTCTCATTTTTTTAAAGTTATTTCATGGCAGATATGCCTAACCTTCCCTGCAGCTTGCCAGGAACTTCCAAAATCATGGGAATGGGATCAGATCAGTCCTGGGAAGGGTCAGGGTAAGAAGGGCATCACCAGTCTCTCCCAGCCCTCACCTCAGCTTGGCCCACTTCCTTGGAAATGGAAACAGACCAGACTTGTATAGAAGCCAAAAGCTAAATGAAACTACAATGTAGTGTTTCTTTGCCTTAGGTTAATATTGTGCCATAGCAGATTTACAAGGGGTTGAAAATCAAACTAGAGCCATTCAAATGTGCAGAAGAAATTCTCTAAGTGCTCTAAAAAGATTTCCAGTGGTGGTTTGCTGTAATGAAACCACTCCTACTTGCTCCTTCATACATTCTCCCTCCCTTCCCCACAGCACATACATATATATCCGTATAATATATGTAATTTATTCATTTTTATAGTAATAATAGCAACTATGGTATTTGTTAAGTGCTTACTGTGTGCCAGGCACTGTACTAAGTGCTGGGGTGCATAAAAGCAAATCGAGTTGGACACAGTTCCTGTTCCAGTAGGACTCACAGTCTCAATCCCCATTTTACAGATGAGATAACTGAGGAACAGAGAAGTGAAGTGACTTGCCCAAGGTCACACAGGAGACAAGTGGCAGAGCCAGGATTAGAACCCACGACCTTCTGACTCCCAGGCCCATGTTCTATCCACTATGCCATGCTGCTTCTAATATTAATGTCTGTCCCCCTCTCTAGTCTGTGAGCTCATTGCAGGCAGGGAATGTGTCTGATGTTATATTATACTCTCCTAAGCATTTAGTACAGTGATTTGCACACCATAAGCATTCAATAAATGAGTGAATGAATGAATGAATGAACCAGTAAAATGTGAAGATAGGAAAGATACTGTTCAAATCACTTCTGTTAAGGGGAATAGTGTAACAAATCTGAGATTGCGAAAATGTTTGGTTTGTGGGTTAATTAAGAAAGTTTATGACTTGCCAGAGGAAGGTAATATAAGTTAAATGAATACCTAAAAGGTTTTAAAGGAGTAGGAAAATGATAAACTTTTCAGAGTGTGTTCCGGTATGGATGCTTGAAAGATGTGAGATTAATACAAAGAACTATAGAAAAAAAAGACACATTTAAGGCATATGCACATTCATTCGGGTCAGTAAAGAAAATGGATGGATAACTGAGAGTATTTTAAATCCCAAAGATCTGAATAATAATTTTTTAAAAAATGTTTATTTTTTTCCATTCTAGATCATAAACTCTTCTTCTAGGTTATAAATGATGGTGGCGGTTGTTCCAGATGGCCACCAAGGTCACTGGGCAACTAAAGAATTAGTCAGACAGCATGTGACTGCCAAAAGTTTTAATGTGAACCACCCCCTTCTCCTCAACACGCTATCCAACCATGGCTTCACAGACTCTGTCCTCTCCTGGTTCTCCCCTTAGCTCTCTGGACGTTCATTCTCAGTCTCTTTTGTGGGCTCCTCCTCCCCCTCCCATCCTCTTACTGTAGGGGTTCCTCAAGAGTCATTTCTTGGTCCCCTTCTGTTCTCTATCTACACTCACTCCTTTGGTGAACTCATTCGCTCCCACGGCTTCAACTATCATCTCTACGCTGATGACACCCAAATCTACATCTCTGCCCCTGCTCTCTCTCCCTCCCTCCAGGCTCGTATCTCCTCCTGCCTTCAAGACATCTCCATCTGGATGTCTGCCCACCATCTAAAACTCAATATGTCCAAGACTGAACTCCTTATCTTCCCTCCCAAACCCTGTCCTTTCCCTGACTTTCCCATCACTGTTGACGACACTACCATCCTTCCCGTCTCACAAGCCCGCAACCTTGGTGTCATCCTCGACCCCGCTCTCTCATTCACCCCTCACATCCAATCCATCACCAAGAACTGCCGGTTTCACCTCCGCAACATTGCCAAGATCTGCCCCTTCCTCTCCATCCAAACCGCTACCCTGCTGGTTCAATCTCTCATCCTATCCCGACTGGATTACTGCATCAGCCTCCTCTCTGATCTCCCATCCTCCTGTCTCTCCCCACTTCAATCTATACTTCACGCTGCTGCCCGGATCGTCTTTGTGCAGAAACGCTCTGGGCACTTTTCTCCCCTCCTCAAAAATCTCCAGTGGCTACCAATCACCCTATGCGTCAGGCAAAAACTCCTCACTCTCGGCTTCAAGGCTCTCCATCACCTAGCCCCCTCCTACCTCACCTCCCTTCTTTCCTTCTATAGCCCAGCCCACACCCTCCGCTCTTCTGCCACTAACCTCCTCACTGTGCCTTGTTCTCGCCTGTCCCGCCGTCGACCCCCAGCATGCATCCTCCCCCTGGCCTGGAATGCCCTCCCTCCGCACATCCACCAAGCTATCTCTCTTCCTCCCTTCAAAGCCCTACTGAGAGCTCACCTCCTCCAGGAGGCCTTCCCAGACTGAGCCCCCTCCTTCCTCTTCCCCTCCCCATAGCACCTGTATATATGTATTTGTGTTTGTACATATTTATTACTCTATTTACTTATTTATTTTACTTGTATATATTTATTCTATTTATTTTGTTAATATGTTTTGTTTTGTTATCTGTCTCCCCCTTCTAGACTGTGAGCCCGCTGTTGGGTAGGGACTGTCTCTATATGTTGCCAACTTGTACTTCCCAAGCACTTAGTACAGTGCTCTGCACACAGTAAGAGCTCAATAAATACCATTGAATGAATGAATGAATTGGTAAGGCCGAAGACCGAATAGGGGGTAATGCACCCGGCGGGCTCATTTCCTTAAGGGAAAAGGCCCCCAGTTCCCGATGCAATGAGCTTATATACAGCTGTTGCTGATCACAGTGATTGGTACAGATTTGAAAACAGCAGGGACTGGACTGGTGCAGAGCTGGGTGGAGTCTACCTCCTTATTTGGTTTGGTTCCCCTACCCAGCCAGTGGGCTGCAGGGTATAAAGCCCATACCAAATATGGCAACAGGACCACGTACATTCAAACAGTATCTGCAACCTTTCCATGGTGCATGGGGTCCCCATTATTCCCCCCTCAAAGACATACGACCCTTATTCCTAAGGGGTTGCTGAGGGTCGATGGTCCATCTTCTGGAGTGGCTTCATGCTGACAGTGGGCAATGAACCCATAACTAGATGCATTCGGGGTTGTATGGGTGTACCGCAAACCAGCCATGAGCCCGACGGTGAGATGGCGGTGGTGTCACGGTTTGGGTGATTTCTCGTAGAGCCTGTAAGACAGGGGCAGCGTCCCCCTCAGGTTCCTCAGTTGGCTTCTCTACCGTGGGTTGGTGCTCTTCCCTGTGGAGCTGGAGGCAGAGGTCATCAATTCAGTCACAGGTGTACTGTTAGGGAATGTCCTCCTGGGGAGAATCAGAAAAATCTGGGACAAGAGGTGTCCTCGGTTTTTGTGCAGGCTGCCTGTCGAGCAGCTGAGTCCGCAAAACGATTTCCCTTGATTATTTCTGTATTCCCCTTTTGGTGTCCCTGACAGTGAATTACAGCCACTTCCCGGGGTTCCCAAACTGCTGCGAGTAGCTGCAGGATTTCCTCTGCATGTTTGATAGGGGTGCCTCGGGCAATAAGGACACCTCAGCTCTTTCCAAATAGTCCCATGAGCATGTAAGATATGGAAGCCATATCTGGAGTCAGTAAATATGTTAAGACACATCCCCTTTCCCAATTCCATAAGTCGAGATAGGGCTACTAGTTCTGCTTTCTGTGCAGAGGTCCCTGGAGGGAGGGGCTGTGCCTCGACGACCTCATGGAGGCTCACTACCACGTACCCTGCATATCAGACTCCCTGGTCCATGTAACTAGACCCATCTGTGAACCAGCTGGCCTCTGCCTTTTCAAGGGGTAAGTCCCTAAATTCTGGTCTGCTTTAGTAACTCTCATCAATTTCGTTTAGGCAATCATGAACTGGGGCTGGCCAGTCCCCTTCCCCATCTTCCGGGAGAGAGAGGAAGGTTGCTGGGTTCAGAGAGTTACAGGTCTTTAAGAAAACCTCAGGGGTGTCAAGAAGGAGGGCCTAGTATTGCAGCAAGTGGCCTCCCGTGAGCCAACGCTCGCTCCTATTTCCTAGCACTGCTAGGACTCGATGTGGAATACAGATAGTAAGGGGTTAGCCCAAAGTCAGCTTTCTGCTCTCCTGTACCACCTCGGCAGTGGCCTCTACCGCATGGAGACATGCTGGCCAACCAGAGGTGATACTATCCAACCGCTTGGAAAAATACGCTACCGCCTGAAAGTCTGACCCCAAGGATTGATCTAGAACCACAGCACAGTGGTGTCGCTGCTCATCTACATATAAGGCAAAAGTTTTGGCTAGGTCAGGCCAAACAGTTCCTGCTGGTATAAACATGGTAGGGGGTCCGTTTGGCGACAAGATTTTGAGATGCCGTCGATCCCCAGCACCCTTACTCCAGGTGGATGGGTAGGACCGCAAAAACTGGGAAGGACAGAGTTGGTGGCCCCTGTATCGGTAAGAAAATTTATAATCTTACCGGACACTTCCACGCTCACCCTGGGTTTGGCCATGGAGATTGTTCCTGCAGGGGCCCGGCCGTTCCCTGGGCCCCGTCAGTCCCAGCTCTTAGACATGTCAACAGCTGGGAACTGGCCAGCCTCAGGGTCGGCACTTGTATCCAAGTGGGCAGTCCTGCTTCCATTGCCCATGTCCCTGGCAGAGAGGGAACAGTCCTGGTGGCTGATGGCCACATCCAGGTCTCCACGCCTGGGGGCATTCCCAAGCCCAATGGCCAGACTGGTGGCACACAAAACAGGGCTTCCCGAACCCTGGGCCATGGGCAAGCGCCATGGCCGCATCGGGCGACCTTCCAGGGTGAGACGACCCTTCGTCAGTGCCGCCACAAGTAACTGGGCCTGCTCTCTGCCCTTCACTTTGGCCCTGGGGTCCTTCTCATCCCAGGCTGCCTGTTCACGGTTGTTAAAAACTCTAAAGGAAGCAGCGTGGCCCAGTGGAAAGAGCCTGGGCTTTGGAGTCAGAGGTCATGGGTTCAAATCCCGGCTCTGCCACTTGTCAGCTGTGTGACTTTGGGCAAGTCACTTAACTTCTTGGCCTCAGTTCCCTCATCTGTAAAATGGGGATTAAGATTGTGAGCCCGCTGTGGGACAACCTGAACACCTTGTATCTCCCCAGAGCTTAGAACAATGCTACCATTATTATTATTGTTATTATTAAAGGCAGCCTGTATCAACTGATTCGTGGGGGTTTGGAGCCCCAACTTCTCCTCCTGTAGTTTTCGGTGGATATCTACAGCCGATTGATTAATAAAATACAGAATGACACTTCCCTCTACTGAGTCGGGATCAAGCTGGGTGTACGTTTGAATCGCCTCCACCAGCCTGAGTTTAAACATGGCTGGGTTCTCGGTAGAGTTCTGGGTCACAGCTTGGACCCGATCATAGTTAACTTGCTTCCTAATTCCTTTCTCCATGCCCACCAGTAGGCATGTAATCATATGATCCTGGAGCTGTCTATCAGTACTCTCCCCCTGATAACTCCACTCTGGTTTGGAGCGAGGGGCAGCTATAAAGCAACAGGTTAAGATTTTCCCATGACAGTTGGAATGCAGGGTCAGACTCCGGAATTCTTCCCGAAAGCACGTGGGGTCTGCAGGATATTGTCCCAATTCCCGTTTTGCCATTTCCAATTCACTCAAAGAAAATGGTGCCTGTACCCACACTATCTGTCCCCTCCCCCCTGCGACCTCCCTCAAGGGGGGTATCCTTTCCCCTCTCTCTGGAGGGGCATACTGTGTGACTCCCCGGGTGCTGGAAGGGCTTAGGGCCCACGAGGAAGGGCACTGGTATGGAGGAGAACATAACAATGGGTTGGGCCCCATAGTGGTGGTGTTTCCCATCCCCTCAGAGGGCTGAGAGGGTGCCGAAGGCACTTGGGATTCCCAGCCAGAGGGAGGGGGAAAACCATCCTCCCGGGGTCTCCGTCCGAGAGGATCATCCAGTACATCTGGGGAATCGGGCATGAGAGCTGGGCCCCCGGAAGGGGCCCAGGAAAAACACATGTGGCAGTTCTTTCCCTCAGGGCTCTGGGATAAAGCCATAAAAGCTTGGACATATGGGACTTCTGACCATTTCTCTAACTGCCTGCAAAATAAGTCCAGCTGGAGAATGGTACTATAGTTTAGTGACCCATATTCGGGCCAGACTTCCTGATCCTCTAATTTATACTGGGGCCATTCTGTGGTGCACAAAAAATCAGTTACTGGCATTTTAAATCAGCCAAACCAAATTTGTCCTTATTAAAACGTTTCTCTTTTGATGTGATTGAAAAAAAGTCCCATAATGGATGGAAAACGTTCCTTTTTTGAGGTTCTGTGTCTCTCTCGGGTTATGACCAACCCTGTCGGCCTTCCTTCCCCCCAGTGAACCTGGGAAGTAGAGGGTGCCTCTGCGAGAGCAGACAAGAACAATTCCGGTTCTGTCTCTCTCGGGCTATGCCCGAGCGCCGCGTGGCGTCCCACTGGCTCAAGCTGCGGTTCCCTCTACCTCAGGGTGTTGTCCCCTGACGAGAGGTCCCTTCCCTGGACCACCTCCTGCTGACAGGTCCTTTTCCCGGACCGACCCGGTCGGTCCTCCTTCCCCCATAGTGTACCCGGGAACTATAGGGTGCCTCCGCAAGAGCAGACAAGAATGATTCAAAAGAGGACTCACCACTCCGATGGCTTCAGGCTGTGCTGTGGTTAGCCAGAACAGCGGCAGTCACATCTACTGGGTTCCCTGTAACAGCACGTGACTGCTGAAAGTTTTAATAAAGTTTTATTGGTAAGGCCGAAGACCGAATAGGGGGTAACGCACCCAGCGGGCTCACTTCTTTAAGGGAAAAGGCCACGAGGGCTCGATGCAACAAGCTTATATACTGCTGTTGCTGATCACAGTGATTGGTACAAATTTGAAAACAACAGGGACTGGATTGGTGCAGAGGTGGGCAGAGTCTACCTCCTTTTTGGTTTGGTTCCCCGACCCAGCCAGTGGGCTGCAGGGTCTAAAGCCCATACCAAATATGGCAACAGGACCGCGTACATTCAAACAGTATCTGCAACCTTTCCATGGTGCATGGGGTCCCCATCATAAGCACCTCCTCTAGACTATATTCTCCTCTTCTAGACTGTAAGCTCCTCCTTTAGACTATAAGATCCTTATGTGTGGGGATTGTGTCTACCAACCTTATTGTAGTATGTCTACTATTCTCCCAAGTGCTTAGTATAGTGATATGGACACAGTAAACTCACAATAAATGCCATTCATTTATTGATCAAGAGGAGGCTTTTGTCAAATGTGAGATGCAAACTACTTTTCTTTCTCCACACATATTCAGGGTTCAGGCACACTCGATTTTAACTGGAAGCCTGTAGAATTTGGCATTTGGAAGTTATTTTTTACCCATTGATATTTGGTTTGTTTTCTGCTATGGAAGTTTTCCATCAAAGAGGTAATCAGGTTTTCAAAACCGTAGATGGCTGCAAAAGCATCCCTGACTGATTCACTGTCTTGGAGGGCAATCCTAGGGGAACATGAAAAAGACATTGAATGCACATTGGTTCAAATATGGGGAGAGGACATGAAACTTCATGGACGTAAATGTCAATTTACACTGAAAGAATCTAAAGATTCTAAAAGAATCCATTTGGTGGGGGGGAACTGTTGGTAGATGCATAGAAATAGATCAAAACAGAATACATCTCATCACAAGTTTAATTCCTTCAAAAGACAAGGAAGACTGCAAAAAGTACTGGTCAGGTTGAATTTTAATGGAAAGTACAATAGAAACGTGGCACAAGACAAACTCTACTAAAAGTATTTACAGGATTAATTGTGTTCGGGGGAAATGTCAATGGGTACAATCTGTCAGCTTGAAATCATTAACAGAATGTCAATACTAAAGTTACCTACTGAAAAACATCTCAGCAGATGGAATTCTAAAAAAAATCAAATAGATGAAACACAGAGGAGTTTTTCATAGCTTACACATGAAATTAACAGGCCAAGAAAGCTGATGCATGAAATTCAGTTGGGATGTGTCTCAAAAATAATTTTGTTACTCTATTGCACTGGGACACAGTTGTGAATTACATAAAATATGAAGGGTACTTTTCTAAAACCCCCAGATAATGATGCCTGCTAATGTGATATTAGACTTAATTGGTGAAAACATGAGGGTTCCGTGCATGTGGAAAAACGTAAGAGGAAAATGAGCCACTTATTTATTCAGGTGGTTTGTACTGGCCACATACAAATGATTCAAAGAAAGCACCCTAAAAAAACATCAAAACTGTCAGTGGTATAAACCAACCAGTTGTGAACCAGGAAATACTTATAACTTGGTCAAAAGTGGAAATGAATTTCTTTTTATATGATGGGAAATCTTAGGTCTTTGATGGTAATTAGGTTTCAAAGTATCCAGACAGAAATTGCTATGCTGAAGAGCTCTACAATCAAAAATGACTAATTTATATTAAAGACTTTTTTGCCAAACATGGTATACTGTATGTTCAGTAGGACAGAAAATGGACCCAATTTACTAACCTGCATTTTTTTGGTATTTGTTAAGCATTTACAATTTGCCAAACACTGTACTAAGCACTGGGGTACATACAAGATAATTAGGTAGACAATGTTGGAACCCACATGGGATTCACGTCATAGTCTTAATCCTCATGTTACAGCTGAGGTAACTGAGGCACAGGGAAGCTAAGTGACTTGACCAAGGTCACACAGCAAACAAGTGGTAGAGCCAGAATTAGGACACAGGTCCTTCTGACTCCCAGGTCCCTGCTACTCTATGCCTCCCTGGGTCACAAGGTCACTAGACCATGCTGCTTCACAACATTTCAGAAGTTAACCTTTAAGTATAATTCCTATTTCATCACCTCCAACCTGAGATACCCTCAGTTTAGTGGGTTAGAAGTAAATTGTTCAGAATAACTGAGCCTATTTGCCAAAGCAAAATATTCAAGATAGGATCCTATTTGACATTAATTCCCAAACTATCCCTTTGGCCATGGGCTGGACACCAGTTGAGTTCTTATTTGAAAAGAAAGCCAGTGCTAAGCTTTCAAGAAATCTGGAAATAGGTCTAAGGCCAGAATCTGTATGACAGGAAAGGGGAAAATGTGGTCTGTCAAGCATTCTCATAGTTTGGCTAAGGTGAATGAGTTGAGCAAAATGCATTCTCAGCTTTGTTTGGGTTTGGCCCATCTGCCCTCCTGCACCTACCACATAGGCTCCAGGGTCTTGATGAGAATGCAGCTTCTCCCATCCTTCTCTTAGCCCCTTTCTGCTCTGTCCTGAAGTGCACTAAATAAATACCCCAATTTCTGGAAGGAATCTTCAGAGGTCACCATGGTAAGCCCTGACTCCATCTTATCCTGGTTCTCTCTGGATCAGTGTGTCTGAAATAGAGGGGCCCCAGGAGGTCTGTGACGGGGAGGGGAGATTCTGAAAGGGTCACACACCACTGGGCTGACCACTGAGATTCTCCATTTGACAGGATTCTTCAAAGTCACAAGCCAGATTGGGGCAGAGACTGTGCTTTTCTCAGTGATCAGGACCAAGGAGGCTCAGACTTTTCACAAAGGTGAAGAACAAAAAAGAAGCATTTGATATTATCCAGACAAAGGCTTACCTCCCCCAGCACACCCTGAAAGCACCAGTGAGCATCTTGACCATCCTTTTGCGGATCTCCTTGGTCTTGATGCTGTATATGATGGGGTTGAGCATGGGTGGCACAGAGAGGTAGACAATAGACATCAATGTGTGAACGAATAGAGGGGCCCATTTCCCGTACCGATGAATCATGGACACACCCGCCATGGGAATGTAGAAAATGAGCACCGCACAGATGTGGGAGACACAGGTATTGAGGGCCTTGGATTGCCCTGCCTGGGATGCAATGGTCAGGACAGACCTGAGGATCAGGACATAGGAGAGGAAGATGAGCACGGAGTCCAGTCCAAATGTGGAGACCAGGATGGACAGGCCAAATAAGCTGTTGAAGGTGGTGTCCCCACAGGGCAGGCGGATGAGGTCAGGATGGAGACAGTAGGCGTGATGCAGGATGTTGGCCTTGCAAAATGGCAATCTTCTCAGGAGGAAGGGTAGAGGAAGGATCAAAATGAAGCTGCGTGCTAAAACGGCCAAACCCATCTTGACAATACTGCTGCTGGTCAGTATCCCTGAGTATCTGAGTGGGTTACAGATGGCCACATAGCGGTCAAAGCTCATGGCTAGCAGAATGCCTGACTCTATTAAGGAGAACGAGTGGATGAAGAACATCTGGGCCATGCAGGCATCGAAGCCAACCTCCCTGACGTTGAAGCAGAAGGTGCCCAGGACCGTGGGCAGAGTTGAGCAGCTCACTCCCAGATCATTGATGGACAGCATAGCCAGGAAATAGTACATGGGTTGGTGCAGGCTCTGCTCCTCCTTGAGGATGACCAAGATCAGGGAGTTTCCTAGTATGGAAACAGAGTAGAGGGCTCCCAGCAGAATAAACATCCAATACAAGGAATCCTCCAATCCCGGGAATCCAGTCAGGATGAAGGAGAGGGAGCCAGAGGTGTTGCTGTAGGAATCTCCCATGCTGGGAACATCAATCAATCAATCAATCAATCATATTTATTGAACATGTGTATTGAACATGTGAAGAAATGGTCAGAAATCAGCTCACAAGTTAGTCCTGAGACCCCTGAGGACTGGCCTGTGGTTCTTTTGGAAACCTAACTTGGTGTCCATTAGAGAAACAGTATGGCCTATGGATAGAGCACAGGCCTGGGAGTCAGAAGGACCTGGGTTCTAATCCCGGCTCTGCTTCTTGTCTGCTGAGTGACCTTGGGGAAGTCACTTCACTTCTCGGGGCCTCAGTTGCCTTATTTGTAGAATGGGGATTAAGACTTTGAGCCCCATGTGGGACATGGACTGTCTCCAACCTGATTAGCTCACGTCTACCCTAGCACTTAGTATAGTGTCTGGCATATAGTAAGCGCTTTACAAGTACCTTCAGCACATCATTCCCCTGCCTGCAACACCTTCACCCTCCCTCTGCTGAAGCTCTTCCCTCTCCCTCTTTTAGAATTCTACTCTGGTGCATATATTTTTTTTTAAGTTTCTAGTCTTTGTTGGTGTTGTGTCTTCAATATTTCAATGTGTTTTTGTATCCCACTGCACCCTCTAACTATTACCCCATCTCCTCGATCCCATTCCTGTCCAAGCTCCTCAAAATCTCTTCTCAACAGGCTACATTTGGGATTTCACCCCCTTTGTCCACTGAGGCCACATTCACTAAGGTCTCCAATCACTTTGTGATAGTCATGACCAATAAGCTCTGCTCTAGCCTGGCCACTGGCCCAAGGAAGTCCTTTGTGACTCAGAAAACATGGGTTTTTGAGGTCACATCTCCTCCAAGAAGCCTTCCCCAATTAAGTCCTCTTTTCCCCAGCTCACTCTCCCTTGTGCCTCCTCTATGCAGTTGGATCTGTGACCTTTGGACATTTGATATTCACCCAACTCCCAACTCCACAGCACTTTTGTTCATAACTTTATATTATATTTCATAAATTACTTTATTTATATTAATGTCTATCTCCTCCTCTAGATGGTTAGCTCATTCTAGGCAGGGAATGTGTTTGCTAATCCTGTTGTACTTTCCCAAGTGCTTAGTACATGTTCTGCACATAATAAGCACTTGATAAATGCTATTAATTGGTTCTTGTCCCAGGTCTGCCTGGAGCTGGTCGAAGTGGGTAAAGATTACCTCTTCACTTTGAAGGGTGCTGTAATAATAATAATAATAATAATAATAATAATAATAATAATAGCATTTATTAAGCGCTTACTATGTGCAAAGCAATGTTCTAAGCGCTAGGGAGGTTACAAGGTGATCAGGTTGTTCCACGGGGGACTCATAGTCTTAATTCCCCTTTTACAGATGAAGTAAATGAGGCCCAGAGAAGTTAAGTGACTTGCCCACAGTCAGCTGACAATTGGCGGAGCCAGGATAGCTCGTGCTCTTTCCACTGAGCCACGCTGCCTCAGTACCCCTGACTGTCTACTCTTTTGATGATTGAGTGTCATGATTGGCAGGCACAAGAGAGTGTCATGAGAGCCAACAGCAGCACAATCAATTCTGTAGGACAGATTCTCAATCATGCAGAACCAGGCCGAAGTCTCATTGGTCTCTCCTAACACGGAACTCCGTTGCTTTGTCCTATTCTATCGTGACTTTCCAACTGCCTTTTGTGAGAAGGGAATGTGTCTGTTATACTCTCCCAAGCACTTAGTACAGTGCTCTGCACATAGTAAGCACTCAATAAATGTGACTGACTGATTGACTGTAGGCCCCTCCCTTTTCCTAGGAACACTCTCTGATTTGGCTCTCACCTGATTCTTCTTCTACCTCCTGAAAGCTCTTTCTCAGTCGCATTTGCTGATCCTCCGTCTGTCTCATTTCCTAAATGCCAATACCACATAATTGATCATTCACTAAATCCTACCTGTTTTTCCTGCACAGTATTTCCCAGATCCACCTCTTTCTCTCTACACAAATGGCCACCACCACTCTGGTTCAAACTGTCATCATCTCTGAAGCAGCATGACGTAGTGGATAGAGTCCGGGCCTGGGACTCATCAGTTCACGGGTTCTAATCCCTGCTCTGCCACTTGTATGCTGTGTGATCTTGGACAAGTCACTTGACTTCTCTGTGCCTCAGTTACCTCATCTGTAAAATGGGGATTGAGACTGTGAACTCCACATGGGACAGGGACTGTATCCAACCCTTCTAGACTGTGAGCCCGTTGTTGGGTAGGGACCAACTCTATATGTTGCCAACTTGTACTTCCCAAGTGCTTAGTACAGTGCTCTGCACACAGTAAGTGCTCAATAAATACGATTGAATGAATGAATGAATGAACCCAATTTGCTTGTATCTATCCCAGCTTTTAGTACAGTGCCTGGAATGTAGTAAGCACTTAACAAATACCATAATAATCATTATTATTATCTTCTGACTTGACTATTGTATCAAGCTTTCATAGGTCTCCTTGCCTCAAGCCTCGACCCATTCCAGCCTGTCACACACTCTGATACCAGAATGGGGCTCTCCCATACAGGAAAAACCTCTGATTGTTACCATTTCTCTCTGAATCTCTGCTCCCTCCTCCCCTCTGACACTGGCTTCCTCCTTCCCTCTGACACTGGTTCCCTCCTTCCCTCTGACCCTGGCTCCCTCCTTCCCTCCATCCCTGGCTCCCTCTTTCCTCTGTCCTTCATTCCCCCCTTCCCTCTGATCCTACCACTAGCAGCGTGGCCTAGTGGAAAGAGCAGGGGCCTCTGAGTCAGAGGTTATGTTACAGGTTCTAATCCTGGCTCTGCCAATTGCTTGCTGTGTAACTTTGGGCAAGGCATTTAACTTCTCTGTGCCTCAGAGATTAAATGTCTGGGGGTTAAAAACCTGTTCTCCCTCCTACTTAGAATGAGAGTCCCTTGTGGGACAGGGGCTGTCTCTGACCTAATTAGCATGTATCTACCCCAGTGGTAGAACAGTGGTTGATAGTCTAAATGCCATAAAAAAAGAAGCTACTGGCTTCTGGGAGGTAGCAACCAACTCTTTCCTCTATCTTCCCTATTCACCCACAATTCCCCATCTGGGGCTCTCTTCACTCTTCCCAGAATAACTTCAATGGACCCAATCTTTGCCTACCCTGGCTCTGTCCCTTTACTCACATCCTCCCCCATGCCTGGAGTCCCCTCCCTCTTCAAATCTGTCAGACCACTGGCAGAGCTGTGATTAGAACTCAGGCCCTGACTCCCAGATCCATTCTCTTTCCACTGGGCTACACTGCTTTCACCCCATTGTAGGATGCTACTGAATGATAGTCTTCTACTAAACACTGAAGACTTTCTTTCAAAAGAAGACCCAAGTCCCTACTCCAAGGCAGGTGAGTGCAGCTTGGCCTAGAAGCTGGTGAAGCAATTCACTCTGAGCATCCCCTAGGTAGGTTTTTAGGCACAAAAGTGTTTGGATGTGGGCTGAGGTTTCAGGGCACCAGTGCTTGGGGCTCCCCTACATATCACCAATCTGTCTTGAGCCCCAACTTGGAGTACAGCCCTACACTCCAATCCCATTAATAATTGTAATAATAATTATGGCATTTATCTGGCGCTTATTAATGAAGCACTTGCTGTGTACAGAGTGCTGTAATAATAATACCCCGCTAAACGTAAATCCACTTGTGGGCAGGGAAGGAGGCTCCAACCCTGCTCTGCACACAATGAGCACTCAATAGAGAAGCAGTGTGGCCTAATGCAAAGAGCACAGGCCTGGGACTCAAAGGAGCTGAATTGTAATGTTGGCTACTCCACTTCAATCAATAAATCAATCAATCATATTTATTGAGCACTTACTGTGTGCAGAGCACTGTACTAAGCGCTTGGGAAGTACAAGTTGGCAACATATAGAGACAGTCCCTACCCAACAGTGGGCTCACAGTCTAAAAGGGGGAGACAGAGAACAAAACCAAACATACTAACAAAATAAAATAAATAGAATAGATATGTACAAGTAAAATAAATAAATAAATAGAGTAATAAATATGTACAAACATATATACATATATACACTTGTCTGCTGTGTGACCATGGGCATGTTACTTAACTTCTCAGTGCTTTGGTTCCCTCATCCGTAAAATGGGGATTAAGACTGTGAATCCTACGTGGGACAAAGAGACTGAGCCCAACCCAATTATCTTGCATCTACCCCAGCACTTAGTACGGGGCCTGGTGCAGAGTAAGCACTTAAAAATATAGTTATAAAAATAAATAATAATGATGGCATTTGTTAAGTGCTTACCATGTGCCACACACTCTTCTAAACACTGGAGTAGACACAAGCTAATCAGGTTGGACACATTTTACCTTATTTTACAGATGAGGTAACTGAGGCCTCACCGTGCCTTGTTCTTACCTGTCCCGCTGTCGACCCCCGGCCCACGTCATCCCCCTTGCCTGGAATGCCCTCCCTCCCAACATCCGCCAAGCTAGCTCTCTTCCTCCCTTCAAGGCCCGACTGAGAGCTCACCTTCTCCAGGAGGCCTTCCCAGACTGAGCCCCCTCTTTCCTCTCCCCCTCCTCCCCCTCTCCACCCCCCTACCTCACCTTCTTCCCTTCCCCACAGCACCTGTATATATGTATATATGCTTGTACGTATTTATTACTCTATTTATTTATTTATTTATTTATTTTACTTGTACATATCTATTCTATTTATTTTATTTTGTTAATATGTTTTGTTTTGTTCTCTGTCTCCCCCTTCTAAACTGTGAGCCCACTGTTGCGTAGGGACTGTCTCTATATGTTGCCAACTTGTACTTCCCAAGCACTTAGTACAGTGTTCTGCACACAGTAAGTGCTCAATAAATAAGATTGATTGAGGCACAAAGAAGTTAAGTTACATGCTCAAGGTCACACGGCAGACAAGTGGCAAAGCTGAGATTGGAAACCTCACAAACCAGACATTCCCATGTCAACATGAGAAGCCACATGGTCTGGTGGAAAGAGCCAGAGCCTGGGAGACAGGACCTGGGTTCTAATCCCAGCTCTGCCATTTTTAAAAAATGGTATTTGTTAAGCATTTACTATGTGGTAGACACTGTTCTAAGTGCTGGAGTACATACAAAGTAATCAGATTGGACACAGTCCATGTCCCACATGGGGCTCAAAGTCTTAAACCACATTTTATTCATTCACTCATTCATTCATTCATTCAATCGTGTTTATTGAGTGCTTACTGTGTGCAGTGCACTGTACTAAGTGCTTGGAAAGTACAACTCAGCAACAAATAGAGACAATCCGTACCCAACAACGAGCTCACAGCCTAGAAGGGGGAAGACAGACAACAGAACAAAACAAGTAGACAGGAATCAATAGCATCAGTATAAATAGAATTATACATATATATATACACATAATTAATAAAATAAATAGAATAATAACTATGTACATATAAACACAAGTGTTATGGGGCAGGGAGAGGGGTAGAGCAGAGGGAGGGAGTTGTGACGGTGGGGAGGGGAGGAGGAGCAGAGGAAAAGGAGGGCTCAGTCTGGGACGTTTTACAGATGAGGTAACTGAGGCACAGAGAAGTGAAGTGATTTGCCCAAGGTCACACAGAAGACAAGTGGCAGAGGAATAAGTCTTCTGATTCTCAGACTCTTACCCTTTCCACTACCTTGGGCAAGTCACTTAACTTCTCTGTACTTCAGTTACCTCACCTGAAAAACAGGGATTAAGACTGTAAGCCTCGTGTGGGGCATGGACTGTGTCCAAACTGGTTAATAATAATAATAATGGTATTTGTTAAGCACTTACTATGTGCCCAGCACTGTTCTAAGCGCTGGGGTAGATACAAGGTAATCAAGCTGTCCCAAGTGGGGTTCACAGTCTTAATCCCCATTTTACAAATGAGGTAACTGAGGCCCAGAGAAGTTATGTGACTTGCCCAAAGTCACAAAACTGACAAGTGGCAGAGTTGGGATTAGAACCCACGACCTCTGACTCCCAAGCCCATGCTGTTTCCACTAATCCATGCTGCATTTGTATTTACCCCGGTGCTTAGTATAGTGCCTGGCACAGAATAGGTGCTTTACAAATACCATTAAAAGGACAGAAAACCCCCCAAATAAACAAACAAAAATAACATCCCTAAAATCAATCAATCAATCAATCGTATTTATTGAGCGCTTACTGTGTGTAGAGCACTATACTAAGCGCTTGGGAAGTACAAGTTGGCAACATATAGAGACAGTCCCTACCCAACAGTGGGCTCACAGTCTAGAGGGGGAGAGTTGCTCAGTTGCTACTGTGTTGCTGCCTGACTTCCAGGTCCATCCAAATATTTTGACCACTTCAGAAGCATCAGGAAGGAAGGGGGTTGCAGAGGACCAGCCCCAAAGAAACTGTTCCCAGAAACTCACCTTCTGAGCCTCTTCTCAGGATCCTGGGCTCTGGGAGAGCAGAGTCTGAGGAAGCTCTCCCCGCCACAACTCTACCTCTCACTCACACCCCACATTCCCTAGCCGGTTTTTAGGACCACTGCCAGATATGTGCTGGTGAAGGACTTTTGTTTCCTTCCAAGAAGTCCTGGTGGACCTATTCATCACCAGGGGATTCTGGTCATCATTTGCCTAATGACTTCTTTGCCTCTGTTGCTGGCTCCCTCCTCCCTCTGTTCCTGACTCCCTCCTCCCCTCTGACCCTGGTTCCCTCCTTCCCTCTGATCCTTGCTCCCTCCTCCCTCTGTTCCTGGCTCCTTGATGAATTCCTTCTGGAGGATGTGGGATTTCAGGAGGGCTTTGAAGATGAGGAGAGTAATGGTCTGCCAGACGTGAAGAGGGAGGGAGTTCTGGCAGATGGGAGGGTGTGAAAATGAGCTTGGAGATAGGAAAGTCAAAAACAAGATACAAGGATTAAGAGTACAAGCTGGAGTGCAGTGGAAGAAGAGAGTGGATACTTAAGAGAGAAATGATGGAATGCCTGAAAGTTTACAGTCAGGAGTTCCTATTTGAGAGTAATGGGTAGCCACTGAAGTGATTTTGAGGAGCAGAGACACATATGTAGAACAACATTTTAGAAAAGTGACCTGGAAAGTGGAGTGAAGTATGGGCTGGAGAAAGGCCAGACTGGAAGCAGGAAAAACAGTGAGGAAGATGATAATAAATATAGTTAGGTACTTGTTAAGCGCTTACTATGTGCCAAGCACTGTCTTAAGCACTGAGATAGATGAAAGGTAGTCAGGTTGGATGCAGACCATGTCCTAAATAGGGCTCACAATCTTAATTCTCATTTTAATAATAATAATAATGATGATGGTATAATAATGATGATGGTATTTTTAAGCACTTACTATTTTCCAAGCACTGTTCTAAGCACTAGGGTAGATACAAGATAATCAGGTTGTCCCACGTAGTGCTCACAGTCTTAATCCCCATTTTACAGATGAGGTAACTGAGGCACAGAGAAGTTAAATGGCTTGCCCAAGGTCACACAGCAGACTAGTGGAGGAACTGGGATTAGAACCCACCTCCTCTGACTCCCAAGCCCAGGCTCTTGCCACTAAGCCATGCCACTTCCCAGATGAGGTAACTGAGACCCAGAGAAGATAAGTGACTTGCCCAAGGTCACACAGCAGACATGCGGAGGAGACGGGATTAGAACCCATGACCTTCTGACTCCCGGGCCTGTGTTCTATCCACTAAGCCACGCTGCTTCTCAAGGAGCCAGGAGAATATGATGAAATAGTCTACCCAGGATATGACAAGCATCTGGACCAGAGGGGTGGCCATTTAGATGGAGAGGAAGGGATAAATCTACCAAATATTGTGATGAACAAACCAGCAGGATTTAGTGACAGACTCAATGTGAGAGTTGAAAAAATGATCACTTGGTTGCCAGGTTCTGGGCCAGGGAGGATGGTGGTGTGGTCTGCTGGGATGGGAAAGTTATGTGGAAAAGCAGATTTGAGAGAGAAAACAAAACAGAACAGAGATGGCTCAGTCTCCAGCTGGTGAGGATAGGGCCTCTGGGTACTGGGGAAAGCAGACCCAAAGGAAGAGTCATTTTGTAGACAACTGAGGTAGGACCATATCAACAAACTACTTGCCCAGGGAACCACTGCCACCTTCCATGCCATGCCTCATCCCTGAAGTCTCGTCCCTGTCTCGTTCTGCTATAGGGGCCCATACAGGAAACCTTCAGCACCATTGTGTGAACGCCACACAATTTAGAATATTGGGTCAGCTGTGGTTGTGGCTGAGACTGTTGGCTTCTGAGCAGCAACTAGCCTGAAACTCTGCCCCTCTAGTCACTGTATCCACACTGCATTAATTATTGTCCTTGACAGAGATTCTTGATTTTTTGTGTATTTTGATTGTTTTATCTTTCCTTAAGTGTCTATCTCCAGGTCCCTCCCCCAGCCACCTCCACCCTTTATTCTTAGATTGTGAGCCCCTTTGGGGCCAGGAACTATGTCTAATTCTCTGGCAAGGACTTTTTTTCCTGTACTAACTAAACACTTCATAAATGATATTTCTGCTAAATACTGTTACTACTGGCTCTTTTCCAGAGCCAGAAAGGACCCCTGAAGAGGTTATCAGTTCCTAACTCAGCATCCTGAAAACACAACCCATTTTCAATTCAGATTTCTCTCTTTTTCTTACCCTCTTTCCTTCAGCCCACCTGACTTCCTTATCTGTGGCTTTGTTCCCAAGGCTGAAGACACTTGTATATAAATATTAGCTCAACTCTGATGTATTTTACTTTCCCAAGTATTTAGTACAGTGCTCTGCACATGGTAAGTGCTCAATCAATACCTCTGATTGATTGATAATTGATTTCTAAAACAAAAATCCTCTAGCTTCTGAACAATGCAAATTTTTTTTGATGGTATTTGTTAAGCACTTACTATGTGTCAAGCACTGTTCTAAGCACTCAGCACTGGTCTAAGCACTGACCAGCATATTAGGTTAATGTTTCACCTGACACATCTGCCTGACATATTCGGTTAATTGAGGCCAGACAGGTCATTTCAAAGTTTTTGGACTAGGAAGCACATTTATAAAAAAATGTGAGAGGAGCCAACCAGCTAGTAAAGAGGAGAGGTGTGAGTCCTAGAACCATCAGCTCTCCTTTCCCAAACCCCAACCCCTACTTCATCCAGAAGAGGTCCTCTGCTCAATCAAGCAATCAATCATATTTATTAAGTGCTTACGGTGTGGATTTATTGTAGTTATTGAGTGCTTGGGAAAGTACAATTAAGTAAGTAATAATAATAATAGTTATTTGTTAAACACATTAATTGTCAAGCACTGTTCTAACAAGTTTATTAGGTTGGACAGTCCCTGTTCCTCATGAGGCTCAGAGTCTAAGTAAATACGGTACCTGCCCTCTGCTAGTAGGGAGACAGACATAAAAATAGGAGAGGCAACCAAGTCAAAGGATGATGATTATGGTATTTGTTAAGTACTTATTATGTGCCAAGCACTGTTCTAAGCACTGGGGAAGATACAAGGTAATCAAGTTGTCCCACTTGGGGCTCACAGTCTTAATCCCCATTTTCCAGATGAGGTAACTGAGGTACGGAGAAGTTAAGTGACTTGCTCCAAGTCACCCAGCTGATAAGTGACAGAAGCAGGATTAGAACCCATGACCACTGACTCCCAAGGCTGGGCTCTTTACACCAATCCACAATGCTTCCTAAAAGGATAAGTGCATAAGTGCTGTGGGAGTGGGGTGAGTGCCTAAATGCTTTGTGGGTATGGACTCAAGTACATAGGTGATGCAGAAGGGAGAGATAATAGGGTGGAGAGATGACATATTAGTCAGGGAAGGTTTCCTGCAGAAGGTGTGATTTCAGAAGAACTTGGAAGATGGGGAGAGTGTCAGTCTATCAAATATAAAGGGGAGGGAGTTCCAGGTAGAAGGGCGGGTATGAGCAAGGGACTAGTGGTGAGAAAAATATGATTGAGACAGTGAGTAGGTTGTTGCTAGAGGAGAGAGATGTGAGTAAGGTGTCATAGTGGGAGAGGAGTGAGGTTAGGTAGGAGAGCAAACTGATTGAAGGACTGTCTTAAAGCCATTGGTAAGGAGTTTCTGTTCAATGTGGAGACGGATGGACATCTGGAGGTCCTTGAGGACTGGGGAGGTATGGACTAAAAGATTGTTTTAGAAAAATGAATCAAGCAGCAGAATGATGTTGGACTGGACGGGGCAAGGCTGGAGGCAAGTAGGTCAGCAAGGAGACTGATGTGATGGTTGAAAAGGGATATGAGAAGTGCTTGGACCAGCATGGTAGCAGTTTTGGGGAATGGAAGGGGTGGCTTCTAGAGATATCGTGAAGGTAGAGTGATAATAATGATAGTATTTGTTAAGCACTTACTATGTGCCAAGCACTGTTCAAAGCAATGAACTGACAGGATGTGATGACACACTAAATAGATGGGTAGAAGAAGAAAAATGAGTTAAAGGTAATGCTAAGGTTGCAGGCTCCTGAGACAGAGAGGATGGTAGTATTTTCTGTGATGGGAATGTCGGCAGGGAGGGAAGTTCACGTTGGAAGATGAATTTTGTTTTGTTATATTTTATTTTGTTAAGTTGGAGAAATTCACAAGATATCCAAGTAAAGATGAGCTGGGGGCTGGAAGAAGTGTGAGATTATAGAGAAGGAGAGTGGCCAGTACCCAGAGGAATTTATTTAGTGTTTGCAGTAGGACTAATAGCATTTCTTGAGCAATGCGATGTACTAAGTGAAGTACAAAACAATCAAGGGACACATTTCCTGAAAGCAAAGTTAACTTCTCTCTCTCTTCCCTACAAAGTTAAGCAGGTTATTGACCTCAGGCAAGCCAATGGTTGGAGAAGCAGCAGGGTCCCATGGAAAGATCATGGGTTTGGAGGTCAGGGAACCTAGGTTCTAGTCCCAGCTCTGCCTCATGTCTCCCGTGTGACCTTGGGCAAGTCATTTAACTTCTCTGGGTCTCAGTTACCTCGTCTGTAAAATGGGGATTAAATTTAATTCAATCATTCCTTTAGTGATATTTATTGATAACTCGCTGTGTGCAGATCACTCTACTAAGCACTGGGAGAATACAATATTACAATATTACAATAAGCATACACATTTCCTGCCCACAACGAACTTGCAGTCTAGAAGGGGAGACAGATGTTAATATAAATAAATTACAGATATGTACAGATTTGTACAGATACGTACAGAAAAGTGCTGTGGGGCTGGGAGGGGGCGACGACTAAAGGGAGCAAGGCAGGCCCATTTGGGACAAAGACTGTGTCCAACCTGATTATCTTTCATCTACCCCAGTGCTTTGTACAGTGCCTGGCACATAGTAAGTGCTTAACCAATACTATAAAAAATGGTTGAAGAAATAACTAGTGAATGGACATCGTAAAACCATAAACCATCACCATAAAGAAGTCAGACAAACACCAGGCTACAGCTGGACTGGCATTCAAGAGGCTGACATTTAGGGAAAGAGATTATTCGAATGGAAAATTGCTATTCAGTCCAAGACTGAGCTCCTTATCTTCCCTACCAAACCCTTTTCTCTCCCTGACTTTCCCATCACTGTGGACGCCACTACCATACTTCCTGTCTCACAATCCCGCAACTTTGGTGGCATCCTTGACTCTGCTCTCTCATTCACCCCACACATTCAGTCCATCACCAAAACCTGCCGATCTCACCTCCACAACATCCAAGATCCACCCTTTCCTCTCCATCCAAACTGCTACCTTGCTGATTCAATCTCTCATTCTATCGTGACTGGATTACTGCATCAGCTTCCTTTCTGATCTCCCATCCTCCTGTCTCTCTCTGCTGCAGTCTATACTTCACTCTGCTGCCCGAATTATCTTTGTACAGAAACGCTCTAGGCCTGTCACTCACCTCCTCAAAAATCTCCAGTGGTTGCCTATCAATCTTCGAAGCCAGCAAAAACTTCTCACTCTCAGCTTCAAGGCTTTCCATCACCTCATCCCCTCCTGACCTCACCTCCCTTCTCTCCTTCTAAAGCCCAGCCCACACACTCTGCTCCTCTGCCACTAACCTCCTCACTGTGCCTCATTCTCGCCTGTCCCGCCGTCGACCCCTGGTGCACATCCTACCTCTGGCCTGGAATGCCCTCCCTCCACACAGCCACCAAACTAGCTCTCTTCCTCCCTTCAAAGCCCTACTGAGAGCTCACCTCCTGCAGGAGGCCTTCCCAGAATGAGCCCCCCTTTTCCTCTCCTCCTCTTCCGTTCCTCATTGCCCCCCGTCTTACCCCCTTCCCGTCCCCACAGCACTTACATATATTTGTACGTATTTATTACTCTATTTTATTAATGATATGCATATGGCTATAATTCTATTTATTCTGATGGTATTGACACCTGTTTATTTGCTTTGTTTTGTTGTCTGTCTCTCCTTTCTAGACTGTGAGCCCATTTTTGGGTAGGGACTGTCTCTATATGTTGCTGATTTGTACTTCCCAAGCACTTAGTACAGTGCTTTGCACACAGTAAGTGCCCAATAAATACAATTGAATGAATGAATCAATGAATATTCTTATTAAGTTATTTGTTACACAGCCAATATATTTCAGAACCAGAATCAGAACCCATGTGGAGCTCTTTCCAAAGGACATGGAGCTTCTCTTGTCTACACTAGCACATCTAATCCTCTTCACCAAGGATTAAGGTGAAAGAGAGGATGGACATATTTGAACAACTGTGTGGAATTGGGTGCTTAGGGGAGAAAACAAACTCTGTTTTCCATGTGGAATCAATCACTAAGGTCTGACCTCAGAGGGTTTTCTGAGTTATCATTTGGAGGCGCCATTCCGTTGTTTTCATTGTGTTTGTGTACTTTCTGCTGCTGTGGTTTGCTGAATGGGGCCTCCTCCTGATGGGTAGATGAGGGGCTAACAATCTGAGCAATTTTCCAACTCTTAAAAGGCCATTTGCCCAGCTGTCCACACCTGGCTATTAATTTCTGATGAAAAAAATTATCTCCATTCTGCTTCCTTTTTTCTGCTTTTTTGACAGATTCCAAATATCACGTTCACTCCATTGCTACCGGTACTACTAGATAAGCTATCTGGTTCCAGGAAAACAGCTATCTGGTTCCAGGAAAACAGTGTTAACAGTGAGGGGTGGGAAGGATGGGGGGGGGGGGGGATGCCGAAAGGAAATTGTTATGAGAGTGGCATGATAATGCTCTGTATACAGTAAGTGCTCATAAAATACCATTGATTTATTGATTTTACTGTCAACATTTCATTAAGCCTAGGGTAGGGAAGCATGTCACCTGTTGAGAAAAGTCTGGGACCAGGAGTCCAGATGCCCAGGTTCTGATCCTGGCTCTACCACTTGTCTGCTGGTAATTTTAGGCCAGTCACTTATCTTCTCAGGGTCTCAGTTTTGTCATCTGTAAAACTGGGTTTAAATATCCATTCACTATCCCCCTCAGTCTGTGAGCCCTATGTGGGACAAGCACTGTGTCTGATCTAAATATCCTGTACCTTCTATGGCTCTTGACACATAGTAAGTGCTTAACAAAATTAGATGATAAACTACTCCTCTAGATTATACACTCCTTGTGAGTGGTGACTGTGTCTATCAGAGTTTATTGTACTCTCCCAAAAGCTTAGTACAATGTTCAGCACCTAGAGAGGGCTCAATAAATACCACTGATTGTTTGATTTATTGATTAATAAATTCCACTACTATTAAGGTGAAGAACAGTATTGCTTAGTGGATAGAGCACGGGTGTGACAGTCAGAAGAGCCTGGGTTCTGAAGGGAACCTCACCTTCTAGTTATCGTCCCATATCCCTCCTACCATTCCTTTCCAAACTCCTTGAACGAGTTGTCTACACGCGCTGCCTAGAATTCCTCAACAACAACTCTCTCCTCGACCCCCTCCAGTCTGGCTTCCGTCCCCTTCATTCCACGGAAACTGCGCTCTCAAAGGTCACCAATGACCTCCTGCTTGCCAAATCCAACGGCTCATACTCTGTCCTAATCCTCCTCGACCTCTCAGCTGCCTTTGACACTGTGGACCACCCCCTTCTCCTCAACACGCTATCTGACCTTGGCTTCACAGACTCCGTCCTCTCCTGGTTCTCCTCTTATCTCTCCGGTCGTTCTTTCTCAGTCTCTTTTGCAGGCTCCTCCTCCCCCTCCCATCCTCTTACTGTGGGGGTTCCCCAAGGTTCAGTGCTTGGTCCCCTTCTGTTCTCAATCTACACTCACTCCCTTGGTGACCTCATTCGCTCCCACGGCTTCAACTATCATCTCTACGCTGATGACACCCAGATCTACATCTCTGCCCCTGCTCTCTCCCCCTCCCTCCAGGCTCGCATCTCCTCCTGCCTTCAGGACATCTCCATCTGGATGTCCGCCCGCCACCTAAAGCTCAACATGTCGAAGACTGAGCTCCTTGTCTTCCCTCCCAAACCTTGTCCTCTCCCTAACTTTCCCATCTCTGTTGACGGCACTACCATCCTTCCCGTCTCACAAGCCCGCAACCTCGGTGTCATCCTCGACTCCGCTCTCTCATTCACCCCTCACATCCAAGCCGTCACCAAAACCTGCCGGTCTCAGCTCCGCAACATTGCCAAGATCCGCCCTTTCCTCTCCATCCAAACTGCTACCCTGCTCATTCAAGCTCTCATCCTATCCCGTCTGGACTACTGCACCAGCCTTCTCTCTGATCTCCCATCCTCGTGTCTCTCTCCACTTCAATCCATACTTCATGCTGCTGCCCGGATTATCTTTGTCCAGAAACGCTCTGGACATATTACTCCCCTCCTCAAAAACCTCCAATGGCTACCGATCAATCTGCGCATCAAGCAGAAACTCCTCACCCTGGGCTTCAAGGCTGTCCATCACCTCGCCCCCTCCTACCTCACCTCCCTTCTCTCCTTCTACTGCCCAGCCCGCACCCTCCGCTCCTCTGCCGCTAATCTCCTCACCGTACCTCGCTCTCGCCTGTCCCGCCATCGACCCCCGGCCCACGTCATCCCCCGGGCCTGGAATGCCCTCCCTCTGCCCATCCGCCAAGCTAGCTCTCTTCCTCCCTTCAAGGCCCTGCTGAGAGCTCACCTCCTCCAGGAGGCCTTCCCAGACTGAGCCCCTTCTTTCCTCTCCCCTCGTCCCCCTCTCCCTCCCCCCGTCTTACCTCCTTCCCTTCCCCACAGCACCTGTATATATGTATATATGGTTGTACATATTTATTACTCTATTTATTTATTTATTTATTTATTTTACTTGTACATTTCTATCCTACTTATTTTATTTTGTTGGTATGTTTGGTTCTGTTCTCTGTCTCCCCCTTTTAGACTGTGAGCCCACTGTTGGGTAGGGACTGTCTCTATGTGATGCCAATTTGTACTTCCCAAGCGCTTAGTACAGTGCTCTGCACATAGTAAGCGCTCAATAAATACGATTGATTGATTGATTGATTGGGTTCTAGTCCCAGCTCTGCCACTGGTCTGCTTTGTGACCTTGGGCAAGTCACTTAGCTTCCCTGTGACTCAGTTACCTCATCTGTAAAATGGGGATTAAGACTGTGAGCCCCATTTGGGACACCCGGCCTGTGTCCAACCTGATTACCTTGTGTATCCCACCACTTAGAACAGAGCCTGGGTCATAATAAACACTTAACAAATATCATTTTAAAAAATCTGTTCCTAAGAATCTAGTTCACACCACTTAAGCCACTTTCCAGTGAGACACTTCAGTGGCAAGGAATTACTATCCTGGAGCTATTTGGTAGTTAGCTCCCAAACAACCCTCTACAAGGGGTAATTTGGTTATCTGTGGGAGGTACCTGGATCTTTGTTTTGCAATCCTCCTCATCCTTCAAACAATGTTGAGGCCTTGAGCCAATTCTATTTTCTTCTCCACAGATAACTGGAGTAGATAGACACATCTCCAACCAATCATTCATATTTATTGTGCATTTACTGTGGGCACAGCACTTGAGAGAGTACAATATAACAGAGTTCATAGTCATGTTCCCTTCCCATAAAGAGCTTTCATTCTAGAGGAGATATGCACTATTCACCTAACAATTATGAAATTGGAAGCTTGTGAACCAACTCAGAGTGGCCTATTACAATACTTCAAGAGACCTTCCCTGATTAAGCCCTCTCCCCTCTCTTCTCCCTCCCCCTGCCCACTTCCTCTCCCTTTTGCATCATGCACTTCGATCTGAGCACTTTGGGCATTTGGTATTTGGTCCACCCTCAGGTCCACAACACTTCTGTAACATATCTAGAAATTATTTCTTCATAGTAATGTCTGTCTCTCCCTGTAGCTGTAAGATCCTTATGGGAAAGGAACAGGCCTACCAACTCTCTTGTATTCTCCCAAGCACTTAGTATAATGCTCTGAACACTGTAAGCACTCAATAAATATCATTGACTGACTGACTTGGTAGACAATATTATAATTAATGTAAAAACTACACCACAAATTGTCAGACACTGGAAAACAGCCAGACTGACACTTGAGCATCTGGGCAGACCCAGGGCCAGAAATGCACTAAACAGAGTTTCCCTCTGAGTTCAGATTTCCTTTTTGCTTGTCAAGCTCTTATTATGTGTCGAACACTGCTCTAAGCATTGGGGTAGGAACAAGTTAATTAGATCAGACACTGTCCCTGTCCCCCATGAGGCTCAGGTCTAAGTAGGAGGGAGAATAGTGCTTAACTGTAAAATCCCCATTTCACAGTTGGGGAAACTGGGGCCCAGAGAAGTTAAGTGGCTTGCCCAAGGTCACACAGCAAGCAATTGGCAGAGCTGGATTAGAACCCAGGTCCTCTGACTCCCAGGTCTGTGCTCTTTCTGCTAGGCCAAGCAGCTTCTCTTTCTGATGCTTGCGCTCTTCTCTTCTGGCTGGAAGCAGGTTGGATGAGATTCAAGCTACAGAATGAGTGGTTGCTAAAATCTGCTTCCCTGACTGTGTGCAAAGCACTGTACTGAGAGCTTGGCTTTTTAACTTTTACACTCTGGCAGTCAGAGACGGGACCCCTGGCCCTAGAAGAGTGTGGATTTCAATGATATATGCCTTACTGAAGGCACATCTCTAAGATGCCTTCCCTGACTAAGCCCTCCTTTCCTCTTCTCCCACTCCCTTCTGTATCACCCTGACTCGCTCCCTTTCTTTAATCCCCCTCTCCACCCCTCAGCATTTATGTTCATACCTGTAACTTATTTTTTAATATTGATGTCTGTCTCCCCCCTCTAGACTGTAAGCTCATTGTGGGCAGGGAATGTGTCTGCTTATCATTATATTGTACTCTCCCGAACACTTAATGCAGTGCTCTCCCCACATTAAGTGCTCAATAAGTATCACTGATAGTAATGCTAAAAGAAAAGCTTAAAAGCTGTGTGCCCTTTAGTGGTTGATATCCGTGTCCTATCTGTCCAGACTTGCTCAGGGCACCTAAATGTCCTCTAATGGTGAGACAGAGATGGGGCAGCCTCCAAGGAGTGGAGAGGCAGTTGACTCAGAGAGGAGGCATTCCCCGGTTAAATTCCCCCTCCTCAGCTCCAACAGCCACTGCAGCACTTACGTCTTTGCAGTCACCCATAGCATGAAAGTACATATCGATTTACTTCCTCTACTGTTCATTCATTTATTCACTTATCCAGTTTTCCCTATGCCTGCTGGATCTTAACTGAAAATCAATAAATCAATCAATCAGCCAGACTGATTAAGCATTTACTGTGTGCATGTTTTAAGCTCTTGGGAGAGTACAAAACAGAACTGGTAGACATGTTCCTTGTCCACAAAGAGCTTACAGTCTGGAGGAAAAACAATATGTGTCTTTCTTACCTATTAGATTTTAAGCTCCCTGAGGGCAAAGGATCCTGTACTTTACCTCTATTGTACTCTCCCAAGTGCTGAGTATATAGTTCTGCACACCTCCTTAGTTCAGTGCTCTGCACATCCTAGGCACAATATAGATTGATTGACAGCAGAGAAGGCCAGTAGAAAGCATTTTTTAAGAAGATTCCTGTTGCAGATCCCTCCACCCAACATCTTCTAGACTGTGACCCCATTGTTGGGTAGGGACCATCTTTATATGTTGCCGATTTCTACATCCCAAGTGCTTAGTACAGTGCTCTGCATGCAGTAAGCGCTCAATAAATATGATTGAATGCATGAATGAATATTCAAAGAGTATTTGGTGACCAAATGAGTGAGCCCCAGTGGAGCGTTGATCTGAATGAGCTCAGCAATGGAGTAATAATAATAATGATGATGATGGCATTTGTTAAGCACTTACTATGTGCCAAGCACTGTTCTAAGCACTGGGGGGGATACAAGGTAACCAGGTTGTCCCACATGGGGCTCACAGTGTTAATCCCCATTTTACAGATGGGGTAACAGGCTCAGAGGAGTTAAGTGACTTGCCCAAAGTCACACAGCTGACAAGTGGTGGAGCCGGGATTAGAACTCTGACTCCCAAGCCCGTGCTCTTTCCACTGATCCACGCTGCTTCTCCGAGTAGCGATACAGTAGGCCGTAAGCTCTTTGTGGGCAGGGATCATGTCTACCAACTCTACTGTTTTCTCCCAGAAGCTTTGTATGGCATATTCTACCCAGCAATGCCACTAATTGATTGAATGATTGATTGATAAAAGAACAGCCTTCGTTGGGTCCAACCGATCTATCATATTTTTGGAGCACTTACTGGGTGCAGAGCACTGTACTAAGTGCTTGGGAGAGTACAACAGATTTGGTAGGCATGTTCTCTGCCCACAGTGAGCTTGCAGTCTAGAAGAATGAGAATGGTAAACACGAGGAAGTGGGAGGGTGAGGAAATGTAACATGTCCTACCTGCAGCAGTATGGTCAGAACAATAAACAGATCTGAAAAACAAAAAGGGCTACTTTAATTTGTACTGATTAAATGGGTTGGTACAATTTACAGCCAATCTCTTTAGTGTCCAGGAAAGTCCTGGAGAACCTGAATTTTACATCAGTCTCTGCAGAGTTGCAGAAGTGTCTGTGCAGTTCTGTAAGGTTGGAGCAGAGCACAGAGCCCCTCACTAAGCCCCAGCAAATAGTCAAGGATAAGGGGAAGGGGAGGGGATCCATCCCAATGGGTATAAGTCACAACGCTAGGTATGATGTGAGGAGGGGAAGGAGACGGAGGCCGAGAAGAGAAGCAGCGAATCCTCATGGAAAGGGCACAGGCATGGGAGTCTGAGGACCTAGGTTCTAATCTTGATTCCACCACTTGTCTGCTGTGTGATCTTGAGCAAGTCACTTCACTTCTCTGTGCTTCAGTTATCTCATCTGTAAAATGGGGATTAAGACTGTGGATCTTAAGTGAGACATGGACTGTGTCCAACCTGACTATTTTGTACCTAGGTCAGCACTTTGTAGAGCACCTGGCACATAGTGAGCCCTTAAGAAATACTATTTAGAATATCAAGATCTCACCCCCTAAAGACTTCCTGCCCCCAGTCACCCCACAGAAGGAAAAGCTGGTGACCCTCACCAGGAGCTGACCAGAGTGTTGGGGTTGAACTCTGACCCCTCCAATGACCCAGACTCCTCAGAACTCTCCCCTCTTAAGGAGGAATATCTTCAGAACCTGCTTACGGATCTCCTTGGTGTTCACCCCGTAGACAATGGGGTTCAGCATAGGTGGGACCAGCACGTAAAGGTTGGCCAGGAATATGTGAACGTGGTGAGGGATATGGTGCCCGAAGCGGTGGGTCAGGAAAGAGAAGAAGGCCGGGATGTAGAAGATGAGGATGACGCAGAGGTGGGAGCCGCAGGTGTTGAGGGCTTTACGCCGGGCCTCGTGGGAAGGGAGCCTGAAGACAGTGCAGAGGATCTGCACATACGATACAGAAATGAGCACAGCGTCCAGTCCCATGGCGAGGAGGACAACGGTCAGGCCATACACGATGTTCACAGTGATGTCGCTGCAGGCCAGCCTGGCGATGCCCATGTGCTCGCAGTATGTGTGGGGGATAAGCCGGTGGCCGCAGTATGGCAGACACTTGAGAAGGAAGATCAATGGGGACACGATGGCCACGCTGCGGATGATGTCCATGATGCCAGTCTTCCCAATGGCCTGGGGCATCAGAACTGAAGCATAACGCAGCGGGTGGCAAATGGCCATGTAGCGATCAAAGGCCATGGCCAGGAGAATGAAGGACTCCAGGGCAAAGACGGTGTGGATGAAGAACATCTGGGTCAGGCAGCCACCGAAGGAGATGCTCCCGTCCCCAAACCACAGGATCTGAAGCATCTTGGGCACCGTGGTGGAGCTGAGGGCGAGATCAGTGGCAGAGAGCACAGAGAGGAAGATGTACATGGGCTTGTGGAGGCTGTGCTCAATGATGATGATGGCAATGAGGGTGGAGTCCCCAAGCAGGGCAGCAAAGTACATGAAGCAGAATGGGATGGAGATCCAGATATGCACAGCTTCTAGCCCAGGGATGCCTACCAGGAAGAACGTATCCAGAAGGGCATCACTGCTATTGGAAAGGGACATGATCATCCTGAGAGGGCTGGCTGGACAGCAGGAACCTGATGTCACCTGCCTGGTGAAGCACACAAATTCCATTTTAATCATTCAATTAGTGGTACTTCATGACCTCCTACTTCATACAAAGCACTGTACTAAGCACTTGGGGGAATATGATACAATAGAATAGATAGACATGATCCCTGCCCACAAGGATCTTACAGACTAGAGGGAGAGACAGACATTAAAATAAATTGTAGATTTTTATGAACATAAGTGCTGTCAGTGTGGGGGAGGGTAAAAATCAAAGAGCTTAAGGGATACAGACCCAAGTTCCATAGGTGACACATAAGAGAGGGGGAGGGAAGTAGCATGGCCTAGTGGAAACAGTATGGACATGAGAGTCAGAGGACATGAGTTCTAATCTTGGCTCTGCTGCTTATGTGCTGTTTGAACTTGGGCAAGTCACTTAACTTCTCTAAGTTTCAGTTCCTTCATCTGCAAAATGGAGGTTCGATACTTGTTCTCCCTCCTTCTTAGACAGTGAGTCCCATTTGTGACTTAATTGTCTTGTATCTACCCCAGCACTTAGTACAGTGCTTGGCCCATATTAAGCACTTAAATATTTTTATCATCATCATCATCATTATAACTTCCAGGCCAGAGAAAGGATGTAGGCAAAGGGTAGGTGATGAGAAAAGCCCATATTAAACACTTAACAAATATCATCATCATCATTATAACTTCCATGCCAGAGAAAGGATGAAAGCAAGGGGTAGGTGATGAGAAAGATGAAATCTAAGTACGGTCAGTAGGTTGGTGTTAAAGGAGTGAAGTGTGGGGGTTGACTTGTGGTAGGGAATCAGTAGGTGAGGTAGAAGGGGAAGAGGTAATTGAGAGCCTTCAAGTCTATGGTAAGGTGTTTCTGCAGAAATGGATGGGAAACCATTGGAGATTTTTGAGGGTCAAAATATGGACTGGTCTTTTTTCAGAAAAATGATCTGGCAGCAGAGTGAAGCATGGACTAGAGAGGGTAGAGACTGGAAGCAGGGATATCAGTGAAGGGGAAGATGCAGTAGTCAAGGCAGAATATGATAAGAATTGGATCAGCAAGATAGCAGTTTGATGGAGAGGAAGGGGAGGATTCTTGAAATGTCACAGTAGAATTGACAGGATTTGGGAATCATCCATGTGGAGATGGTAGTTGATGGGAGCTAATGAGTACTCCAGGTTAGTGGGTATAGATGGAGAATAGAAGGGGACCCAGAACTGAACCTGAGGGACCCCCAAGGGGACCCAGAACTGAACCTGAGGGACCCCCACAGTTAGAGGGTTGGAGGCAAAGGAGGAGCTCACGAAAAAAATGTAGGCATAGACAGAGAGGTAGGAGAACCAGGAGAGGACTGTGAGCTCGTTGTAGGCAGAGAATGTCACTGTTTTGTTGTATTGTACTTTCCCAAGCGCTTAGTGCAGTGCTCTGTATACAGTAAGCACTGAACAAATATGATTGATTGATTGACAAGGATAGTGAAGCTAAGGTGAGATAATGTTTCCATGAGAAGGTAGTGGACCAGAGTATCGAATGCAGTGTAAAGTCTAGGATTAGGATGGAACAGAGGGTATCAGATTTGGCAAGAAGAAGGTCATTGGTGACCTTTGAGAAGGAGTGTCTGTGGAGTGAAGCAGGAGGAAGCCAATTAGAAGGGGGTCAAAGAGAGAATTAGAGGCAAGGAAGTGGAGGTATCAACAACTTGCTTGAGGAGTTTGGAAAGGAATGGTAGGAGGGAGATGGAGTTATGATTTGGGGGAGCTGTGGAGCCAAGGGAGGTTTGTTTAAGGGTAGATGATATATGGGCACATTCGAAAACAGTGGGGAAGGAAACTTTGGGAATGACAGCCAGGAAGGTAAGAAAGGAGGGGTTAAGGGTCTTAACAAGGTGTGAAGTGATGGGGTTGGAGGTAAAGATTCTTTAAAGGAAGGAGCAGTGCTATACTCCTAAGATTCACTGGGAAAGGGGGTGGCATTGTCTTCCTTCTTGTTCCCCATTACTGCATTTGCACCATTCCCCATCCCTCTCTTTCCCTTCCTTTGAAGCCTATAACATCTGACTCTACCACCAACTCCAATTACTAGTCACAGTCATCTACCACCCCCCAGACCCTCTTCTAAATTTCTAAACCATTTTTATCCCTTTCTCACATTCCTCCTCTTTCTCCATCCCTACACTAATCCCTGGGGACTTCACTGTCAATGTGGATGTTCCTGTTGACTGCTTTGCTAACCGCTTTCTATTGCTTCTCAACACCACTGACCTCCTGCTCCACTTCACCTCACCCACTCATCAACTTGGACAATCACTTTATCTCATCATCTCTAGTCACTGTACAATCTCTACCCTCACCAAATCTGAAATCCCCCTAATCCAACCTCAACTTCCTCACCTCCTTTCTCTCCCACACACTCTACCCCTGCAAATCTTTCCTGTTCCCCTACAGAAACCTCTGATCTTTGGACCCCTTCAAGTATTCCAAAGTTATCATGCCCCATTTTGTCTCCAATCCCAAACAAACTTCTCTTGCCACATAAATTGATACCCTCAACACCCTTCTCTCCCCTGAACTCAACTCCCTCACTCCCCACTTTCTCTCAGCTGATCTCATACCACCTGTAAAGTCATCTCTGTACTTCCCAACGGCTTAGTACAGTGTTCTGAACACAGTAAGCGCTCAATAAATATGATTGATTGATTGATTGATTGATCTCTGCCCCTGCTCTCTCCCCCTCCCTCCAGGCTCGCATCTCCTCCTGTCTTCAGGACATCGCCATCTAGATGTCTGCCCTCCACCTAAAGCTCAACATGTCCAAGACTGAACTCCTTGTCTTCCCTCCCAAACCCTGCCCTCTCCCTGACTTTCCCATCTCTGTTGACGGCACTACGATCCTTCCCGTCTCACAAGCCCGCAACCTTGGTGTCATCCTCGACTCGGCTCTCTCATTCACCCCTCACATCCAAGCTGTCACCAAAACCTGCCGGTCTCAGCTCCGCAACATTGCCAAGATCCGCCCTTTCCTCTCCATCCAAACTGCTACCCTGTTTGTTCAAGGTCTCATCCTATCCCGTCTAGACTACTGCATCAGCCTTCTCTCTGATCTCCCATCCTCGTGTATATATGCATATATGTTTGTACATATTTATTACTCTATTTATTTATTTATTTTACTTGTACATATCTATTCTATTTATTTTATTTTGTTAGTATTTTTGGTTTTGTCTCCCCCTTTTAGACTGTGAGCCCACTGTTGGGTAGGGACTGTCTCTATGTGTTGCCAATTTGTACTTCCCAAGCACTTAGTACAGTGCTCTGCACACAGTAAGCACTCAATAAATACGATTGATGATGATGATGATGACGATGGATGTCTTTACTGAGGTAGAACAAATGGAAGCCCATCACCAGAGCTGGGAGCAGGGGGTCACATCTGCCAATGTGTCCTCAGCAGGGACAACACTGGGCAGGCAGATTCCCAACTCCATTCTCCCTGTCCCTCAGCCCTATCCCTCCCTCCTGGTTTCCTGAGGGTGGTCTAACCGATGGCAATGACCACTGTCCAGTTGGTGGGAGAAAGAGACCCCCTTGTCATTTAAAAATCAAGTTCATACCTGGCTGTTGGTGGATTTCTCTTGTCCTCTAATTTCCTTCAGACTCTTTCCCAGGGACTTTGGTCAAGCTCTGCCACCCCTGCCAGGCTGAAGAGGGTGGCAGAGTCCCAGATTTATAAAGGGAACTCCTGGGAGTGAAACACCAAAGAGGCCCAGGGCTGCACAACTGTCCTTGGCCTGCCCTCTGTCTCCTGCAGGCCTCAAAGAATCCCAGCATTGGAAAGTTTTCTTGAGACATCACCTGAATCCTCCATCCAGGGACCACCAAGCCAGCCCCCACTTCCAGGAGAGATATGCAGTCATCCAGGCCCCTGAGCTTGCTGGCTCAACCCCAGAGCTGGAGGTGGAATAAAGCATTGGAAAGCTTGGTGTCAGGAGACTTGTTTGGCGAGCCCAGGGAGATCGGAAGGAGTGTGTGGAGTCACCTACAACTCTACCAGTTCCCCGGGAGTCCCTGGTTCCCTGGTGGTACCTTCCTGGCCCAGGGGGCATGTCCCCAACTCTATGCTGACAACCTTCCCCAGCATTCCTGGGTGATGAGGCAAACATCTTGGTAGTGAGAAACTGAGTCATCAAGAATGGATCAACTGCCTTCCTCTGTAGTCTCGATGAAAGGAGAACACAAACCTCATGGCGGCAGATGATACTGGTGGACTGGAATGGGGTGGGGAAGGGGAGGGACTACCGAGGAAATGTGGTCTTTGAACTCGGCTCATGGTATCTGTGCTCTAATCTTCCCCCTCCAGGCTCTGGATTATCTGTGGATCAGGAATAGTGTCCCAATCAATGTTCCTGAAACATTACCTAGTGCTGAGTACAGTGTGCTGCACCATGTAAACTCATAATCAATGTATCACTGTTAGCATTGAAGCTGGGCTCCTGAGAAATTATCTTTTGGGGCCTTGATGGTGAGCCCAAGAAAAGGGATATCTACTAATCATACTTTCTCCTCATTGTTTTCTCACGTGACCTTTAACTCTGCCCACACAAATGGCAATTGCTGAGCTTCACCAAGTAGAATCTGAGCCCTCCTGGGGCAAGCAGGGGAGAGCTGGCAAAGGAAAGCTGGCATTGGTTTGTGTTGGTACTCTGGATTCCTCAGAGTGAGAAAGTGGGTGAGTCTCCTTGAGTCCCCTCTGGAGCCTGTAAAAGGGTTGTCCCACCCTCTGGCACTCTCCAGTATCCCCACACACCCAGAATATCTGGAATTGGAGTTCCCAGCAGCACCCACCACTACTCTCACCCATATGAGTTCCACCCCTTCGTGGAAGACGTGCCCAACCCAATGAAAGACGGGTGTCTGACTGGGGATGGGGACCCCACCCCATTTTATGAAGCAAATCCACAAAGTTCAGTTTATGCCTGAGGTATCCCATAAAGTTCAGCCCAGAATTGGAATTTCATCCCAGGACTGGAGTGGCCATCCTGAGCCAGAAGTTGATCAGCACTGGGCAGGGCCACCCTGGGCAGGGAAAACCCAGGTAGGTGGGGAACAGGTGCCACCCCCAGGCCAAGAACTCTGACTTTGTCCTCTCTCTATCACGGGATCCAAGAGAGTCTTGTTGTTTCCATATGTCCCTGGCACAGACAGACCGAGCCTGGCCTCCAGCTGAAGATGATGGGACCATAGAGGGGGCCGGGCTTGGTCTGAGAAGGGGAAGAGTAGCTTGTGTGGAGGGATGTGGGAGGGTCAGGGGTGAGAGTTGACTGAGATAATAATAATAATAATGATAATAATAATGGTACTTATTAAGTGTTTACTATGTGTTAAGCATTGGTCTAAGCGCAGGGGTAAATACAAGCTACTCAGGTTGGACACAGTCCCTGTTCCACACGAGGCTCATACTCTTCATCCCTATTTTTCAGATGAGGTAAGTGAGGCCCAAGGAAGTGAAGTGACTTGCCCAAGGTCACACAGCAAAGTGGAGGAGGTGGGATTAGAACCCAGGTCCTTCTGACTCCCAGACCCATGTTCTAGCCACTAAGCTATGCTGCTTCAAAATGGGAGATCCAGCAGGTGACAGTAGACCTGGACCATGTTCTTCCATTTTCAGGATTTGCCTCCTTCCCACAGCCACTTTACTAAACCTGGAGTTGGTAGTTGTGTGTTGTGGGGAGGAGGAGGGAAGAGGCCGTGGGGAGCACTCATGCCCACCCGAGGGGGCACATCATACCCGGACCACCTGCTCATCTGCCAGCGGGGGCGCATAGTGGCTCAGCCCAACCACCCGGTGCTGGACCCTCCTCCAGGTGTGTTTTGTTCTGTGGCCCGTGCATGGGGGCTGTGGGGACTGAATCCAGCATCCACAGGATTCTTCTGGCCACCGTCCCACAGCTCTGGGCCAGGGTGGGTGGGCAGTCTCTTCCTAGGCCACTGGGCAGTTCCAGGGTGGGGAATGTGGCCTCCACTTCCTTGCCCGCTTCAGGGGCCAAGCACCCAAGGCCCAGCCCCAGCAGAGCACTGCCCAATCTCTCAATGCCCCATTTCTTGACATCCCTCATCCCAGCTCTAGTTCTTCTTTCCTAATCACCTCGGCTGCCCCCGGCCTGAGCTGCACTCCAGCATCTGTCCCCTACTTAACCCAGTCAGGTGCCCGATATCACAGTAATTTTCACTTCAGTGTTGGATGAAGCCCACTGCTCACGACATTCTTCCTTCTCTCCACCTCTGACCCCCACCAACCCTACCCTTCCCACTCATCTTACCAGCTCATAACTTTTCTGCCCCCATTCCCCACACTTGGCACTCGGCCATCTCATCTCCCAGGTTCCCTCAACACTCCCCTCAACCTTGGCTCTCCTACTCGGCTGATCATTCCAGTAAATGGAATGCCAATTGAAAGCATTTCTCCAGAAAAGGAAACTTGCCAAGAAGTTTCAAAATCCACTCGCCTTAAAAGGCAGCAACCTCAGTGATTCCTGTTGCTCTCTCAGACCCACAGGGGCCGGGCAAGTGCTGAGCCTTCGGCAAAGGCCTGCAGGTCAACTCACCTCTGTCCCACTGAAGTGGAAAAGGCTGGAGTGTTTTGACCCAGGGTCGTATGGAGAAGCTTCCTGGGAGGCCGGCTGGTGAATGTTCTTTCTCTCTCTGGTGCCCAGAATCTGGAGCTCCATGGGGTGGCAGAGAAGCTGGGGGAACCCCCAAATGTCCTTTGTCACTCTATCAGATGTCTAGTTGTCCAGGCCCCTGGGGCAGGCATGGAGGTAGCATGGCCTAATGAATAAGGCATGGACCTGTTAGTCAAAAGGACATGGGTTCTAATCCTAACTCTGCCAAGAACCTGCTGTTGGACCTTGGCCAGTTTTGATGTCGACTTCCTCCTGTCTAGACTGTGAGCCCTTTGTGGACAGCGAATGTCTCTCTTTGTTGCTGTATTTCACTTTCCAAGCACTTAGTACAGTGCTCTGTCTTAGTACAGTGCATACAACTGAATGAATGAATGAAGTTACTTCACTTCTCTGTGCCTCAGTTACCCTATCTGTAAAATGGGATTAAGACTGTGAGCCCCATGTGTGTCAGGGACTGTGTCCAACCTGATTACCTTGTATCTACCTCAGCACTTAGAATAATGCCTGGCACATAGTAAGTGCTTAAGAAATACCATACAAAAAGGAAAAAGACTCCACTGATATTGGCCTCTCCCAATCCTGTTTATCTGTAGCCAGCCAGTCATTTTCCTCTGTGCAGATTTGGGTCCAAGTGGACCAGAGCCTAGCCTCCTCGGTAAGTGAAGCTGAGTATTTGGCACTGGTTTGGGGTGGCCCTATGCTGGATCCAGGCCCAGGACTCCAGTGTGTATTTGAGGGGGTCATCCTGGCACCCCCATGTCCTGTTCACACACAGTCCCAATGGGCAGTTTGCATTTCCTGGTCTGAGGTTTCAGCCTGCCCTTGGGCCTTCTTCTTTGCCCAAACAAATGCTGCCCAGACTCAGATGCCCTATCTAGTGTCTGAAGGCCAAGGGAATGGGAGTGAGGGTGGATGTTTGTGCTTAGGAAGCATTACTCCTACCTGCCCTACCCTCCATCATTGCCACCTATCTGCCCATTTACCTGCCTGCCTATCTACTTGATAATAATAATAATGATAACAAAAATAATAATAGTATTTGTTAAATGCTTACTATGTATCAAGCACTCTACTAAGCACTGGGGTAGATACAAGAAAATCAAGTCCCACATGGGATTCACAGTTTAAGTAGGAAGGAGATCAGGCATTAAATCCCCATTTTTCAGCTGAGGGAACTGAGGCACTGAAAAATTAAGTGACTTGCTCCAGGTCATCCCATAGGTAAACTGGGGAGCCAGGATTAGGATCCAGGTCCTCTGACTCCCAGGCCTGGGCTCTTTCCATGAGGCCATGCTGTTTCTCTGCCCATCTGCCTGCCCTGCCCGCTGTCACTGCTCTGTCCACCTACATGCTCTGCCCACCTATTTGACTTGTCCACCTGCCTGCCTTTCCCACCTACCTGTCTGCCCACCTCCCTGCCCTTCGCACCTGTCCGCCCATCTATCTACCCACTTACCTCTCTGCCCATCTACCTCCCCTGCCCAGTACCACTGATTTGTTTCCCAACCTGCTCTTCCTGCCTACTGGCCCTGCCCACCTACCTGCCCTGCCTGACAGTGATATGGGAGCCCTGCCAATCACTGCATAAGTATCACTCACAATGTAAACAGACTTCCTCTTTGTTCCTGATATGCCTTCTGCTTGCCCAGGAGGCAATAAGGAACACCCAGAATACCGCAGAATCTAGGCACCTGGAGGGAGGTATTGAAGCCCAGGTCAGTGGGAAGGAGTCATCTATGCTCAACAGCTAGTTCAACATTCTACCTGCCAGTCCAACACCTGGAGCCAAGGGGTAGTGAACAGAAAGGAACCAGTTTGGCATCATGGTGAGTCTGACCACAGCCACTCCTTGATAAAGAGAGAGTAGTGAGGGGGCTTAAGTCCAACGTGGTGCTGAGACTGTGCCAGAACCCTACTGGTGCAGCCAAGATGCCTCCTTCCTCTGGGGCAGGAGGGGTGCAAGTGTAAAGCTGGGAGGGAACATGGGGCGAGAGCAGATGTGTCAGCTCCTCCAACTCTCCTAAGCTGGCTGCCATCCTGCCCGAGCTCTGGGGGAAGAGAGAGGCTAGCACACAATTCATTCGTTAATTCACTTATTCAGTTATATTTATTGAGCACTCACTGTGTGCAAAGCACTGTACTAAGTGCTTGGGAGGGGACGATATTACCATTAAAGAGTTCCAGGGCAGAGGCAGGACATGGGCAAGTGGTCAGTGGCAAATTCTATTTCTATTTATTTTTATCAATGATGTGTATATATCTATAATTCTTTTTATTTGTAATCATGCTACTGTTGCCTGTTTACTTGTTTTAATGTCTGTCTCCCCCCCCCTTCTAGACTGGGAGCCCGTTGTGATCAGGGATTGTCTCTATTTATTGCTGAACTGTACTTCCCAATTGCTTAGTACAGTGTTCCGCACACAGTAAGCACTCAATAAATATGATTGAATGAATGAATGAGATAGATGAGATCGAGAAGGTCAGCATTAAAAGAGGGAAGTGTGCAGGCTGGGTTTCAGTAGGAGAGTAGCGAGATGAGGTATGAGTGGGGCAGGGTGATTGAGTGCTTTAAAGGCAATGGTGAGGAATTTTTGTTTGATTTGGAGATGGATGGGCAACCACTGGAGGCTCTTGAGGAGTGGGGAAACACGTTCTGAACATTTCTGTAGAAAAATGATCTCAGAAGCAGAGTGAAGTATGGACTGGAATGGGGAGAGACAGGAGGCAGAGAGGTCAGCAAGGAGGCTGATACAGTAATCAAGGTGGGATAGAATAAGTGCTTGGATTAACATGGTAGCAGTTTAGATGGAGATCCGCCCTTTCCTCTCCATCCAAACCGCTACCCTGCTCGTTCAACCTCTCATCCTATCCCATCTGGACTACTGTATTAGCCTTCTCTCTGATCTCCCATCCTCATGTCTCTCCCCACTTCAATCCATACTTCATGCTGCTGCCCGGATTGTCTTTGTCCAGAAACACTCTGGGCATGTTACTCCCCTCCTCAAAAATCTCCAATGGCTACCAATCAATCTGCGCATCAGGCAGAAACTCCTCACCCTTGGCTTCAAGGCTCTCCATCACCGCGCCCCCTCCTACCTCACCTCCCTTCTCTCCTTCTACAGCCTACCCCGCACCATCCGCTCCTCTGCCGCTCATCTCACCATGCCTCGTTCTCGCCTGTCATCATCATCATCATCAATCGCATTTATTGAGCGCTTACTATGTGCAGAGCACTGTACTAAGCGCTTGGGAAGTACAAATTGGCAACATATAGAGACAGTCCCTACCCAACAGTGGGCTCACAGTCTAAAAGGGGGAGACAGAGAACAAAACCAAACATACTAACAAAATAAAGTAAATAGAGTAGATATGTACAAGTAAAATAAACAAATAAATAAATAGAGTAATAAATATGTACAAACATATATACATATATACAGATGCTGTGGGGAAGGGAAGGAGGTAAGATGGGGGGATGGAGAGGGGGACGAGGGGGAGAGGAAGGAAGGGGCTCAGTCTGGGGAGGTCTCCTAGAGGAGGTGAGCTCTCAGCGCCATCGGCCCCCGGCCCACGTCATCCTCCGGGCCTGGAATGTCCTCCCTCTGCCTATCCGCCAAGCTAGCTCTCTTCCTCCTTTCAAGGCCCTACTGAGAGCTCACCTCCTCCAGGAGGCCTTCCCAGACTGAGCCCCCTCCTTCCTCTCCCCCTCACCCCCCTCTCCATCCCCCCATCTTACCTCCTTCCCTTCCCCACAGCACGTGTATATATGTACATATGTTTGTACATATTTATTACTCCATTTATTTATTTATTTTACTTGTACATATCTATTCTATTTATTTTATTTTGTTAGTATGTTTGGTTTTGTTCTCTGTCTCCCGCTTTTAGACTGTGAGCCCACTGTTGGGTAGGGACAGTCTCTATATGTTGCCAATTTGTACTTCCCAAGCGCTTAGTACAGTGCTCTGCACACAGTAAGCACTCAATAAATACAATTGATTGATTGATTGACAGATATTAGCAATGTGAAGTTGGAACCAACAGGATTTAGTGATGGATTGATTAAATGTGTTGAATGAGTGAGAGGAGTTAAAGATGATGCCAAGGTTACAGGATTGTGAGATAGAAAGGATGGTGGTGCTGTATACAGTGATGGGAAAGTGAGTGGAAGGGTAGGATTTTTGTGGGAAGATACTACTACCCTGGCAATATGCAGGGGGCACTGAAAAGTGGAAGGGTGCACTGACTGGGGTTCCAAATATCCAAGATTAGCCCAGATCCCCCCATCACTTACTGATTGGACCTAGTTGAAGACAGCAAAGGCTAGTGGGGCACCCGTCCTCCTTTCTCCAAGCCCTAGGCATTGAGGCAGTGACCCTGGAGGCCCCCCTGGAGGCACTGGAGATCCAGGTGCCTCTGGACAGGTGAAACAATGATGGTCCAACTCCAACCCACCGGTAGTCTCAACTGATCCAGGGTGGGATGGGGGCAAGATGGGCCTGAAATGACTGGGATGGAAATTCTGGGATCCTTGTGGCCAGGGGAGTCTCCTCAGCTGGATCAGAACCTCACACCAACCACATCTTCCCCTGTCTACTTCCAGGTCTTTTCTCACTCTGTTTTCTGGGATTCCTGGGGTTCCTTGGATTCTGCTCCCATCAGCTTCCAGGGATGTAGGGGCATGGGGGTACACTCCTCTGAAACATACCCTGGGACTGGCACACAAAGGATAGGAGGGCATCAGTGATGGGCATATTTGCCACATATGTATTTCTGGAACACTCTTTGCCTGAAGAAGTGCAGGGGGAAGTAGCAGAGTCCAGGATGGGACAGGGTTGGGATGGAGGGCAGTAGGGGTGGGAAGTGGAGGAGAAAGCCTTGGTGAGAGTCGAGCCTGTGTAACAAACACAGACCCCCCTTCAGCACCTGAGCCAGTGGAAGTGGAGCAGAAGCGTGGCCCATGCTCTGGATTAGTAGTCCTTCCGCTCAGTGGTCTCCTCCTTCTCCCTGTCTGGACCTCCCTGTCTTCTTTGTGTCTGCTCACTGCAATCTCTGATGGGCTCTAACCAAAGAGTGGTCTTGTTGGGTGGGTTTATGTCCACTCGTGCTGACTTGTTCAGTGCCTGTGATTTGGTTTATGATGTTCATATTTTTCAAACTTTGTGGGTCTACCTTATAGGTCCCTCTAGGATAAGGTGTCTCCTCCTTCTTCTGTCCCTGGGTGTATGAGTGGTGTGAGTGAGAGTACGAATGTATGGAGTGTATACGTGTAGAGAGGTGTGAGTATGTGTGAGTGTTGTGGGGGAAAGGGGTGTGTGGCAGAGGTGCTTTTGTGGATGTTAAGTGTACGTTCGTGCATGGTGGGAGTGTGGGAGCATGGGTTTGTACATGTGTGTGTGTATGTGTGCACATTTGAGCTGTGGCTTTTCCTTCAGATGATCAGCCCCTCGAAGGCAGAGGCCAGTCATGCAGGAGACACTCTGGATATGGGCAGCAGCTGACCTGTTGACTTGCTGTCTGTCTTTCCAGGAACCCGAGAAGAAACCCTGTAGTTTGGCCTTCATGCTGAGAACCAGACCATTCAGAGGTGTGAGTCTTCTCCCTCTGACCTGGCCTGGGTGGAGTGGTGGATCTGGGCATGGCAGCTCACCTGGTAAAGAGGATGGTGATATAGGGTAGAAGTAGGTGAGAGTGGTGCAGAGGTTCTGGCACTCTGTTACTGGACTTGACAGTGTGGTTAAAGTGCAGGGGTGAAGGGAGGCAGGATCATGGGCAGACTGGGTGTGGGGACGAAGAGTACTATGGGGGAGGCTGGGGTGTGACTGGGTGGAGGGCAGAGACCAGGATGGAGAGGTGGTCTCAGGATAGAGTGGAATAAACTGGGGAATCAGGGTCTCTGTGTGGGTGATTCTCTCTTTGCTTCCCAGGCTGGAATATTCTCCTACTTATGCTGCTCCTGGGAGCAGTCCTGACCTTCTTCTCCATGTCCCATCAAGACAGGTAGAGCCACTGGTTCCCTACCTGGTGCCCTCACACCCAGTCCCCTCCGTGCCTTGAGGGGGGTTGAAACCCTAACTACAGTGTCGAGAATCTCTCTTGTGGGCCGTTCCAAAGACCCATCAGTCTGGCCTCCATGCTAGCCTCCAGCCTCTGGGTTTCCTCTTTCCAAATCAACTGGCCTTGGGGAGCCCTCCCAGAGAGCTGGGGGTCTATGTTCACCCAACCCTCCTGTAAAAATCTACTTCTTAGTTCCCCTCCCCTCCCCACCACATGGGCCCACCTGCCTTCCTGTTTTCATCTCCTTCTATATCCCATGCTGTGATCCATCACCATTACTGACAAGCTGGATTAGCCCAGCACCAATTCCTGAGCTCCTTTCCTCCCTTAAGCCTTTACTCAGATCTTACCTAAAGGGAAGCAATTTGATCTAGTGGATAGAGCATAGGCCTGGAAGTCAGAAGGACCTAGGTTCCATTCCCACCTCTACCACTTGTCTGCGGTGTGACCTTGGGCAAGTCACATCACTTCTCTGCACCTCAGTTATCTCATCTGTAAAGTGGGGATTAAGACTGTGAGCCCCATGTGGGGCAGGAACTATGTCTAACCCTATTTGGTGAATCCATATCAACACTTAGTACAGTATCTGGAAAAGAGTAAATGCTAAACAAATATCACAATTATTATTATTATTGTTACCTGCAATCTTCCATCCTCCCTGGCTGTCCATCACAGGGTGAGGCCACTTCCCCGGGAAGTCTTCCCTGATTTACTCCTTCATCATCTTCAACCTAATGTGAGCCCCATGCGGGATGGGGACTGTGTCTAATCTACTCGTACCGTATCTACTCCACTGGTTTTACAGTGCCTGGCCCATAGTAAGTGCTTTACACATGCCAGTTATTAAATCATTGCATTTATATTAACAGTCTGGTCTCAGTGATCAGTTTGAATGGAGGAGAGTACTGTTACAGATTAATCTGAACAATGAATAATCCCCTTGCAGGGACCCTGTCTCACACACACACACATCTTGATTATTGTCCTGGACACCTATCCTCGTGGTTAGGGATGGGTCATCCAACACCTCTTAATGTTTCCCCTACAGTCCTTTTATGGATTTCACTCATACATCTCTAGACTGTGAACTTATTGTGTGAAGGGGCAACATCTCCAAAGCCTGCTGTGTTGTACACTCTCAAGTGCTTAGTACGGTGCTCTACACCCAGTAAACCTCCAATTAATCCCACTGATTGATCCGTGAATGGATCCAAGCCTTTCCTGAACTTGTAGTGCTTTCTGCCAGCCTGCCATGAGTTTACCACATCCTGTGTAACACAGTGTTTCTTTGAGACTCTAAATACACGGAATCCATATTTCTCCTCTGACATTAACTGATTCCTTCAAAGTACGCCACTAGCTTACCGAGGCACAATTTCCCCTTTCAGAAACCATGTTGTCAGGCCACCAGCAAGTTGTATTATCTGAGTGCTCAATGCTCATAAATTTGACTAGAGAGCTTACTGATTTGCCAGTTGTGGAAGTGAGTCTCTTTGTTTTACAGCTCCCAGTAGCAACTCTGGAAGCCTCCTCCAACGTGGGAGGTAAAATAAACCATCTGCCAGGGGTTAGGGAGATGAAGGAGGAACTAGCCAGAGTGCTGTCTCTCCCTCTCTTTCTGTATCTCTTTCTTGATATGTGTCCTTTGTACTCTAAAATGCTATCAGTGGCAAAATTCAGCAATGGTTATGTGTGTGTGTGTGTGTGTGTGTGTGTGTGTATTTGTGTGTGTTTATGTGTATGACTGAAGAGGCTAATTTCAGAGTCCTAAGTGCCCTGATGACACAAAACAACTCTCCCTAATTGTGCAGTCATGTTTGCTGTTCATAGGAATTGGCACCGTTTTTGCTTTTGTCTCATGATTTATGATCGAAGTTTCTGCTTTAAAAGAGCCACTCCTTTCTTGTCTATAATGTGTCATACTGGTCAACCTTTGGTGGTTGACTCTCAGTTTTAACTTGGAAAGCAGTATTGTTTTAGCTTTATGGTGTCCTTGAAACATTCCCTATGTCCATGCTTTCCATTTCCTCACTTCAGTTCACTGCATGGCAGTGGTTTGGGGACCTTGCTGTCGCTCATTCCTTTCACATGTCCCACCCAGGGCAGCTGTACTGAATGATCTGTGAGCCCACTGTTGGGTAGGAACTGTCTCTGTATGTTGCCAACTTGTACTTCCCAAGCGCTTAGTACAGTGCTCTGCACACAGTAAGTGCTCAATAAATACGATTGATTGATTGATTGATCATAACTCTGATGTGAGGAGAGTTGTATGAGAAGTGAGCTTCAAGTGGTCTTCCCACTGAACCAACTGCCTCTCACCACAGTCTTTTAGACTGTGAGCCCACTGTTGGGTAGGGACTGTCTCTATGTGATGCCAATTTGTACTTCCCAAGCGCTTAGTACAGTGCTCTGCACATAGTAAGCGCTCAATAAATACGATTGATTGATTGACTGATCCCATCTGCAGCCAAAGACAAAAGCCCAAACGTCTTTCCCAAACTCCTGGATTCCTCTCCCTTTCCTTTTTCCTCTCCCTCTCTCCACCCCATGACAGCTGGCCCTCTCCCAATCCCTGCCCCAATAAACAACCAGCTTAATTACTTTTAATTCTTCTCTGTTAGAGAAACTATCCACCTCCTTTTTGGTCTTCTACAAGGCCAACTCCCTTATCTTATCTCCATTACCTTAGTTACAACTTTTTTTTTTGTTTGCAGCCTAGCAGTTCGCTCCCTTATCACAAAGTTCTCTTTGTCTCTCCTCTCCAATATCAGTTATCTGTGAAATCTTCCACCTGTTCTTTCCATTTGTTCTACAACGGGCCCTCTGAGTGAGTCCTTGACCCACTCTTAAGTAGAATGGATCCAGTATCCTTGCATCTATTTTTTATATCAATTTGCTCTAAACTTCCCTCTGAGCTTTCATCATCGTACCTCCTTTAGGAGAAAGAGGGGATTTGAAAGGCAGGGTCCTGGAATCCTGAAGGTTGTGGCAGATGGTACATGCTGGGTGTATGTATCATATTGAGAATGTCCTGAGCCTAAGCTGGGAGAGAAAGAGGAAAGAAGAAATAGGGTGAGTGTTCTGCTCCTCTGCAGTTCATTGGGAATTCAGGACCTGCTCCTTTCAGCTCCATTTATAGTAGTAGTAGTATCAGTAGTAATAGTAGCAGCAGCAACAGCAAGAATATTTACTGAGCACCCACTGAGTGCTTAGTAAAGCACAACAGAAGAATGAGACATATCCCCTGTCAACATGGAGTTTATATTCTAATGGAGAAGAGGATGCAAAAATATTTACCAGTAGGGAAATCAGAAAAAATAATTTGACTACAATGTTTTGTTCTTTTTTGTCTGTCTCCCCCTTCTAGACTGTGAGCCTATTGTTGGGTAGGGACCGTCTCTATATGTTGCTGATTTGTACTTCCCAAGTGCTTAGTACAGTGCTCTGCACACAGTAAGTTCTCAATAAATACGATTGAATGAATGAATGTACATCTATACAGTAGGAATAAGGGTGTGTACAAATAAGTAAATATGTCAGTATTCAAGGTGACTGATGGGTTGATGTGAGTTGAGGTGTTGGGAGTTAATCAGGGAAGACTTACTGGAGGAGGTGGGGTTTTAGAAAGGCTTTAAAGGTGGGAAAAGTCGTGGCATGTCAAGTTAGTGGGCAGGTGGAAGGGTTGAGGGGGAGAGTCAAGAGCAAGGTACAGCTAGGAGACTGGCTTGGGAGTAACCAAGAGGATAAGCACAGGAAAAGCAGTCCAAGACGGCTGAATTGGGAGGAGTTGGTGGTCTTGAAGTAAGTCTTGAGGAGTATATGCTTGATGTGGAGGAAAATGGGAAGTCATGGGAGGGCTTTAAGGAGAGGGGAGATGTAAAATCAGTGACACTTCAAGAAGTTGATCTATGCAGCAGCATGCAGTATAGTTTAGTGTGGGGAGATGCTGGAGGCTGGTGGGGCCAGGTAGAAGGCTGATTCAATAGTCTAGCCACGATTGAATCAGAACTTGATGAGGATAGTTGCAGTGTGGATGGAGAGGAATGGGTAATTCAATCAATGATATTTACTGAGAGCTTACTGTGTGCAGAACATTAAACTAAGCACTTGGGAGAGCACAATACAATAGAGTTGTTAGACTGTTCACTGCCCACAAAGAACTTACTGTCTGTAGAAGGAAACAGACATTGAAATGTACATCAGTGTGGGGGCACTGAAAGGGTAGGCAGTGAATATCAAGTGCTTAAAAGGGTACAGATCCAAGTGCATTGGCAACACAGAATGGAGGGGGAGTAAGGAATTTCTGTTTGATGCAGAAGTGGATTGACAACCACTGGATGTTTTTGAAGAGAGAGGAGACGTCTACTAGATGGCTTTTAGAAAAATGACTTGGGAAGCAGAGTGAAGTATGGACTGGAAATGGAGAGACAGGAGGAGGGGTGGGGGTGGGGCAGTCAGTGAGGAGGCAGATACAGTAGTCAAGGGGGCAACCCAATATGCTTTTATCCACCCCAGTATTCATTCATTCATTCATTCAATCGTATTTATTGAGTGCTTACTGTGTGCACAGCACTGTACTAAGCGCTTGGGAAGTACAAGTTGGCAACATATAGAGACGGTCCCTACCCAACAGCGGGCTCACAGTCTAGAAGGGGCAGACAGACAACAAAACAAAACATATTAACAAAATAAAATAAATAGAATAGTAAATATGTACACGTAAAATAGAGTAATAAATATGTACAAACATATATACAGGTGCTGTGGGGAGGGGAAGGAGGTAAGGCAGGGGGGATGGGGATGGGGAGGAGGGGGATTACTTAGTACAGTGCCTGGCACATAGTAAGCGTTTAACACATACCACAGTCATCATTATCATTGTCATATGACAAGTTCTTGGATCAGCATAGTAGCAGTTTGGATGGAGAGGGAAGGTTTGATTTTAGTGATATTGTAAAGGTAGAACTGACACAATTTGGAGGCAGATTGAATATGTGAGCTGAATGAGAGAGATAAATTGAGGGTAATGCCAAGATTATGACCTTGTGAGACAGGGAGGATAGTGGAAAGAGCACAGGTTTGGGAGTCAGGGAAAATGGGTTCTAATCCCAGCTCCACCACTTATCAGCTGCATGACTTTGGACAAGTCACTTAACTTCTTTGTGCCTCAGTTACCTCACCTGAAAATGGGGATGAAGACTGTGAGCCCCACGTGGGACAACCTGATTACCTTGTATCTACCCCAACACTTAGAACAGTGCTTGGCACATAGTAAGCACTTAACAAATGCCATCATTATTATTATTATTACAGTGATAGGAGAGATATGAGGAGGAGTGGGTTTGCCTGGGAAGATGAGAAATTACATTTTGGGCATGTTAAATTGTCGGTGTCAGCAGGACACCCAAGTAGAGAGGTTCTGGAGACAGGAGGAAATGTGAGATTACAGAGAGAGCAGAGGTAGATTTGGGAATCAACTACATAGAGATGGTAGTTTAAGCTGTGGGACTGAATGAGTTCTCCAACGATGTAGAATGAGACTAGAAGAGGACCCAGACTGAATCACAGTTAGTGGGTGGGAGGCAGAGTAGGAGCCCCAAAAGTGACTCAAAAGGAGCAGTCAGAGAGATAGGCAGAGAATCAGGAGAGGACAGTATCACTGAAGCCATGATTAGTTACTATTTCAAGGAAAAGGGGGTGGTCCACAGTGTCAAAGGCAGCTGAGAAGTTGAGAAGCATTAGGATGGAGAAGAGTTCATTGGGTTTGGCAAGAAAGATGTCATTGGTGACCTTAGAGAGCAGTTTCCATGTAGCGAAGGGGACAGAAGCAGACGGGAGGGTGGTCAAGGAGAGAATTGGAGAAGAGGAAGTGGAGGCAGTGGTTGAAGACAACTCTCTTAAGAAATTTAGAGAGAAATGGTAGACGAAAGATGGGATGGTAGCTGGAGGAAACCATGGAATCAATGGTGGGATACAGGTACGTTTGAAAGCAGGGGGGAAGGAGCTATTTGAAAGTGAACAATTGAGAATCACTGACAAGGAGGGAAGGAGGGAAGGAGAGAGGGGTCAAGTGTTTTGATAAGATGTGACAGAATGGAGTTGGATGTACAGGTGGAGGGAGTGGATTTTAAGAGGCGGTGGAAGATCTCCTCTTGAGATACTGCTGGGAAAGATGGGAGAGTCGAAGTGGGGACAGGAGGAGGGAGGGACTGGAGTGGAGCAATCTCATGCCTCTCTGTGAGTGAACAGTGTAAATCCTTTTAAACCCCAGGAGGCTCCTTACCTCAAACCACTTCATTCATTCAATCATATTTATTGAGTGCGTCCTTTGTGCATAGTACTGTACTAAGTGTTTAGGAGAGTACAATACAGTGTGGATCACCTGCATTTGTCTCAAGGAGAGTTCACTGAGGCTGTTTTTGTGCATCATTTGAGTGTGTCTACTCTGGCTGACTCCAGCTTGGGAGGAAAGCAGTTTGCTGGTCATTCTAGCTTCCTCTCCCAGATCTCATCTTCCATCCAAGATAGATTGGGAGGCCTGGGAAGGGGGCTGTACATGATCCCAAATGCCTAGTGAAGGCCTGAACTCAGAGCTGGTGCTCAGCATAGAAACACTGAGTCACTCCACTAGGTATTTCTGGTGCCCTGGTAGAGCCCATGGTGTTTTTTTAATGGTATTTAAATGCTTACTGTATGCCACACACTGTACTAAGCGCTGGTGACAATACAGGCTAATCAAGTTGGACACAGTCTATGCTCCACATGGGGCTTAGAGTCTTAATCCCCATTTTTCAGATGAGGTAACAAAGACACAGAGAAGTTAAGTGATTTGCCCAAGGTCACATAGAAAACAAGTGGCAGAGCCAATCAATAGTATTCATTGAGCACTTACTGTGTACAGGACACTGTACTAAGCAATTGGGAGTGTACAATATAGAGTCCCCTGACTACCACAAGTTTAAAATCTAGAGGGGGAAACAGCCATTCATATAAATAATGTGGGGATTAGAACCCAACTGTCTCTTACTCCCAGACCCATGCTCTCTCCACTAGGCTACGCTGCTTCTAATGCCAAAGTTGGCATCAAAGGGAAGTCAGGGATTGCCCTTGTAAGGGAGGGCAGAGGATCAGGCTGGACTCAGGACTTCCCAGCTAGCCAGGTTTCTTCCTCTCTTAGGTTTCTTCTTCCTATCCAAGAGGAGCAACCAGATAAAGCCTGTGTCCAGGGGGAGGCTGGAAGGAAAGCAGCTCAAATCATTGGAAAGTGAGTTGACAGCAGGGTGGGGAATCCTTGGGGGAGAGCTCCCTAGGGGAGTGGGGGAGTTGGGGGAGCAGGCAGAGATCTCCTTGGGGTGGTGGTTGTGGGCTCCGATAGGTAAAGGACTAGAATGTGGAAGCAGGACTGGAGATCTGGGGTGTAAACTGTAATAAGAGTCAGGGGGCAGGGGGAGCTAGAGATGGCTCTGACCTCTCATTGCCCTCTCTCTCCTCTCCCCTTCTGCACTGGCCGGGCTGCAGTTATTCCCAGGATGAGCCCGTGTTCCTAAGGCTGAAGGACTACTTCTGGAGCAAGAAGCCTTCCATGTACCAGCTGCCCTATGGCACCAAAGGAAGTGGTCAGTGAACTGGTTGAGGTCCCAGCCTACCCCTTGCCCTGGTCCCTGACTCTGCCTCAGTGCCCTCACCCTGATCATGTCCCTGGGTTCCCACCAGCACGGCCCCTGCTCTGGGGCTCTCCTTGGTCTATCCCCAGAGCTCCACTAGGAGCCCTGGGTAGGAGATCTGAGTCCTGGGGGCTGGAGTGTCTGGGGTGAGCAGAGAAGCTGGTCCTGCTTCCCCTGGATCACCTCTTCCCCACCCCTTCCCCAACCTCCCACCATTTCTGCAGAAAATCTACTCCTGCCGGCCTTGGCCCTCATCAACTCTGCCCTGCCCGAGAGTTTTCAGAGGTGAGACACGGCCCTCTCTTGCTCCACTGGACACTCCATGATGCATCTCTGGCCTCAACACTGTCCTGTCCAGGCCCCAAGGGACCACCAGTAGCTCCCAGCACACTGGATCCCACTTGTGGGGTGGGAGTTGGGGAAGCATAAGCTCCAAGCAGGGCCTTTCCTCCTGCCTCCATCTGTGTACCTTCTCTCCTGCTCTCCCCAGTTCTGCCATGCCTCTCCCATTGCCCCTGCTCTGAGCCACACCTCCTTTCCTCGGGGAGAGCTCCCTCACCTGCCCTGCTCTGGGCTCTGACCACAGGTCTGAGCAGCAGCAGCTGGTACACTCCGAGTAGACAGTATAACTGGGGAGGGGAGGGGGGAGAAAGGCCAGGGGAAGCAGTGGACTTGTGCCAAGAAGGGTGAAGGAGAGGGAGTGGGCGGTGGGGGTTGCGTGGTTCCACCTGAGGGGGCACTGTCAAGGTGGGAGCTGGGCTGGCCCCCTGATGATTTGTTTTCTCTGGCAGCCTGAAGTGCCACCGCTGCGTGGTCGTGGGCAATGGGAACCGCCTGATCGACAGCCACCTGGGTGATGCCATTGACCAATATGATGTAGTGCTCAGGTGTGTCCCTCCCTGCCCTTCCTCACATCTGATGCCCAGGGATGTGGCCCAGCTTGCCACGGGAGCTGGGGTGGGCTGGGGGATGCTTTCTGGCCTGGCCAGGGGTTGGGAAACCTCCTGGCAAGGACTGGTATTACCAGCCTGGTTCTGAAACTGAGACTGGCCCAGTGTAGGCCAGGTACAGCCAGGGTCAGGATGATGAGTGGCTTTTGGAGGATACAGGCAGAAGCAGGTGGCATGGGGAGGGCAGGGCTAAATGGACACGGGTCACGGGCTGGCACCCCACAGGCTGAACAATGCCCCTGTGTATGGCTACAAGCGGGACGTGGGCAGCAAGACGACCATGCGGCTATTCTACCCAGAATCCGCCTACTTCCACCCACGGGAGAACAATGCAGATACCCTGCTGGTGCTGGTGCCCTTCAAAGCTGCAGATTTCCAGTGGGTCACGATCACCCTGGCTGACAAGAAGCGGGTAAGACCCTGGGCAGGGAGATGCCAGGGGCCTTTGGAGAGAAGCGGCCAGGGAGGAGAGGTGTTCCATGCCCCTACCCCCAATTTGGAGGGCCAGGACCTTGCCCGAGTGGGGTCTGAAACAGAGTTCCTGATACTCAATGGTTTGACTTCCACCTGGTCACTGAGGTCTCCCAAGCATGATACATATCTGTAATTCATTTATTTATATTAACGTCTGTCTCACCCCTCTAGACCGTAACCTTACTGTGGGCAAGGAGTGTGTCTGTTTATTGTTATACTGTACTCTCCCAAGGGCTCAGTACAGTGCTCTGCACACAATAAGCACTCTATAAATGTGATTGAATGAATGAATGAAAGAACGATAGTGCAAATGAGCTCATGGCTGAATAACACGCATGAGCAGGAGCAGATGGTGGAGGAAAAGGGGAGTGGATGGTCTGGGCACAGATGTCATCAGGCACGGGACATTGTGAATGCTTAGGTCCTGGGCTCTGCTTGGTCTGAGTGGGATTAATTTGCCAACTTGTACTTCCCAAGCGCTTAGTACAGTGCTCTGCACACAGTAAGTGCTCAATAAATACGATTGAATGAATGAATCAATTAATTAGTTAATTGGCTAGGAGAGCTGAAAGGAAGGAGAGAAAACAGGGAAGAGATTTCCTTGCCCCCCATCCCTTGGTTCTGAACCTCTCATGATAAGGACAGCTATCCAGACCATACCTTGTTTTCCCTAGAGCAGTATGGTTCCCAACATATTCCAGACCAGAGGACCCCCAGTGGGAATGCAGCTTGTCTGTAAAGTGAGGCCCACCTAACTCTTGACTTCACATGGGCTTGGTTCACGGACTCTGGTGACTGAGGGTGAAAGGCCGAAAGGGCAGGACGGAACTAGGGTTGGGACAAGCCATTTCTCATTCCTTTGCATACATGCCTGCCTTCTGATTTATTTAAGCTCTGGTCCTAGTATCTTCTATTCTCAGAGGGAGTCTGGTATCCAGTGTCTTCCCCAAGCTAGGGAACTTCAAACACCCAAGTTCCCATTCTCTCTTCCAACCTCTTTCCAGAGCCCTAATATCCTTGGTCCTGCTCTCTCTCCTGCTTTGCCTTCTTGCACTCTCTCTCCTGGGTTCATCCATAAATTCCATTTTCCCACCCTGGAGCTGTCCCTCCAGGGCTTAGCCTATCCTTGGTACCCTTTTCAATCATTCATTCAATCATATTTATTGAGCGCTTACTGTGTGCAAAGCACTGTACTAAGTGCTTAGGAGAGTACAGTGTAACAACAGACACATTCCTGCCCACAACAAGCTCACAGAATAGAGGGGGAGATAGACGTTAATATAAATAAAGTACAGACATATACATCGGTGTTGTAGGGATGAGTTGGGGGGTGGAATGAAGGAGCAAGTATGTGTAGTGCAGAAGGAAATGAGAGAATAGGAAAAGAGGGCTTAGTCAGGGAACGCTTCTTGGAGGAGATGGGCCTTCAATAAGGTTTTGAAGTATGGGAGAGCAATTATCTGTCTGATATGAGGAGGGAGGGCATTCCTGGCCAGAGGTAGGATGTGGGCGAGAGGTCAACAGCAAGAAAGACAAGATCGAGGTACAGTGAGAAGGTTAGCATTAGTATTAGCATTAGCCTTACCCTGTCTAAAAAGTAGTTATAATGATAATTGTGATATCTGTAAAGTGCTTATTATGTGCCAGAAATTGCTCTAAGCACTGGGGTAGATAGAATTTAATTGGTTGGACACAGTCCCTATCCCACGTAGGGCTTATAGTCCTGTCCCTATTTTACAGATGAGGTAACTGAGGCACATAGAAGTTAAGTGACTTGCTCAAGGTCAGTCAGTCAGTCACATTTATTGAGTGCTTACTGTGTGCAGACCACTGTAATAAGAGCTTGAGAAAGTACAATACAACAATATAACAGACACATTCCCTGCCCACAATGAGCTTACGGTCATTAATATAAATAAATAAAATTACAGATATGTACCTAAGTGCTAGGGCACTGAGATGGGGGATGAATAAAGGGAGCAAGTCAAGGTAACATAGAAGGGAGTGGGAGAAGAGGAAAAGAGGGCTTAGTCTGGGAAGGCCTCTTGGCCGAGATTTGTCTTCAATAAAGGCTTTGAAAGAGGGGAGAGTAATTGCCTTTAAGATATGAAGAGGGAGGGCATTCCAGGCCAGAGGCAGGATGTGGGAGAGAGATCGGTGGAGAGATAGATGAGATCGAGGTACAGTGAGAATGTTGGAATTAGAGGAGCAAAGTATGCAGGCTGGGCTGTAGAAGGAGAGTAGCGAGGTGATGTAGGAGGGGGCAGGGTGACTGAGTGCTTTGAAGTCAATGGTAAGGAGTTACACAGGTCATTCAGCAGACAGGTGGCAGAGCTGGGACTAGAACCCAGGTCCTTCTGACTCCCAGGCCTGTGCTCTATCCAGTAGGCAACTCTGCTTCTCTATCCCCACCCTCCCCTGGATCGCTCCATCTCCTCTCGATCTCCCCATCTCCACCTCCCCTCTGTCTCCCCACACTTCCCTCGGTCTCTCCATCCCTCCCCTTCCCTAGGCCTCCCATCTGTCCCCTCCCCTTTTACTCCCCAACCCTACTGACCCCCTGTCTCCCCATCCTCCTCTCGGTCTGCCCATCACTCCCCTTCCCTAGGTCTCCCATCCATCCCCTCCCCTTTTATTCCTCATTCCCACAGCCCCCGTCTCCCATCTCCCCATCCTCCTCTCGGTCTGCCCATCACCACCCTTCCCTCCATCTCCCCATCCCCACCCTCCCCTCAGCCTCCCTAACTTTACCCCTTTTCTTCTCTAGATGGCCCTTTATGATTCTGGAACCTTGGACAGCCCCTCGCTGACTGGGTCTCCCCACCACACTTTCCCTAATGCTATCTTCTCCCTCTAGCCAGACCACCCATGACGAGCAACAAGCATTGTGAAGCAGCTCACAAACTGCCAACGACACAGGAAAATCATCTCCAGCCTGTGTCCTGCTGACGGTGGCACAGCCCAGCCCCTTAAACCTAAATCTGTGCAAAAAGATGGCCTAGTATATTGGACATTTGGTGGCTTGATCAGTCATTCCATCAGTCAATCAATCAGTCTTATTTATTGAGCCATTACTGTGTGCAGAGCACTGAACAAAGCGTTCGGGAGAGTATAGCATAACGGAGTTGGTAGACACATTCCCTGTCCTCAATGAGCTGACAGTCTAGAGGGAGTAGCAGACATTAATATACAACAATGCTTTGAGGAATTAAGCAGCTAATTTAGGGGCAAACTGCTCACCCCAAATGGGGTGTGGTGAGGAGAGGTGCCCTAAACATCATCTGCCTCTCCAAACTCAAACCTGGTTCACCGGAGGACCGTGCAGGGTGGATCTTCATCTTCTCACAGAGATAGAATCTGACTGCCTATAGAAATGAAGAACAGATGCTCTCTTTCTCTCTTCTCCTTCCTCCATAGGTCCTAAGGGGTTTCTGGAAACAGCCCCCTATCATCTGGAAATCTAACCCTGAGTATGTGCGCATCCTCAACCCTTTCTTCATGAGGCTGACGGCCACCAGGTTGCTGGGACTACCTCATAAACCTTCTCACAAGGTCAGGCAGGGAGGGGTCATGGGGCAGGGGAGAGGAAGGGGTATCATTATTATTCCATTCATTGAGTACTTATGGTGTGCAAACTCAACATGTCCAAGACTGAACTCCTTGTCTTCCCTCCCAAACCCTGCCCTCTCCCTGACTTTCCCATCTCTGTTGATGGCACTACCATCCTTCCCATTTCACAAGCCCGCAAACTTGGTGTCATCCTCGACTCCGCTCTCTCATTCACCTCTCACATCCAAGCCGTCATCAAAACCTGCCAGTCTCAGCGCCGCAACATTGCCAGTATCTGCCCATTCGTCTCCATCCAAACCGCTACCCTGCTCGTTCAACCTCTCATCCTATCCCGTCTGGACTACTGCATCAGCCTTCTCTCTGATCTCCCATCCTCGTGTCTCTCCCCACTTCAATCCATACTTCATACTGCTGCCCGGATTGTCTTTGTCCAGAAACGCTCTGGGCATGTTACTCCCCTCCTCAAAAATCTCCAGTGGCTACCAATCAATCTGCGCATCAGGCAGAAACTCCTCACACTCGGCTTCAAGGCTCTCCATCATCTCGCCCCCTCCTACCTCACCTCCCTTCTCTCCTTCTACAGCCCACCCCGCACCCTCCGCTCCTCTGCCGCTAATCTCCTCACCATGCCTCGTTCTCGCCTGTCCCGCCATCAACCCCCAGCCCACGTCATCCCCTGGGCCTGGAATGCCCTCCCTCTGCCCATCTGCCAAGGTAGCTCTCTTCCTCCCTTCAAGGCCCTACTGAGAGCTCACCTCCTCCAGGAGGCCTTCTCAGACTGAGCCCCTTCCTTCCTCTCCCCCTCGTCCCCCTCTCTATCCTCCCCATCTTACCTCCTTCCCTTCCCCACAGCACCTGTATATATGTATATAAGTTTGTACATATTTATTACTCTATTTATTTATTTATTTTATTTGTGCATATCTATTCTATTTATTTCATTTTGTTAGTATGTTTGGTTTTGTTCTCTGTCTCCCCCTTTTAGACTGTGAGCTCACTGTTGGGTAGGGACTGTCTCTATATGTTGCCAACTTGTACTTCCCAAGCGCTTAGTACAGTAAGCGCTCAATAAATACGATTGATTGATTGATTGATTGATATTGTAGCCCCCCTGTAGACAGTACGCTCACTGTGGGCAGGGAACATGTTTACCAACTCTGCTATATTATACTCTCCGAGGTACTTAGTACAGTGCTCTGCACAAGCAACTCTCAATGAATATGATTGGTTGATTACTGAGCATTTGATATGTGCTGAGCACGTGGCTTAGTGGAAAGAGCACGGGCTTGGGAGTTAGAGGATGTGGGTTCTAATCCTGGCTCTGCCACTTATCAGCTGTGTGACTTTGGGCAAGCTGTTTAACTTCTCTGTGCCCCAGTTACCTCATCTGTAAAATGGGGATTAAGACTGTGAGGCCCATGTGGGACAACCTGATTACTTTGTATCTACCCCAGTGCTTAGAACAGTGCTTGGCACATAGTAAGTGCTTATCAAATATTTTTATTATTATTATTGTTATTATTATCTAGTGTGTACACAGCACCGTACTGAATGCCTAGAGCATTAGGTTGGGTGCTAACAACACGAGGAGAACTACACTAGGAGCTTGAGAGCAACCAAACGAAATAGAAGACATAGATGCTACGCTTGGCGAGCTAACAATCTAATAGAACAATCTAATTTGAACCCATGACCTCTGACTCCCGAGACGGGGCTCTTTCCACTGAGTCATGCTGAGCTTACTATGTGCCAATTACTGTTCTGAGTGCTGGGGAGGATACAAGATGAGGTAACTGAGGCCCAGAGAAGTGAGGTGACTTGCCCAAAGTCACACAGCTGACAATTGGCGGAGCTGGGGTTTGAACCCATGACCTCTGACTCCAAAGCCTAGGCTCTTTCCACTGAGCCACGCTGCTTCTCGACCTCATTTTTACAGATGAGGTCACTGAGGCACAGAGAATAATTATAATAATAATAATAATGGCAACAGTGCACAGGCAGTTGGGGATGGGATCTCTGAAGAGTTGGGGAAGGGGCCTGTCGAGAAGCAGCATTAAGGGACTTGACCAAGTTGCAACAGAAGGTAAGTGGTGGAGCCGGGATTAGCACCTATGTCCTTCTGACTCCAAGGGCCATGCTCTAGCCACTAGGCCATCCTACTTGTCAATACCACAATTATTATTATTATTTATTCTTGTTATAGGGTCGACAGGGATGGGGAAGGGAACATAGAGGAGAGAAATGGAGAAGATGCAGGAAAGCAGGATCATGGGCAGGGATTCAGCTTATGGAGGCACCCAAATCCCCACTCTATTATCTGCACAAGGGCGATATCGGGACCTCTCTGCTCCCTCACAGAAGCCAACCACTGGCCTGATGGCCATCACACTGGCGCTGCATCTCTGCGACCTGGTGCACATTGCTGGCTTTGGCTACCCCGACCCCTCAAACAAGAACCAGTCAATTCATTACTACGAGAAGGTTATGCCCAAGGCCATGAAGGTAAGTCTAGAGATGAGAAACATTTTTTCTCGAGTCTCTGCGATGCAGAGAGAGCTGGGCTCACCTGTCCCTCATTCCAATCCCTTCCCCACATACCCTGCAATGTAGCCCCTTTGAACCAGGACTGGGCAAATCTCGAGGGTATAATCATGGGTGAGGAGAAGGGGCAGAGGAGAGGAGGGAGGCCTGAGTGGGCTGCTCGGCCTGTCTTACAGTTATCGGGACACAATGTCTCCCAAGAGGCTCTGGCCATCAAACAACTGCTGGACATCAAAGCCATCAAGAACCTCACCTACTTCTGAGGACACCCACAACTTGGCCCCAGCTGAAGAGAAGTGGCAGGTGTGGCCAGCTGGGATTCCAGGTCAGAATCACTCCAGTCCCTGGCAGCCAGGAAGTGAAGGACAGAAATGGGTATGAAAGACTCTAGGCTGCTGAGCAGAACATTTTTTTGTGAGTGGACAGTGGAATTTTCCTCCAGAGGCTGCTACCATCTGTTTCAAGCAATCAATCAGTGGTATTAAGTACTTACAGACATGGGAGATTGGCATTAGTCCTGCCATGGGGTTGGGTTGGGGGGGGTTATGGCGACTCTTCCACCTCTGCTTGGGCTTCACACACTTGCGTTATAACCCTGGGCATCAGCTTCCTGCTCTGCTCAGGTCTCTTAAGTCTCCAGAAGAGGCCTCCCAACTCCCTCTGGTTTCCTACAATAAATTATTTACAGAATCCTAAAACCAGGCAAGGTGGAGGTCATCCAGTCCAGCCCTCTGTTTCCAAGTGCCTAACCTCCAATTGGGACAGATCTCTGTTGGGAGCCCTCTGGGGCGGAAACTCTACAAGCTGAGATCCAGATGCCAGCTTTTAAATCCACCTGCCTGGTTCAGTTCTCATCGACTGCTCCAATTTCCTTTGGTCTGGTCCTCCCTGGGCAGGAGGTCACTTCCCTCAACCCGACTCCCATCAACTAGGCAGTCCTTAGTCCCCTGCCCCTATAAATTTGGAAGCAGCTTGGCCTAGTGGGTAGAGCATAGACCTATGAGTCAGGTTCTGGGTTCTAATCACAGCTCCACCACTTGTCTGCTGTTTGACCTTGGGTAAATCACTCAATTTCTCTGTGCCTCAGCTACCTCATCTGTAAAATTCATTCATTCAATCACATTTATTGAATGCTTACTGTGTGCAGACCTCTGGACTAAAGAGGTGGGAGAGCACAATAAAACAATAAACAGACACATTCCCTGCGCCCAGAGAGAGCCCACAGTTTAGAGTAGGGGAGACAGACATTAATATAAATGAATAAATTACACATATGTACATTAGCGCTGTGGGGCTTTGAGGGAGGAAGAACAAAATGGAGCAAGCCAGGGATATGCAGAAGGGAGTGGGAGAAGGGGGGCAGGGGGAGGGGGGAGTTTAGTCAGGGAAGGCCTTTTGGAGGAGGTGTCCCTTCAATAAGGCTTTGAATGAGGGGAGAGTAATTGTCTGTCGGATTTGAGGAAGGAGGGAGTTCCAGGCCACAGGCAGGATGTGGGCAAGATGTCAGCTGTGAAATAGGCAAGATCAAGCCACAGTGAAAAGGTTGACACTAGAGGAGCAAAGTATGCAGGCTGGGTAGTAGGAGAGGAATGAGTTGAGGTAGGAGAGGGTAAGGTGAAGGAATGCTTTAAAACCAATGGTGAGGAGTTTTTGTTTGATGCGGAGGTAGATGAATAACCACTGGAGTTTTTTGAGGAGTGGGGGTGACGTGCTGAACGTTTTTGTAGAAAAATGATCCGAGCAGCAGAGTGAAGTATGGACTGGGGTTGGGAAAGACAGGAGGCTGGACGGTCAGGAAGGAGGCTGATTCAGTAATCCAGGTGGGATTAAGACTGTGGGCCCTACATGGGACAGGGACTGTGTCTAACCCCATTTGCTTGTATCCACCCCAGTGCTTACTTAGTACAGTGCCTGGGAGGGTGGGGTTAGCTTAGGGTGGAGAGGAAAAGAGGGCGGGGTGAGGGAGGGAGGGGCTATCGGAGGGTGGAGAGAAGCAGCATGGTGTGGATAGACCAAGGGACTGGGAGCAAGAAGATCATGGGTTCTAATCCCGGCTCTGCCACTTGTCTTCTGGGTGACCTTGGGCGAGTCGCTTCACTTCTCTGTGCCTTGGTTACCTCATTTGTAAAATGGGAATTGAGACTGTGAGCCCGACATGGGATAGGGACTGTGTCCAACCCCATTTGCTTATATCCACACCAGCGCTTAGTACAGTGCCTGGCACATAGTAAGCACTTAACAAATAGCATAACTAGTAGTTACTATTATTATTAGAAGGGAGAGCGGGGTTGGCAGAGAGCGAAAATAGATTTGGATGAACTGAGAGAATCGTTGAGTGAGGAGAGGGCGGGGCTTGAGGAAAGTGGAGTTGGATTAGACTGAATGCCAGGGTCCCAACCCCTGGCCCGGGAAGTACGAGGTTCGGTGGGTGACTTGTCCCGGCTCGTGGAAACCCCGTAACCTTGGGGTTCTCTGAGAGGGTACGGAGGGGAGGAGGAAAAGGGGGAGAAGCATTGTGGTTTAGTGGAAAAAGCATGGGTTTGGGAATCAGAGGTTATGGGTTGTAACCCCGGCTCTGCCACTTGTCAGCTGTGTGACTTTGGGCACGTCACCTAACTACTCTGTGCCTCAGTTACCTCATCTGTAAAATGAGGATTAAGACTGTGAGCACCGCCCCCCCCCCCACCCGCCCCGATGTGGGACAACCTGATTACCTCATTTTTCTCCCAGCGCTTATTACAGTGCCTGGCACATACTAAGCACTTAGCAAATACCATTATTATTATTATTATTATTATTATTATTATTATTATTATATCTACACCAGTGCTTAGAACAGCGATTGGCATTCATTCATTCATTCAATTGTATTTACTGAGCGCTTACTGGCACATAGTAAGCACTTCACAAATAGCATATTATTATTATTATTATTATTATTGTCTCTACACCAGCGCTTAGAACAGTGCTTGGCAATAGTAAGCACTTAACAAATAGCATATTATTAATATATCTACACCAGCACTTAGAACACTGCTTGGCAATAGTAAGCACTTAACAAATAGCATATTATTAACATATCTACACCAGCACTTAGAACAGTGCTTGGCACATAGTCAGCACTTAACAAATAGCATGTTATTATTATTATTATTATTATTATTATTATTATTATTATATCTACACCAGCACTTAGAACAATGCTTGGCACATAGTAAGCACTTAACAAATAACATATTATGATTATGATTATGATTATTGTATCTACACCAGCGCTTAGAACAGTGCTTGGCAATAGTAAGCACTTAACAAATAGCATATTATTATTATATCTACACCAGCGTTTAGAACAGTGCTTGGCACATAGTAAGCACTTAACAAATAGCATGTTATTATTATTATTATTATTATATCTACACCAGCGCTTAGAACAATGCTTGGCACATAGTAAGCACTTAACAAATAGCTTATTGTGATTATGATTATGATTACTGTATCCACACCAGCGCTTAGAACAGTGCTTGGCACACAGTAAGCACTTAACAAATAGCATATTATTATTATTATATCTACACCAGCGTTTAGAACAGTGCTTGGCACATAGTGAGAACTTAAAATGTAGCATGTTATTATTATTACTATTATATCTACACCAGCAATTAGAACAATGCTTGGCACATAGTAAGCACTTAACAAATAGCATATTATGATTATGATTATTGTATCTACACCAGCTCTTAGAACAGCGCTTGGCACGTAGTAAGCGGTGAACAAATACTATTATTATTACCCCGGGAAGGGGAGTGGGCTCTGCTGTGAAAGAGCCCCCCAACTCAGCGCTCCGCCTTTCCACGTCCTGGGGGGAGAGAGGAGGGGAGGAGGGGAGACGAAGGGTCGGTTCGCGTGTGCCCAGCGGCGAGAGGAGAGTGTGAGACAGCCCCGCTCCTGGGAAAATGTTTACTTTCTCTCCGGCCTGGGGTGACTTAGGCCTGCGCCTGGGGGGCGTCTCCCAGGAGTCGTTCAACGGCGGCCCGGACGTCGCCGCCGGTGGCCGTCAGGGCGCGCAGGTTGGCATCGCGGTCGGAGAAGCCCATGGCCTTCAGCTGGTCCAGCTGCGCCTGGAACGACCCCCGGGAGGGGCGAAGGGGCCCGGAGGCGGACCCAGCCAGGGCCCGCAGGAGCTGCAGGGTGGCCAGTGTGGGGCAGCCGGGCCCGGCCTCGGGGGAGAGGGCCAGGCGACCAAGAGCTGCGCCGCCCTCCGGGGTGCCCGGGGTGCCCGTCGGAGGGGAGCGGCGTTGGCGGCAGCCCTCGAGGGCGGCCGGGGCCGGCGCCCGTGGGGAGGGGGCGAAGAGGAGGCCCAGCAGGGCCGGGCCCTGCAGGAGCCGCAGGAGCCGGAGCAGGCGTTGTTGGAGGGCTTGCAGGTGGTAGCCGAGCGGGTGCTGCGGAGCCTGGCTGGGGGCGCTCGGAGCGGGGGCCCGGGCCGGCCCGAGGAGGGAGCCGGCCCGGCCGGGGGGTCTCCAGGCGGAGCGGAGGTCCGGCAGGCTGGCGCTGCCGCCCCGGGGGCCCCAGACGGGGCGGCCGGGCCTGGCCGGGCCCGCGCTGCCCAGCCTAGGCCGGCCCAACGGGACCGGCTCGCGGGGCGGTGCCCAGGGGTGGAGGGGCTGCGGGGGGCACGGCCCCGGGCGCGGGGGCTGCTGCGGAGGCCGGACCCCGCCGAGCATCAGCTGCAGGATGTGGCTGTCCAGCTGCTGGAAGGCGAGGGAGTCCCCGCCGGGCACCGCCTTCACGCGGCGAGGGGCCCAGCCCCCCGGGCCCATCTGGGAGACCGGCCGGGCCCGCGGGGCCCCCTGGAAGGGGGTCGGGGGTCGGGGGGCCCCGGGCAGCCTCAGGGGGCTCCTCCACGGCGGCAGGCCCCGGCAGAGCTGGGGGGGCGGCAGTTGGCCGGGCACCGACGGCAGGGCGCTGCCGGGGTGGGCGGGCAGACCCTGGCCGTCGGGGCCCTCTCTCTGAGGGGCCCCAGGCGCGACCCGGGGCAGGTGGCCCGGGGCGGTCCTGTGCAGGGGCCCGCGCCGGACCGGCAGGCCCGGGCAGCAGCCGGCCCCCAACCGGTTTTCTCGGGCGGGGACCGGGCCAGGGCTCGGCCGGGACCGGACCACCAGATGGACCAGGGTGCCGTCGTGGATGCCCCTCTGGAGCAGGGTGTCCTGGTCGCGGAGGATGTGGCCCATGAAGACGAGGACGAGGCGGTCGGGGGGCCGGCTGAGACGCTTGGAGATCTCGGTGCGGAGGTGGCAGACGCTGCTGTCCTCGGCCAGCTCGAACACCTCCCGCTCCAGGGCCGTCTGGGCCGTCACCCGGATTACACGAGGCCCGGGGCAGGCCCGGCCGCGGGGCAGGCTCATGGCGATGCGGTGTCGTCCAAGGCCGGGGTTCTGCTCGTGCTGGTTTCCCGCCCTGCTTGGGCCCCCTCCCTGCTGTAGCCGAGGCTGCCCCCAGCTACTCTGATGCCACCCCCCTCCCCCCACCAGCCCTACTGTCCCTCCCCCCAGGGTCAGGACCCCCCGAATATGACATGGCAGTGACGTCACATTGGGAGCCGGAGCGAGGGAGTCCAGGCCATGTGAAATGGAAGGAGATCAGAAGGGAAGCAGGGAGGGTCACCCTTTCCAACAGGAAGGGACACCAAAAGTCAAACCCTGGCTTTCTCCTCCCTCCCTCCATTATCTTATCCTTTGTCGTTTCTCTATGTAAGCCTGCCCCCACTACAAGCATACATCTCTTGGGAAGGAGAATCGCCATCACTCGTAGGGCACCTGTTCCCTGTTCACATTGACACCTGTCAACTTGTTCTGTTTTCTGTCTTACTCTTCTAGATTGTGAGCACGTTGTTGGGTAGGGACTGTCTCTATATGTTGCCAACCTGTACTTCCCAAGTGCTTAGTACAGTGCTCTGCACACCATAAGCGCTCAGTAAATACAATTGAATGAATGAATTGACAGAAAGTTCTCCTTTAGCTCTAACCTAAATCCATCCTGGTGCAGGTCCAGTCATTTTCCTCGGTTCCCAGCACAGGAAGAGGAGAGCGGTCTCCCTTCTCCTCCTCTTCCTCCTGCTGCTTGACCCAAGTAGAATTGGAAGGGAAGAGGAAAACCCACTCAACAGCAGGGAGATCGGCTGTACCCCCAACCACGTGCCACAGCTGACAAGAGCTTCCTATTGTACTTGTTCATTCATTCATTCAATCGTATTTATTCATTCAATCGTATTTATTGAGCACTTACTGCGTGCAGAGCACTGTACTAAGCGCTTGGGAAGTACAAGATGACAACATATAGAGATGGTCCCTACCCAACAACGGGCTCACAGTCTAGAAGGAGGAGACAGACAACAAAATAAAACATGTAGACAGGTGTCAAAACTGTCAAAATAAATAGAATTATAGCTATATGCACATCATTAACAAAATAGAGTAGTAAATAAGTACAAGTAAAATAAATAGAGTAATACATCTATACAAGTGCTGTGGGGAGGGGAAGGAGGTAGGGCAGAGGAGGGGATGAGGAGGAGAGGAAAAAGGGGGCTCAGTCTGGGATATATGCACATCATTAATAAATAGAGTAATAAATATGTACAAGTATACACAAGTGCTATGGGGCAGGGAAGGGGGTAGAGCAGAGGAAGGGAGTAGGGGCGCTGGGGAGGGGTGGAGGAAAAGGGGGGCTCAGTCTGGGAAGGCCTCTTGGAGGAGGTGAGCTCTCAGTAGGGCTTTGAAGAGGGAAAGAGAGCTAGTTTGATGAATGAGAGGAGGAAGGGCATTCGGCCTGTCAGTGAATCACATTTACTGAGCATTTACTGTGTGCAGAGCACTGTACTAAGCGCTTGAGAGAGTACAATATAACAATGTAACAGACACATTCTAAAACGAGCTTACAGTCTAGAAGGGGAGACACATTAACATAAATAAATGAATTACAGATATATACACCAGTGCTGTGAGGCTGGGAGGAGCTGGGGTGAATTTTCATTCATTTAATTGTATTGAGCACTTACTGTGTGCAGAGCACTGTACCAAGCGCTTGAAGGGAGCAAGTCAGGGTGAAGCAGAAGGGAGTAGGAGAAGAGTGAAGGAGGGCTTAGTCAGGGAAGGCCTCTCAGAAGAGATTAATTCATTCATTCATTCAAACGTATTCATTAAGCGTTTACTGTGTGCTGAGCACTGTACTAAGCAGTTGGGAAAGTACAATACAGCAATAAAGAGTGGCAATCCCTGCCCACAAGGAGCTCACAGTCTGGCGCGGGGCGGGGGGGGTGGTGGGAGAGAGGGGAGACAGACATCAATATGCACAGACCAATACAAATAAATAAAATTACAGATATATACATAAGTGCTGTGAAACGGGGAGATGGGGGAAGAGCAAAGACCTTCAATAAAGCTTTGAAGCCTGGGGAGAATAACTGTCTGCCGGATTTGAGGAGGGAGGGCGTTCAAGGCCAGAGGCAGGACGTGGGCAGTGGTTAGTGATGAGATAGACGAGATGGAGGCACAGTGAAAAGGTTAGCATTAGAGAAGTGAAGAGTGTGGGCTGGGTTATAGTAGGAGAGTAGCAAGGTGAGGTAGAAGGTCCGGGGGGTGGACTCAGCCCTGGCAGCACCCCCAGGGAATAGGGTCGGCCCTCAGCCCAGGCTCTCTTCCACCCAATGCCTCTCAGCCACTCCTGGGCCCTGCACCAAGCAAGGAGCTAGATAAGTGCGTGGATCCGTGATTTCCTGAGGGATAATTGGATAGGAAGGGTGTGTAGCCTTGGCCATCTTCAAAGCCCTTTTGAATTTACATCTTCTTAGCAGGGCTACCCCAATTCATTTCTAATCTCTATCACCAAATGGCCAGTTCAGCACTTCTGCCCTGTAGCACCTAGGTTCATATCCTTATACTCTTTAACTTCCCCTTATCCGTCATGTATTTTAGTGTCTGCCTCCTCCCACTGGGCTGTAATAATAATAACAATAATTGTGGTATTTGTTAAGCACTTACTATGTGCCACCTCGCCCCCTCCTACCTCACCTCCCTTCTCTCCTTCTACAGCCCACCCGGCACCCTCCGCTCCTCTGCCACTAATCTCCTCACCGTGCCTCGTTCTCGCCTGTCCCGCCATCGACCCCCCGCCCCACGTCATCCCCCGGGCCTGGAATGCCCTCCCTCTGCTCATCCGCCAAGCTAGCTCTCTTCCTCCCTTCAAGGCCCTACTGAGAGCTCACCTCCTCCAGGAGGCCTTCCCAGACTGAGCCCCTTCCTTCCTCTCCCCCTCGTCCCCCTCTCCATCCCCCTCATCTTACCTCCTTCCCTTCCCCACAGCACCTGTATATATGTATATATGTTCGTGCATATTTATTACTCTATTTATTTTAGTTGTACATATCTATTCTATTTATTTTATTTTGTTAGTATGTTTGGTTTTGTTCTCTGTCTCCCCCTTTTAGACTGTGAGCCCACTGTTGGGTAGGTACTGTCTCTATATGTTGCGAACTTGTACTTCCCAAGCGCTTAGTACAGTGCTCTGCACACAGTAAGCACTCAATAAATACGATTGATTGATTGATTGCCAAGCCAGGGTAAAAACAAGGTAATTAGATTGTCCCACGTGGGGCTCACAGTCTCCATCCCCATTTTACTGATGAGGTAACTGAGGCACAGAGAAGTTAAATGGCTTGCCGAAGGTCTCACAGCAGACAAGTGGCGGATCCGGGATTAGAACCCACAACCTCTGACTCCCAAGTCCGTGATCTTGCCACTAGGCCATGCTGCTCCTGTAAGATCTTTCAGGGCAGGGATGGTCTCTTCCCTCTCCCAAGCTCTTCATTCATTCATTCAATCATATTTATTGAGTGCTGTGTGCAGAGTATGCTTAGAAGAGTGCTTTGCACATAGTAAGCATTTAATACCCTCATTAATTAATTAACACTAAGCGCTTGGAATGTACAATTCGGCAATAGAGACAATCCCTACCCAACAACGGGCTCACAGTCTAGACTCATAGTCTAGACTAGTCTAGACTAGTCTACCCAACAACGGGCTCATAGTCTTGATGCTTTGCGTACAGTAGGCACTCAATAAACTCTATTGTTTGGTGGTTTCCCGGTACCCAAAGACCCAGAGCCATGGGGCAGATGGGAGCAAGATTTGGCCACTTTTCACCTCATCTCCCTCCTCTTGCTTCCGTGACCCCTCATCTCTGTCCCTCTGTGATCCCTCAGCTCTGTCCCTCTGCACTTGCTATTCGGAGAATTCCATCCATAGTGGTGCTGTTGAGGGAGGGGTACAAGGTTGGGGGTGGGGGGGATAGGGGCAAGGGGCACCAGAATCAAAGAAGATAGAGGAGTTTGGAAGGCCCTCCATGTTCCTTGTGGCCTTGTCCTAGCATTTTTGTAAAAAAGTAATCTCTCACTCATTTATCTGTCTCTCGGGTTCTTAAAACTCTGTGTCTATCTGCTGCATCTTTGTCCAAATAAATGGAATGTTCTCATGAATGTGAAGAGTGCTTGGTGGGATGACATGGCCCAGGCACTTCCCCTCTCTCTCCCCCCACTTCTTCCTGCCTCCCACTTTTCTCCCTTTATTTCTCCCTCCCTTCTCTTTTCTTCTTCCTCCATCTCATCCCCTTCTCTCTCTTCCTCTCTTTTCCCCCTCTCCTCTTCCATCTTCTTCTACCACTCTTCCCACTCTTCTGTTTTCCTCTCCTCTTTTCTCTCCCTCTCCTCTCTCCTTCCTCCTTCTCTCCTGCCCCCTCACTTCCCTCCTCCTTCCTATCTTTTCTTTTTCTTCTCTCCAAGCTCTCTCTCCTGCTCCTCTCTTTCTCCCTCCTCTTTTCAGTTCTCTTCCCCCAGACTTTTTTCCCATCTCTCGTCCCTCTTCCTTTCCCTTTCACCCCACCTCTCTTTCCCCTTCTCTTTCCTCCCCTCTCTCCCTCTCCCCCATCTTTCCCTCCCCTTTCTAATAATAATAATAATTACTGTCCTTGTTAAGTACATCCTCTGTGTCGAGCACCATACTCAGCGCTGGGATCGATGCAAGATCATGAGATTGGGCCCAATCCCTGTCCAGTCTGGGCTCATGGTCTGAGTAGGAGGAAACTGAGGCACAGAGAAGCTACTTGTCCACGGTGACACAAGCTCCTTCTTTCTCTCTCCCTACTTCATCACCACCCCTCTCCCCGCCCTCTCCCTCTCAATAACGCCAAGACACGCTGCCTACCAAGTGCAGCCCAGTTCATTTGGTTGGGGTCCCGGTGGACTCGGGGTGGTGGGGCGTGGCCGCTAGGACGATTGGGCCCTCCTGAGGTTCTCCACGGCCACATCCACGTCCCCGGCGGCGGCCAGCAGCGCTGCCATGTTGGCCTCGGGGTTGAGGAAGCCCATGGCCCGGAGCTGCTCCAGCTGGGTCCGGAAGGGGGTCTCGGGCAGAGGGGCGGCCGGCTGCGGGCCGGGGGCCGCCAGGCCCTGCAGCCTGCGGAGGAAGGAGACAGGCGGGGGTTCCTGCTCAGGCCCGGGGGCTGTGGGGGAGAGCGGGAACCAGAGCTGAAGGCGCGGAGCCTGGACGGCCAGGGTCCGCAGCCCCTCCTCGATCTGGCACAGTGCCCGCAGGGCGGCGGGATTGGCCAGGGCTGCCTGCAGCTGCAGCATGAGCGGGTCGGTAGGAGGCCAGTCACCCTGCAGGGGGCTGGGGGCCCGTGGAGACCCCAGGCCGTCGAAGTGCCCCGCAGCCCCAGGGAAGAAGGTGCTGGGCAGGCTGGACACCGGCGGCGGCCTCTGGAGATCCTGGGGGGCACCATCCACCCGGGGCCTGGGGGGCCTGGAGTCCACCAGGGGCCGCATCCCTCCTCGCCCGTCCTCTTCTGAACTGCGAGCGGGTGGGGGGCTGGGGGTCTTCCCAGGATGGCGGGACGGATGGTCCAGCAGTCCCACCACGGGACAGAGGTCGGGGTCCCTCTCCCCCCATGCCCACGGGTTGGGCAGCGGTTCTCGGTTCTCGGTGCGGGCCGGCCGGGGCGAACGGGCCCCGGCTCCCTGGGCACAGCTGGCCAAGGGGCCTGGGCCGAACTGCTCCTGCACGGCATTGAGCATGGGATCCACGATGTCCATGTACATGGTCCGGAGCGCGTTGTAGCCGCCCGGCAGGCTCTCCAGGTTGCTGAGGGCGCGGTCCTGGCTCCGCATCACCTCGTGCAACACGGCCGGGTGGCGCAGACAGTCGAGGGTCTGGCGCACGATCTCCGGGTTGTTGAGGAGGTGGCCCACCTCGGGATTCCGCTCCAGCAGCTGCTGTATGGGCGGCTGGTCCAGGACCAGCTGCTGCACTGCGCTCGTGTTGGACAGGAGGCCCTGGGTGAAGGGGTCATCCAGAATCTGGGCCACCAGGTCGGGCACCAATGCATGCGGTCCCGGGAGGTGGTCCCGAGGGTCCGGGAGGCCGTTCGGGCCCGCGCACGCAGGAGGGGAGGCTTCCTCCAGGCAGCCCGCCGGGCCGCGGCCGGACAGGAGCTCCCGGGTGGAAGGCGGAGCTGGCTGGGGCAGGCCACGCTTGGGAGCTTTGATGACCAGGTGGACGGTCAGGCCGTCGCGGATCCCACACTGGCGCAGCATGTCCGGGTCCCGGAGGATCTTTCCCGCGAAGATGAGGACCAGCTGCTCCGGGTGGGCTTTAATGCGCTTGGAGATCTTCTCCTTCAACTGCTGGATCGTGCAGCTGTCCAGCAGCCCAAACTCCTCACGGTCCTTGGGCGTCTTGATGGTCACCTGGATGACGCGGGCGTCGGAGGCCGGGGCCCCGCTCTTGGCCATGATCCCTGGGCCGGAGGAGGGGACAGGCCGGAGGTGGCCGGCTCCTGGCTGGGGCTTGGCCCCGGGGCCTTTAGCGGGCCTCGGCTGGAGGCTGTGCCCCCTTTTAGAATACGGACCCCCCCCCACCCCACCCCGGCCCAGAGCTCATATATCAGCGAGCCTCGACCCCCACGCCCGCCACCTCTCACTGACGACGCGGCCCCATTCTCATCCTCTACCTGAGAGTCTCCTAAGCGCTGCCCGATGGAACCCACTCTCCCCTCCCACCCCCTACCCACCGCAGGCCCCACTGTGACATCGCTGATGACAGCACTGGGGCAATGGCTTGACCCACCCTTGAACCTCTAAAGGGGCAACTGAGAGAGGAGGAGGAGGGAGGGGGGTGGCAAGTGACCACCCCCGCCCCCAACCCCGCCGAACAGCATCCAGGACCCTTCTCCACCTGGATCCAGTCCTCAGGGCGGGCAGAGGTCATCTGGAGGAGACAGATAGGGCCTTGGGCCCATTGTTAATGCAGGAGAGGGCAGTTACCAGACGGGGGAGGTCAGGACGTCCTGTCTCTTCCCAATCTCCCCGCCCCCCGGATCTCTTCGTTCATTCAATCGTATTTATTGAGAGCTTACTGTGTGCAGAGTACTGTCCTAAACGCTTGGGAATACAGGTCGGCAACATATAGAGACGGTCCCTACCCAACAACGGACTCACAGTCTCTTCTATCTCCGAGGCCTCATCCATCTCTCAGTCTCTCCCAGTCTGTATCCGTCATTTTCATTCATTCATTTATTCAATCATTCATTCGCATTTATTGAGTACTTACTGTGTGCAAAGTACAATACAGCAATAAAGAGATGCAATCCCTGCCCACAACGGGCTCACTGTCTAGACGTGGGGGGAGGGGGGGGAGACAGACATCAATACAAGTAAACAGACATCAATATAAATAGAATTATAGATATCTACATATATACGTAAGTGCTGTCAGGTGGGAAGAGGGGGGAAGAGCAAAAGGAGTGAGTCATGGTGATGAAGAAAGGAGGGGAAACTGAGGAAAAGCATGGCTTAGTCTGGGAAGGCCTCTTGGAGGAGGTGAGCTTTCAGTAGGGCTTTGAACGGGGGAAAGAATCATTGGCAGATTTGAGGAGGGAGGGCATTCCAGGCCAGAGGGATGTGGGCCAGGGGTTGACAGCGGGACAGAGGAGAACGAGGCACAGTGAGAAGGTTAGCACCAGAGGAGCACAGTGTATAGGCTTTTTCCTCTGTGAATGTCAGTGTTTTACCCTGTCTCCACCTCTCTGTTTCTGCATGAGTGCAGGTCTGTCTCCGTGTTTCTGGTAGATGGTCTCAAGGGACAGGGGAATCTGATAAAGGAGATTCTTAAGTGCAACTCTTTGAGAAAATCTGAGTCATGGGCTTTCCTCTGCCGGCCTGCCCCCCACCCCCTTATTGATGATGATGATGATGATGATGATGATGATGATCATGATGATAATAATAATAATAATAATAATAATAATAATAATAGTTAAGCACTTACTATCCACCAGGCACTGTACTAAGCACTGGGGTAGATACTAGCCGATTAGGTTGGGCCTAAGTCCATGTCATACTTCAGCCTCACAATTGTAATCCTCATTTTACAGATGAGGTAACTGAGGCAAAGATAAGTGAAATGACTTGCCCAAGGTCACACAGCAGACAAGGAGCCAGGATTCGAACCTATATCTTTCTGACTCTCAGGCTTGTTTTCTACCCACTGGGCCAAGCTGACCCTTGAGGTCCAGATAGGGGTCTTGAGGGACCCCACAAGAGTGAGGACCAGGGGCCCACACTCCTAACCCAGGTTCCTTTCGGGGTCTGCAAATGGTGTGATAGCTGATCCCAGCAATATAAGTAGGGATTTCAGAGAGAGCCTCTCCCATTCTACGCGGCCTCTATCACTGCCTCTGAAAATCCCTCTGCACCTCTCTTTATCCCCGGCCCCATCTTTATCCAGCCCCAAAGGCTTCTGGGAGCTTGCTGGATCTTTAGGGGTCATACCAGATCTAGAGGGAGCTGGAATCCCAGACTCAATCAGCTCCCTGCCGTGTGACTTGGGCTAAGTCCCCTTCCCTCTCTGGACCTCTGTTTTTCCTTCTATAAAGTGGGCTCCGAATTCCATTGACTCCCCAATCTCCTCCTCTGGTGGGAAGGAGGGTTGAAAGGCCATTTACTTACCTTCTTACTTCAAGCAAATGGGCCTCTGAATGTTGGTGGGGAGATGATACTCTCCCTGTATTTGAAAGAAAGTTCCCCAAGATTTCCTTAGCCACTCTTCTAGATGCTGACAACCTTTCCCAAAATTCAGAATTTAATCTAACTTCCATCCTAAACCTAACTCCTTAATTTCCCTCAGGGGAGACAAAGGTGGCAGGGGCATCAGAGGCAGCGGTAGCCTGTAGCTTCCACACAGGCACACAGAGCGCTTAGTGCAGTGCTTTACACACAGTAAGTGCTCAATAAATATGAATGAATGAATGAATGTACGACATTGGGGTGAGGGACAGGGGGGTGAGTCATTCTGAGCCGTGATGAGCAGAAACTCTGCTTTTCACAATACCTTCTACCTTTTCGCATGAATCCCTAGTCTTGTCTTTTATGTTGCTTTTGTGTAATTCTTTTTTATTGCCCCTTATGTGTCGGACATCAGTCCTCTTTCCCTCCTCATTTTTAAAGTGTGAACATGTGGAGGGCCAGGGACCAGATCTAATTAATAATTATGGTACTTGCTAAGTACTTACTGTGTGCCAAGCACTGTTCTAAACACTGGGGTGCATACAAGGTAGTAAGGTTGGATACAGACCCTGTCCCACAAAGGGCTCACACTCTTAATCCCCATTTCACAGGTGAGGTAATTGAGGCCCAGAGAAGTTAATTGACTTGCCCAAGGTCACACAGCAAACATGTGGAGAAGCCGGGATTAGAACCCCTGTATTCTTTCCAGGGCTCAGCACAGTGCTTCACCCACAGGAAGCCCTTAATAAAATCCAATTATTCTATCGCTTCTACTTCTACTACTCTCTTTTGAGGACTTTGAAGACTCCATTTTCTCCCCTCTCCTTCCCCTAGCAACCTCTCCACTTCCACTTCTGCCTTTCTCTCCTCCCTCCCCTTCATACCCCAACCCTGGAGGCTAGGATGATGTAAGGATCTCGTTGTCTGGTTTCTGTTGGTTCTGCAGCCAGGTTTCCCCTGCCTAATTCATCTTAGCTCCAGGATAAAAATGAGATACCAACTAGCCCCTCTGGCCAATCTGCCTGGAGGCAACCCTTGAGCTGATGACCCGAGGAATCCTCGATTCCACAGGAATCCTTTCTCTAAGATAATAATAATAATAATAATAATAATGGTATTTGTTAAGCACTATGTGCCGAGCACTGTTCTAAGTGCTGGAATAGAAACAAAGTAATCAGGTTGTCCCATGGGGGTGGGGGTGGGGGCTAAATAGTACTCCCCATTTTACAGATGAGGTAACTGAGGCACCGAGAAGTTAAAAGACTTGCCCAAGGTCACAAAGCAGACAAGTGGAAGAGTCGGGATTAGAACCCATGGCCGCTGACTCCCAAGCCCGGGCTCTTTCCATTAAGCCACGTCTTTAGGTATGGAGCGGGGTGGGCAGAAGGGGAAATGGCAAGATCTCATCCTGTCCCATCCGGTCCACTGGCGTCTGACCACCCCTGGTCTCAACGGTCAGACTTTTGGGGTCTTACAGGTTAAGACTTAGCCTTAGATTAAGCCTTAAGGGCGGTCCAGCCCCCTGCGGTATTCCCTGCCAGTTTACTTGTCTTGATGTGTATATATCTATAATTCTTTTTATTTATATTGATGCCTGATTACTTGTTTTGATGTCTGTAAGACTGTAAGACCGGTGTGGGCAGGGATTGTCTGTATTGCTGAATTGTACTTTCCAAGCACTTAGTAGAGAAGCAGCATGGCTCAGTAGAAAGACCACGGGCTTGGGAGTCAGGGGTCATTATCATCAATCATATTTATTGAGCGCTTACTGTGTGCAGAGCACTGTACTAAGCGCTTGGGAAGTACAAGTTGGCAACATGGGTCGTGGGTTCTAATCCCGGCTCCGCCACTTGTCAGCTGTGTGACTTTGGGCAAGTCACTTAACTTATCTGGGCCTCAGTTACCTCATCTGTAAAATGGGGATTAAGAATGTGAGCCCCTCATGGGTCAACCAGATTACCTTATATCGCCCCCAGCGCTTAGAACAGTGCTTGGCACATAGTAAGCGCTTAACAAATGTCATCATCATTATTATTATTACAGTGCTCTGCACATAGTGAACGCTCAATAAATACGATTGAGTGAATGACTAATGTTGACCGCTCTTCCCTCCTCGCGGGTCTGGCCCCGGGGAGGTGGGGAGGGAGGGGGGATTCTTCTCTCCCTTCCCTTCGAAACCCCACGGGAGTTTAAGGGACGGCGAAAGAAGCCACGTCGCTGGCGGAAAAGCACATCGTGTTCGGGGGGCCGGGGTAAGGGGGTCGGGGGGTCGGGTTTAGGCGGCTGGAGGGCGCTGGAGCCTGCGCGCCGCGGCCCGGGTGTCCCCCTCGGTGGCCACGAGAGCCTGCAGGTTGTTTTCGCGGTTGGAGAAGCCCATGGCCCCGAGCCGCTCCAGCTGCTGGTGAAAGCGAATTTCCGGGGGCTGGAGATGTTGGGGCGCTCCCCCGGCCAGAGCCTGGAGCCTCTGCAGCGCGGTCACCGGTTGGAACGGAGGCCCGGGGCAGTCCGGAGCCTCGGGGCAGGTCCTGGCTACCTCTGCCCCTCCGGGCCGGCCCTGCAGGAGTCCCGGAGTCCCGGAGTCCAGCCAGGGCAGGAGGGCCGGGGTCTCGACGGCTAGGGTCTGCAGGCCCCCCTCGATCTGTCGCAGGGCTTGGGCCACGGCAGGGTTGGACAGGGCCAGGAGCGTCTCGGCCACCTGCACCAGCTGCCGGACGTTGGGCAGCTGCTGGGTCATCTGGCCGGACAGGCCGGAGTAGCCGGGGAGAAGCGGCACGTTGGCTGGGCCTCCTCTCGCTTCGGCCGGCGGGTCGGCAGAGGGCACAGGGCCCGGGCCGGACCGGCCGGAGGCTTCCCCGGGCGTCGGTGCGGGCCCGGCGGCCGCGACGGCTTTAGGCAGCTGGATGGCACAGGTGCCCCCCACCAGGCTCCCCCGGGCGCCGGGCTTGGTGGCCTTGGGCCCAACGTGGTCCTGGGGGCAGTGGGCCTCCGTGGAGCCGGGGTGTCGGGTCGGGGCGTGGGCAGGGCCGGGGCCGAGGCGGTGGTCCAGGGCGGGGTCTCCTCCGGGGAGGTGGTCGAGGGTCGGGAAAGGGGGGCTCAGTGTTGGCTGCGGGGGATCCGGGCAGGGGAGGCCGGAGGGTTGGTCCAGGGGGGCCCCGCGTATCAGATGGGCGTTGGAGAGCAACGGGCCCAGCAGCAAGCCCGATGGTGTGTCCTCCTGCCCCGGGGCCCTTCTCTCGGGCCCTCCAGGGGGCATCCGGGCCGGGGTGGCCGAGGCCGGGCGCGGGCGCGGCCAGTTCTGCGCCCCGGCGACCTGGGAGGGGCCGGGCCGGCGGGGCTGCAGGACCAGGTGGACGGTGAAGCCGTCCCGGACTCCCCTCTGGCGCAACGTGTCCGGATCCCGCAGGATTCTGCCCATGAACACCATCACCAACTGGTCCGGCTGGCCCCCGAACCGGGCGGCGATTTTCTCTTTGAACTGGGCGACGGTGTCATCCTGGGCCACAGAGAACTCCTCCTGGGCGCTGGGCGTCTTCACCGTGACCTGGATGGTGTGGGAGGCCGGGCCTCCCTGGGCCTGGCTGGGCGCCGGCGGGGCTTGGGGACCACTGCTGGGCATCGAGCCGGGCCGGTTGATGAGCGGGACGCCGTCCTCGCCCCTTTTCGGGGTGTTCGCTTAAGCCCCTGGGATCCGGCGGTTCATGCCACCAAGGAGGCTGAAGCCTGGAGTCCCTGCCCCGGATCACCCGAAGAAGCCACCGGGCTAGGGCCTCAGGCTGTTAAATCTGGGGTCCTTCCTTCCTGTCCGCTGCCCTCACCCCCCGCCCCCAACCCACAGAACACCCTGTTCAAGCGGGCTCTGTGCCGTCACCTCGACATCACAGGGTCAGGGCGGCAGCTCCACGAACTCCCGGCCCCACCACTTGTCAGCTGTGTGACCTTGGTGAAGTTACATCACTTCTCTGTGCCTCAGTTCCCTCATCTGTAAAATGGGGATTAAGACTGTGAGCCCCACGTGGGACAACCTCACCTCATCACCTTGTATCCTTCCCAGCGCTTAGAACAGTGCTTTGCACATAGTAAGCACTTAACAAATGCCATCATTATTGTTAATATTATTATCCAGGAAGCCTTCTTCTGCTTTTGTGTTGTTGTCTGTCTCCCCTTTCTAGGCTGTGAGCCCGTTGTCGGGTAGGGGCCATCTCTTTATGTTGCCGATTTGTGCTTCCCAAGCACTTAGTACAGTGCTCTGCACACAGTAAGCTCTCAATCAATACGACTGAATGAATGAATGAGTGGTTAATGACGGGGACGTTACTCACTTCGCTCTAAAACAAGCACTCAGGTCAGTGCCCTGCACACGATAAGTGCTCAATAAGTGCCACTGTTTGATCGATTGATTGAAACTTCCCTGGGAATTGAGCCCTTCCCTGCCACACACCAGAAAAAGCCAAACGAACAAATAAAAAACAAAAGTTGTAGAACTTTTCTCAAAGGATCACTAGGTTCTTTCAGGCTGGCCCGGGGCCTCCAGGGATCGTCAGTATGGCCTAGTCGCAAGAGCATGGGCTTGGGAGTCAGAGGATGTGGGTTCTAATCCAGCCTCTGCCACTTGTCTGCTGTGTGACCTTGGATAAGTCACTTCACTTCTCTGTGCCTCAGTTACTTCATCTGTAAAATGGGGATTAAGACTGTGACACCTCTCCCTCCAGCCCCCCACCTCCCCCCAGCAAGGGACAGGGTCTGTGTCCAGCTTGATTACCATATATCTACCGCAGCGTTTAGAAGAGTGCTTGGCTCATAGTAAGGGTTTAACAAATACCATAATTATTATTATTGTCGGGATCAGCTGTCTGTCTCCAGGAAGAATTGAGCCCTTCCCTGCCACACACCAGAAAAAGCCAAACGAACAAATAAAAAACAAAAGTTGTAGAACTTTTCTCAAAGGATCACTAGGTTCTTTCAGGCTGGCCCGGGGCCTCCAGGGATCGTCAGTATGGCCTAGTCGCAAGAGCATGGGCTTGGGAGTCAGAGGATGTGGGTTCCCCCTTCTCCTCAACACGCTATCTGACCTTGGCTTCACAGACTCCGTCCTCTCCTGGTTCTCCTCTTATCTCTCCGGTCGTTCTTTCTCAGTCTCTTTTGCAGGCTCCTCCTCCCCCTCCCATCCTCTTACTGTGGGGGTTCCCCAAGGTTCAGTGCTTGGTCCCCTTCTGTTCTCAATCTACACTCACTCCCTTGGTGACCTCATTCGCTCCCACGGCTTCAACTATCATCTCTACGCTGATGACACCCAGATCTACATCTCTGCCCCTGCTCTCTCCCCCTCCCTCCAGGCTCGCATCTCCTCCTGCCTTCAGGACATCTCCATCTGGATGTCCGCCCGCCACCTAAAGCTCAAGATGTCGAAGACTGAGCTCCTTGTCTTCCCTCCCAAACCTTGTCCTCTCCCTGACTTTCCCATCTCTGTTGACGGCACTACCATCCTTCCCATCTCACAAGCCCGCAACCTTGGTGTCATCCTCGACTCCGCTCTCTCATTCACCCCTCACATCCAAGCCGTCACCAAAACCTGCCGGTCTCAGCTCCGCAACATTGCCAAGATCCGCCCTTTCCTCTCCATCCAAACTGCTACCCTGCTCATTCAAGCTCTCATCCTATCCCGTCTGGACTACTGCACCAGCCTTCTCTCTGATCTCCCATTCTCGTGTCTCTCTCCACTTCAATCCATACTTCATGCTGCTGCCCGGATTATCTTTGTCCAGAAACGCTCTGAGCATATTACTCCCCTCCTCAAAAATCTCCAGTGGCTACCAATCAATCTGCGCATCAGGCAGAAACTCCTCACCCTGGGCTTCAAGGCTCTCCATCACCTCGCCCCCTCCTACCTCACCTCCCTTCTCTCCTTCTACTGCCCAGGCCGCACCCTCCACTCCTCTGCCGCTAATCTCCTCACTGTACCTCGTTCTCGCCTGTCCCGCCGTCGACCCCCGGCCCACGTCATCCCCCGGGCCTGGAATGCCCTCCCTCTGCCCCTCCGCCAAGCTAGCTCTCTTCCTCCCTTCAAGGCCCTGCTGAGAGCTCACCTCCTCCAGGAGGCCTTCCCAGACTGAGCCCCTTCCTTCCTCTCCCCCTCGTCCCCCTCTCCATCTCCCCATCTTACCTCCTTCCCTTCCCCGCAGCACCTGTATATGTGTATATATGGTTGTACATATTTATTACTCTATTCATTTATTTATTTATTTATTTATTATACTTGTACATTTCTATCCTATTTATTTAATTTTGTTGGTATGTTTGGTTCTGTTCTCTGTCTCCCCCTTTTAGACTGTGAGCCCACTGTTGGGTAGGGACTGTCTCTATGTGTTGCCAATTTGTACTTCCCAAGCGCTTAGTACAGTGCTCTGCACATAGTAAGCGCTCAATAAATACGATTGATTGATTGATTGATTGATTGAAGAACTCCCTTAAGCCACCTCAGCCAGGTGGAAGGGCGAGGGGGGGGGGGGAGTGAGGGGGAGGAGAGGCCAAGGGTGAAAAATTATCCCGGCTTTTAGGTCCTCTAGGAGTAGATTCTCCCTTCTTTCTCTCTCTCACACCAGTTTCCAAGACTCACACTTATTGTGGGCATGAAGTTCTTTCCAGTGGGTCACCTCCACCCTTCGTGTTGCAGGTAACTTGTGGCCAGAGTGCGAGGTGTTTCTTAATTTCACACTTCTGAAGTTTCACACTAAAAGCAGTTCATATGAACAGAATTCTATTAAAGAAAGCACATTTTGTTTTTCCTGCTTCCTTTGCCAATTTGTCACTGTCCTCTTTGTCACTTCCCAACCACCTTCTCACTTCCCAACCACCTTCCTATCTGCCTCTAAATCTATCTTTATTTCCGCTCTTCCATTAAATGTTAATCCCAGAGCAAGTTTGAACTGAAAGCCTCTGTTACTTTTAAGGACATCCTATACTCTGCTTATGTGTTAAAATCTCATACTCCTCATCCCCCAGTTCCATATCCTTAGCACTGTGGATCTCTTTCTCCAAAACATTCAGAGGAAAAATGCTCTTATATTTTCCTTCCTTTATGTTTTATTCGGGATAGGATATGTTGTTGTTATTGTTGTTGTTGTTTTATAGTACTTCTTAAGTACTTACTATGTTCCAGGTACTGCATTAAATACTGTGGTATATATAAAATAATCAGGTCCCACATGGATCTCACATTCTAAGTTGAGAGAACAGATACTGAATCCCCATTTTGCAGATGAGGGAACTGAGGCCCAGAGAAGTGAAGTGACTTGCCCAAGATCACACAGGAGACAATCGACAGAGCTGGGGTAAGAACTCAGGTCACCTGTCTTCCAGGCCCATACCAATTCCACCAGGCCATGATGCTTTATGTTTGAGTTTCTCCCCACGTTCATACTGGCTCAAATACTCTAAGCCTGGGGAATACCACCAACCAGATACCTCACCTCTTTTTTTCTCCTGCTCTCTTAATCAAACTTTAGAAGGAGCATCATGGCCTAGTGGGAAGAGCATGGGCCTGGGAGTCAGAGGACCAGGGTTTTAATTCTGGTTCCACCCCTTGCCTGCTAGGTGACCTTGGGCATGTCACTCCCTTTCTAGACTATAAATCTCCCTCTAGACAGTAAACTCGGTGTGGGCAGGGAATATGTCTACCAACTGGTATATTGTACTCTCCCAAGTGCTCAGTGCAGTGCTCTGCACACAGTAAGCATTCAATAAATATGATTGATTGATTGATTCACTTCTCTGTGCCGCATTTACTTCATATGTAAAATGGGGATTCAGTACCTGGTCTTCCTCCTATAAGCATTCAATAAATATGATTGATTGATTGATTGATTCACTTCTCTGTGCCACATCTACTTCATATTTAAAATGGGGATTCAGTACCTGGTCCTCCTCCTACTTAGACTGTGAGCCTCATGTGGGACAGGAACTGTGTCTGACCTGATTAACTTGTACCTTACCCAGCACTTAGAACAGTGCTTGACACACACTAAGTGGTTAACAAATATAACAATGATGATGATAATAATATTAATAATAACAACAATAGCAACTTTTTATTGACTCAGTTTCCTCATCTGCATAATGGTGAGTCAATACTTGGACTCCTGCCTACTTAGGCTGCAAGCCCATGTGGGACAAGGACTGCATCTAGCCTGATCAATTTGTATATAACCCTAACCCTACCACAGTGCTTGGCATAGGTAGCCCTAAAAAAGTACCATTATTCATTCAATCATATTTATTGAGCACTTACTGGGTGCAGAGCACTGTACTAAGCGCTTGGGAAGTACAAGTTGGCAACATATAGAGAAGGTCCCTACCCAACAGTGGGCTCACAGTCTAGAAGGGGGAGACAGACAACAAAACAAAACATATTAACAAAATAAAAAAAATAGAATAAATATGTACAAATAAAATAGGGTAATAAATACATACAAACATATGTACATATATAAATGTGGTGTGGGGAGGGGAAGGAGGTAAGGTGGAGGGGATGGGGAGGGGGAAGAAGGGGAGAGGAAGGAGGGGGCTCAGTCTGGGAAGGCCTCCTGGAGGAGGTGAGCTCTCAGTAGGGCTTTGAAGGAAAAGCCCTTCCCTTCCATAATAATGGATACCATTATTATCCATGTAGGGAGGGTGAGTCAGTCAGGCTTCTTTTATGCTATGGAAAGTGGGCACCCATCCACCTCCACCATCTCACAATCAGCTGCATTTCACTTTGAGCCGAAAGACAACTCTGACTCTCAGGAGAAAGGTGATGCTATGAGTGAGTGAGTGAGTCAGTCAGTCATATCTATTGAACACTTACCATGTGCAGAGCACTGTACTAAGTGTTTGGGAGAATACAATATAACAATATAACAGGCACATTCCTTGCCCACAGTGAGCTTACATTCTAGGGGGGACAGACATTAATGTAAATAAATGAAATTGCATATATTTATTTGTGGGGCTAAAGGATACGTGGACAAAAGGTGCAAATCCAAGTGCAAGGTTGACCCAGAAGGGAGTGGGTGAAGAGGAAAGGAGGGCTTTTTTCAGAGAAGACCTCCCAGGGGGGATGTGTCTTCAATAAGGCTTTAAAAGGGGGAAGAGTAGTTGTCTCTCAGATTCATTCAGTTGTATTTATTGAGCACTGACTGTGTGCAGAGCACTGTACTAAGCACTTGGAAAGTACAATTTGGCAACAGATACAGTCCCTACCCAACAACAGGCTCACAATCTAGAAGAGGGAGACAGACATCAAAACAAAACAAGTAGACAGGTGTCTATACCCTGCCACCAGCTGTGGAAATAGAGATTTTCTGGGTCTGACTGTGGCATAGGGACGGTTCAAACCCACATGGTCTCCCCAAGCATCTGTCTGCCAGCTGCCAGGGCTCCAGGGGACACAAGGTCCCTAGCAAGAGGGGGAAGGTTCAACAGTGGCACCAGGTGTAACAGGAGAACATGGGCCTGGGAGTCGCAGATATGAGGAGAGAGGGCATTACAGTCCAAAGGCAGGATGTGGGCAAGCAGTCGAGGGTGAGATAGATGAAATCGAGGCACAGGTTGGCATTAGAGGAGCAAAGTGGTTGGGCTGGGTTATAGAAGGAGAGTAGTGAGGGGAGGTAGGAGGGGGCTCTGTGCCCATGAGAGGTGCCTGGGGAACATTGGAAATATTGGTGGGTCAGCACCAATCTGGGAAAGTCTCTTCCTACTTAATAATAATGAATAATGATGGCATTTGTTAAGCTCTTACTATGTGCAAAGCACTGTTCTAAGCGCTGGGGGGGGATACAAGGTGATCAGATTGTCCCACGTGGGGCTCACAGTCTTAATCCCCATTTTACAGATGAGGTAACTGAGGCTCAGAGAAGCTAAGTGACTTGCCCAAGGTCACACAGCAGACATGTGGCGGAGCCGGGATTCGAACCCATGACCTCTGACTCCAAAGCCCGTGCTCTTTCCACTGAGCCACACTGCTTCTTCTTCAGAAACTCAGGTGGTTTACTTTTTTATGGTATTTGTTAAGCATTTGTTATGTGTCAGTCTTAATCCCCATTTTACAGATGAGAGAACTGAGACACAGAGAAGTTAAGTGACTCCCCCAAGGTCACAGAGCAGACAGGTGGCAGAGCTGGGATTAGAACCTCTGGCCTGGAACACTCTCCCACCTCAAATCTGCCAAACAATCCCTCTTCCCCCCTTCAAATCGCTACTGAAGGCTCACCTCCTCCAAGAGGCCTTCCCAGACTAAGCTCCCCTTTTCCTCAGCTCCCCCCAATGTTATCTTGACTCACTCCCTTTGCTCTACCCCCCTCTTCCTGTCCCATAGCACTTATGTTTATATGTATATATAATTCTATTTATTTATAATGATGCCTGTTTACTTGTTTGGGTGTGTATGTATCTATAATTCTATATATTTATATTGATACCTGTTTACTAGTTTTGATGTCTGTCTCCCCCCTTCTAGACTGTAAGCCTGGTGTGGGCAAGGATTGTCTCTCTTTATTGCTGAATTGTACTTTCCAATCGCTTAGTTCATTGCTCTGCACACAGTAAGCATTCAATAAATATGAATGAATGAATAAATGTCCTTCTGACTCCCAGGCCCATGCTTTTTCCAGTAGTCCATGCTGCTTTTCCATCCCATGCAGGTCTGTAGGATGTGCTTAAAACAGCCTATAGGATGGGAAAGGAGGGAGGCCGAGAATCAGTAAGGATAACAGCCTGTAAGCCAAGGAAGTGGAAAGCCAGAGGCCAACAGAAATGATGAAATGAGATCTATGTAGGGAAGGACTTGTACGATGGTTATTTTGGGGAAGAGAAGGCAAATTTACAAGTTTATGAAAAGATTTTATGGGGGAAGATACTGATCAGCTGATCTCCTCATCAAGGGAGACCCAAACAAGAAGAAACAGGATTAAAATCCAGTGTTCTGAGCTCTCTTATTGCTTCTTCTCCACCCCTGCAAATTCTCTACCTACTCTCTCTTCCACGAGAGGATTTCATCAATGAGGCCAGGGGTGAGCTGGGTGGGAAAACCTCTCTCTCTCTCTCTCTCTCTCTCTCTCTCTCTCTCTCTCTCTCTCTCTCTCTCTCTCTCTCCCTCTCTCTCTCTCTCTCCTCTCTCTCTCTCTCTCCCTCTCTCTCTCTCTCTCTCCCTCTCTCTCCCTCTCTCTCTCTCTCTCTCCCTCTCTCTCCCTCTCTCTCTCTCTCTCTCTCTCTCCCTCTCTCTCTCTCTCTCTCTCCTTCCCTCCCTTCCCTTCCCTCTCTCACCCTCCTTCCATTTTTATTTCCTTTCTCTCTCCCTACCTCTTTTTCTCTATCACCCTCTCTCTCTCTTCCGCTCTTTCTCCCTCCCTCTTTCTCTCTCCCCTCCCCTCTCTATTCCTTTCTCTTTCACCCTCCTTCTCTCTCTCTCTCTCTCTCTCTCTCTCTCTCTCTCTCTCCCTCCCTCCCTCCCTTCCTCCCCTCTTTTCCCCTCTCTCTCTCCATCTCTTTCTCTCTAGGTCCCTCTTCCTCTCACCCACTCTTTCTCTCTCCTCCCCTCTTCCTTTCTCACTCTCTCCTCTCCTCTCTTTCTTCCCACTCCCCAGGAAGCAGAACCAGAGCAGAGATGGTGGGGCTGCATCCACCTCCTACCTAAAACAACTCAGGAAGGTGCAGGTGCAGGGGCTGGGACCCCCTTTTCTCCCCCACGTATATTTCAGACTTTTTATCCAGAAGCCTGAGGTGGCTCAGGGACTGTGGTTCTGCTCCAGATCCGCCACTGATTTCCCTTGATGTTCCTGAGTACCACATTGCCCCTGCAGCACTCATGGAGCATGGCCTAGCAGAAAGACTGGAAGTCAGGATACTTGTCTTCTAATCCCTGCTCTGTCACTTTTCTGCTGTGTGACCTTGGGCAAGTCGCTTCACTTCTCTGGGCCTCAGTTATCTCATCTGTAAAATGGAGATTGAGACTGTGAGCCCCACGTGGGACAGAGACAGTGTCCAACCCTATTTCCCTGTATCCACCCCAGAACCTAGTACAGTGGCTGGCACATAGTAAGGGCTTAACAAATACCATTATTATTATTATTATTCTCTTTGCATCAGGTTCCTCACCTGTAAAATGGGAATTTAAATATCTGCTCTCCCTTTCCCTTATAATAATAATAATGGCATTTATTAAGTGCTTACTATGTGCAAAGCACTGTTCTAAGCGCTGGGAAGGTTACAAGGTGATCAGGCTGTCCCATGGGGGGCTCACAGTCTTAATCCCCATTCTACAGATGAGGTAACTGAGGCACAGAGAAGTTAAGTGACTTGTCCAAAGTCACACAGCTACAATTGGTGGAGCTGGAATTTGAACTCATGACCTCTGACTCCAAAGCTCGTGCTCTTTCCACTGAACCACGTTGCTTCTGTGGACCCCATGTGAGACAGAAACAGTGTCTGATCTGATATTTTGATTTGTTTTGCACTGTTTTTTAAATGATATTTGTTAAGTGCTTACTATATGCCAGATACTGAACTAAGTGCTGGGGTAGATACTGTGAACTCCTTATAGTCAGGGAATGTGTCTGCTAATTCTGTTGCATTGTACTCTCCCAAGTGCTTAGGACAATGCTCTGCACACAATAAGTGCTCATAATTACCACTGATTGATTGATAGATACAAGATAATCAGGCTGGACACAGTCCCTGTCCCACCGGGGGGCTCAGTTTAATCCCCATTTTATAGATGAGGTAATTGAGGCACAGAGAAGTGACTTGCCCAAGACCACACAGCAGACACTCAGCAGAGACAGAATTACAACCCAAGTCCTCTGACTCCCAGGCTCATTGTCTTTCCACTAGACTGCATGGCTTCTCATGTACTGTATCTATCCCAGTGCTTAACAAATACCACAGTTATCATTCTTTATCTCTGCACTCACATATGTGCTTTGCTGTATCTGCTATATTCTCTGTCTTTGTCATGTGGGCTTTTTGTCTCCATGTCTATTGGGCTCTGTGTCTTTTCTGGCTCAACTTAGATATCAGCTCAGAGGGCAGCCTGAGCTCTGTTGTGCAGCAGTGCTCAGCACAGAGAGTGTGTGTGTGTGTGTGTGTGTGTGTGTGTGTGATAAATATGTGTGTATCTTGTCTTCCCCAACAGTCTGCCAGTCAAAGATAGTTGTCAGTCACTAGTCCTGTTGTCTGTCCTGGATGTCCACTTTATGTGGAGTCTTGTTCAGGACCCTGGAGAAGGGACCAAGAGAAGGGAAGACAAGGGCCTGTGTTGGCTAACTGACCCTGAGAATGGCACCCAAAATATCCCAGAAACAATGAGCAGGTCCAGCTCACTCATGCCTAAATCTCCTATTTAAGACAGTTATCTGGGATCTGTTTGGGTAATAATGGCTCTCTTCAATCAATCTATCAATCAATGGCCTTTATTGAGGGCTTACTGTGTGCAGAGCACTGCAACAAGTCCATGGGAAATGCAGTACAGTAGACATGATCCCTGTCCTCAAAAAGTCTGAAATCTAGCTTACATCCATTTGGTTTAATTTGACTTGATCTACAGTGGCTAGCCACAGAACGACTTCATCCACATAGGGGTTGATTTCATCATTGTACAACGAGACCCATTCAGAGGGCAGAACCATCTAGTGGGTTCTAAGGTCACAGAGGTCAGTGGATCTGCCCCTTTGCTGGTTCCCCTCAGTGCTTGACCAGCCTCAGCACGGGCCGGGAGGCAGCCCTGGTTCTGGGATCCAGAGGCCATAAGCTAAGATCATAGATGACCAGATATCTGTCATTATACACGTACAGCTTGTGGTCCAAGGGATCATAGTTGATGTTCTGCAGTGTCTTGAGCATCTTGTCCAGGATGATGTCAACCCTGCCCCCGTGGCCTGTGTTGGTGGAGAAAGTGTTGAAAATCTCCTCCTGCCAGGTGCTGAGGGAACGCATGCACGCACACATACAGCAGTGGGTGGGGATCGGTTGGTGCAGACGCCCGTGGTTCGGAAGGCTGATGCCTTCGGAGAGAGTTCATTATCTAAACTGTCGGAGTCGGCAGCCGGGCCATCTGAAGCCAGGTTAGCTCAGGCCGTCCTTCTCTTCCGTTTTCCTGTTTTGAACCCGGGACAACTGAAGGAAATTTGGGCCCTGTGTTGTTGGAGAGAGCCAAATCCCATCTCGTTCAGTCACCCCTGCTTTGATTGGAGATTAGGAGGCCTTCCCAGCCTGAGCCCCCTCCTTCCTCTCCCCCTCCTCCCCCTCTCCATCCCCCCCGCCTTACCTCCTTCCCTTCCCCACAGCACCTGTATATATGTATATATGTTTGGATGTATTTATTACTCTATTTATTTATTTATTTATTTTACTTGTACATATCTATTCTATTTATTTTATTTTGTTAATATGTTTTGTTTCGTTCTCTTTCTCCCCCTTCTAGACTGTGAGCACTGTTGGGTAGGGACCGTCTCTATATGTTGCCAACTTGTACTTCCCAAGCACTTAGTACAGTGCTCTATACACAGTAAGCACTCAATAAATACGATTGACTGATTGATTGATTGATACAGCACTCCATAGACTAGGAAGGCGCTGGACATGGATGGCTTGTACTGCATGGTCTTCCAGGTCTGTTCCACCTCCAGGGTGTTGGCATTGAGCCTGCTGATGACCATGTTGCCTCTGTTCTCCTCCATGGAATAGATCACCCACAGCCCCTTCTCGTCTCCGGCAAAGTCCAGGTCCTGCCAGGGGGCCCCGGCATGGGAGAGGCAGTTATTGAATGTGGCCCCCGGCGGCTCCATGTGTAGGACCAGGGTGTTGGTTTTGAGTTCAACTTTGGCCATTTCGCTGGTCCCATAGTAGCTGAAGTACATGGAGCCCTGGTACACAGTGACCCCACTGTCATCCCCATAGCCCATCTTCCACTCCTTGTAGTTTTTGGACAGCACCAGGTCATCGTACGACTTGTAGAGCTGGTATTAGTTGAAGTGAATCCATCCTTGTGCAGCGGGGTGACCCAGTAGCCATTCCAGCCAAGGTCCAGGGTGGAGTCCCGGCTCCTGGCCCTTGCCTTGTAACGAAGCCCCACCAGTTGAGCTGCATCACTAAGGGCCAGCTGACCACCAAGATCCCGTCGTGGGCACAAGAGCCTGGAGCAGAATAGAGGGGATAGGGAGAGAAGAAAGCCCAAGATGAGTCAACCACCTGCACAGGTGCAAGATGGGAAGGGACTGGCCAGGTCTGAGTTGGACACAAAAAGACTCAGAGGTCCCAAGGGATCACAAGCTGAAGAGCCATACAAGGCCATTATTACTATAATCAGAAATAATCCTGGAGGTATTAGAGAGACTGCCCACGCATGGCCCAGTGGATAGAACATGAGCCTGGGAGTCAGAAAGACCTAGGTTCTAATCCTGGCTCTGCCACTCATTCATTCATTCATTCATTTAATTGTATTTATTGAGTGCTTACTGTGTGCAGAGCACTGTACTAAGTACTTGGGAAGTACAAGTTGGCAACATATAGAGACAGTCCCTACCCAACAGTGGGCTCACACTCTAGAAGGGGGAGACAGAGAGCAAAACAAAACATATTAACAAAATAAAATAAATAGAATAAATATGTACAAATAAAATAAATAAATAAATAGAGTAATAAATACGTACAAACATATATACATATATACAGGCGCTGTGGGGAGGGAAAGGAGGTAAGATGGGGGGATGCAAAGGGGGAGAAGGGGGAGAGAAAGGAGGGGGCTTAGGTGAGCTCTCAGTAGGGCTTTGAAGGGAGGAAGAGAGCTAGCTTGGTGGATGTGCGGCGGGAGGGCATTCCAGGCCAGGGGGATGATGTGGGCCGGGGGTCGACGGCGGGACAGGCAAGAACGAGGCACGGTGAGGAGATTAGCGGCAGAGGAGTGGAGGGTGCGGGCTGGGCTGTAGAAGGAGAGAAGGGAGGTGAGGTAGGAGGGGGCAAGGTGATGGAGAGCCTTGAAGTTGAGGGTGAGGAGTTTTTGTCTGATGCATAGGTTGATTGGTAGCCACTGGAGATTTTTGAGGAGGGGAGTAACATTCCCAGAGCATTTCTGCACAAAGACGATCCGGGCAGCGGCATGAAGTATGGATTGAAGTGGGGAGAGACAGGAGGATGGGAGATCAGAGAGGAGGCTAATGCAGAAATTCAAACGGGGTAGGATGAGAGCTTGAACGAGCAGGGTAGCGGTTTGGATGGAGAGGAAAGGGCACATCTTGGCAATGTTGCAGAGATGAGACTGGCAGGTTTTGGTGACGGACTGGATGTGAGGGGTGAACGAGAAAGCGGAGTTGAGGATGACACCAAGGTTGCAGGCTTGTGAGACAGGAAGACTCTGCTCTGTGACCTTAGGCAAATCACTTAACTTCTCTGTGCCTCAGTTACCTCATCTGTAAAATGAGGATTAAGACTGTGAGTCCCATGTGGGACAGAAACTATGTCCAACCTGATTAGCTTAGAGCAGTGCAAACCCAGCGCTTAGAACAGTGATTGACACATAGTAAGCACTTAACAAATGCCATCATTATTGCTATCATTATTATTTATTTAAGTTTGGCAGAAAAAGAACTAGGGATCCCAAGGGATCACAGGCTCAGGACAACATAATGCCATTCTAATTATATAGCAATCTGAAATGGCACTGGAAGTCTAAATGGACATTTGACAAGAAGGAGTTGAGCAAGGATCCTTCTGCTAAACTCTTCATGGATCAGAGAGAAGCAGCATGGCATAGTGGATGAAGCACAATCCTGGGAGTCAGCTCATGGGTTCTAATCCCAGCTCTGCCACTTGTCTGCTGTGTAACCTTGGGCAAGTCACTTAACTTCTCTGTGCCTCAGTTACCTCATCTGTAAAATGGGGATTAAGACTGTGAGCCCCATGTGGGACAACCTTATTACCTTGTATCCCTCCCAGCGCTAAGAACAGTACTTGACACATAGTAAGTACTTAACAAGTGCCATCATTGTTATTATTGTTATAATTAAAAGAGTCCCGAATCTAATTTTGCCTGCTACATTCTAAAAATGCATGTGGAAACAGTGGGGAGGTCCATTGATTAAACTCATGGAAGCAGTCCCTAACTGTGAAGGGTAAAGAAAATGGGATTGTTTAAACTACATAAGAGCTGGCTAACAGTCAACCAATCCATCAAATTTAGTGAGCGCCTACTGTGTGCAAAGCACTGTACTAAGTGCTTGGGAGAGTACAATTTAACAGAGTTAGTAGACATGTTCCCTGCCAACAGAGCTTAAAGTCAAGGGGTGAGGTTTATAGTCTAGAGGAGGGCAAATTGAGCAAACTGAATCACTGACTCTGAGTCTCAGCAGGATTTTGACAAGGAGGGTGCTGACCTGCTGTTATGTATGTCCACTATCATATGAGGACATTGGTTTAGAAATGGGTAGAGCACAGGATTGGGAATCAGGAGACAGGGGTTCTGTCTCAGCTCTGCCACTTGCCTGCAGGGTGACCCTAGGCTAAGTCACAACTTCTCTATGCCTCACTTTCCTTATTTGCAAAATAGAGGGAAAATACCTGTTCTCCCTTCCCCTAGATAGTGAGTTCCATGCGGGACAGGGACCCTGCCTGATCTGATTGTATTATATCTACCCCAGACTGTAGTACAGTTTTATCCTATGCCGTGGAGTCATCTCCGACCCATAGTGATACTATGGACACATCTCTTCCGGAACGCCCCACCTCCATCTGCAATCGTTCTGGTAGTGTATCCATAGATTTTTCTTGGTGAAAATATGGAAGTGGTTTACCATTGCCTCCTTCCATGCAGTAAACTTGAGTCTCCACCCTTGACTCTCTCACATGCTACTGCTGCTCAGTGCAGGGAAATTTTTACTTGTAGCAGATTGCCTTCCACTCTCTAGCCATTGCCCAAGCCAGGAATTGAATGGATATGCTTCTGCTTGACCCTCCCTCCCACAGTCAAGACTGGTTGAGTACTGGAAACTTTCCAGGTGCAACCCTGAAAGGGTGTAGTACAGTGCTTGTCACATAACAAGTGCTTAATGAATACCACAATTACCATCGTTATTACTGGTTCCCTTACAAGAGATGCTAAAAAATTTCATTCAGGCGATCTTTCAAAATAGGACAGGACAACCCACCCCCTGGCTTTCACTATGCTTATCCTGCATGGCTGAGGTGAAGAAGCCTTGCCAGACAAGCTAAATTAGGGGACAGTTCTCATTCCCTGAATGCAGAGTGTGCTCAGATGATGATGATGATGATGATGGCATATGTGTCAAGCATTATTCTAAACACTGGGGTAATGTAAGGTAATCAGGTTGAAGACAGTCCCTGTTCAACATGGGGCTCACAGTCTAAGTAGAAGGGAGGATAGGTTTTGAATCCCCATTTTACAGGTGAGGAAAATGAAGAACAGAGAACTTAAGTGACGTATCCAAGATCCCACTACAGGCAAATGGCTGAGCCAGCATTAGAACCCACATCCTTCTGACTCCCAGGCCCATACTCTTTCCACTAGGTCACACTGCTTCTCAGAAATGGGAGAACCTTGTTCTCTGAAAAAAGGTCATCCTGCCCCATCCCGAGCCCTCTCCTGACTAGACAAAAAAGTGGAGAGTGGGGAATATTGAGGGCATGGCAGGACAAGGCAGGGGTTGGGAAGGAGGAAATGAAGAGATAGGAGGTAGGAAGGAACTCATCTGGAGGAATGCGATGCTCAAAGCCTTCCTGCACCTGCTCCTGATAGCACTCAGGCAGCTGTTTCTCCAGAGTCTCCAGCTCCTGGTTGGCCTTGCGGATGTTGATCTGATGGGAGCTGGCCAGGGCCTCCACTCAATGACTCCAGTGCAGAATCTCATGTTCTTGCTGCTGGAGTAGTTGGGAGTAGCTGCTGACCTGCCAAATGGGCCCTTGCCATTTATCTTTGCCCCCAAACTGCTCCCTCCATCCCCAAAATAATAATAACAATGTGTGCTATTTGTTAAATGCTTACGGTGTGCCTATTCTGTACTAAGTACTGGGGTAAATAAAAATAATCAGGTCAAACACAATCTCTGTCCCATACGGGGCGCATAGTGTAAATTGGATGTAGGGGGATTTAATCCCCATTTTACAGATGAGGCAACTGAAGCACAGAGAGTTAAGAGACTTGCTTAAGGCCACACAGCAAGCAATTGTTTGCTCAACCCCCTCCAATCTGGCTTCCGTCCCTTACATTCCACGGAAACTGTCCTCTCAAAGGTCACCAATGACCTTCTTCTTGCCAAATCCAACGGCTCATACTCTATCCTAATCCTCCTCGACCTCTCAGCTGCCTTTGACACTGTGGACCACCCCCTTCTCCTCAACATGCTATCCAACCTTGGCTTCACAGACTCCATCCTCTCCTGGTTCTCCTCTTACATCTTCGGTCGTTCATTCTCAGTCTCTTTTGCAGGCTCCTCATCCCCCTCCCATCCCCTTACTGTAGGGGTTCTTCAAGGTTCAGTTCTTGGTCCCCTTCTGTTCTCGATTTACACTCACTCCCTTGGTGACCTCATTCACTCCCACAGCTTCAACTATCATCTCTATGCTGATGACACCCAAATCTACATCTCTGCCCCTGCTCTCTCTCCCTCCCTCCAGGCTTGCATCTCCTCCTGCCTTCAGGACATCTCCATCTGGATGTCTACCCGCCACCTAAAACTCAACATGTCCAAGACTGAACTCCTTGTCTTCCCTCTCAAACCCTGCCCTCTCCCTGACTTTCCCATCACTGTTGACGGCACTACCATCCTTCCCATCTCACAAGCCGGCAAACTTGGTGTCGTCCTCAACTCCGCTCTCTCGTTCACCCCTCACATCCAAGCCGTCACCAAAACCTGCCAGTCTCACCTCCGCAACGTTGCCAAGATCTGCCCTTTCCTCTCCATCCAAACCGCTACCCTGCTTTTTCAAGCTCTCATCCTATCCCGTCTGGATTACTGTATCAGCCTGCTCTCCGATCTCCCATCATCCTGTCTCTCCCCACTTCAATCCATACTTCACACCACTGCCCGGATTGTCTTTGTCCAGAAACGTTCTGGGCATGTTACTCCCCTCCTCAAAAATCTCCAGTGGCTACCAATCAACCTACGCATCAGGCAGAAACTTCTCATCCTCAGCTTCAAGGCTCTCCATTACCTCGCCCCCTCCTACCTCACCTCCCTTCTCTCCTTCTCCAGCCCAGCCCGAACCCTCCACTCCTCTGCCGCTAATCTCCTCACCATGCCTCGTTCTCGCCTGTCCTGCCATCGACCCCTGGCCCACGTCATCCCCCTGGCCTGGAATGCCCTCCTTCCCCACATCCACCAAGCTAGCTCTCTTCCTCCCTTCAAGGCCCTACTGAGAGCTCAGCTTCTCCAGGAGGCCTTCCCAGACTGAGCCCCCTCCTTCCTCTCCCCTTCCTCCCCCCTCCATCCCCTCCACCTTACCTCCGTCCCTTCCCCACAACATCTGTATATATGTATATATGTTTGTACGTATTTATTACTCTATTTATTTATTTTACTTGTACATATTTATTCTACTTATTTTATTTTGTTAATATGTTTTGTTTTGTTCTCTGTCTCCCCCTTCTAGACTGTGAGCCCATTGTTGGGTAGGGACCATCTCTATATGTTGCCAACTTGTACTTCCCATGCGCTTAGTACAGTGCTCTGCACACAGTAAGTGCTCAATAAATATGATTGAATGAATTGAATGAATGAATGAATGAATTGGCAGGTCTGGGTTTAGACTTCAGGCCTCCTAACTCCCAGGCCCATGTTCTTTCCACTAGGCCATGCTACTTCTGTGGCCCCCATTCTTTATCATCACAATCATCCTCATTATTATGTTTGCATCATTCATATTTATTGATCAGCTGCTGTAGGCAGGGCACTATATTCATTCAATCAATCATATTTATTGAATGCTTACTATGTGCAAAGCACTGTACTGAGCTATTGGGAAAGTGCACTATAACAAAAAACAGAAATATTCTCTGCCCACAACGAGTTTACAGTCTAGAAAGGGAGACTGACATTAATATAAATAAATAAATAAAATAAATGTATATTATACTGGATGTCCCCTATGTCCAGAGTGCTGTATTGGGTGCCTCTATGTGCAGCTTGCTACACTTGGTGCTCCCTTTTTGTAGAGTGCTGTATTGTGTGTCCCCTGGTGCAAAGTTCTGTGCTCAGCTCCCCCTGTGTCCAAGGTGCTCTACTGGGTGTCTCCTGTGTCCATGATGCTGTATTGGGTGCCCCTTTTATGCAGAGTGCTGTACAGTATGCCTCCTTGCACCCAGAGTGTTGTAGTGGTGTCCCCTGTATGCAGAATGTTGTACTGGGAAATCATTGTGTGCAGGGAACAACATATGTGACTTGGGAATATGCAATAGAAGTAAAAAAAGCGAGGTCCTGCCATGGAGGATTTTACAGGCTAATATGGGGGCCAAGCCCCTCCTTACAACTCCTCACCTCCCCTTGCCTCCAGTCCTGCCCCTCAACCCCACTCGCAGGGATACCGGCCCCACCTTGGAGAGTTCCCTCTCATACGCCTCCAGCAGCTCTTGGGTTGTACTCTGCAGTTCTTCCAGCTTTTGCAGGAGGGAAGGGCCTGTGGGGCAGATAGAACACACAGCGGCAGGTGCCCTGGGCATCCACTGAGCCAGTCACGTTGTTCACCAGCTGCAATGACAGAGCTGGCTTGGGATGAGAGCAGGAGCCCCCACAATCCCCAACCCCCTGGCCTGGAGCCCTTCCCGACTCCTAATCCCTGGGGCAGCACTGATCAGATCTACCTTAGACACCAACTGCAGCTGTCCATCCTTGTCTTAAATGGTGGTCTTCTGAGTTGATGCTGGCAGGTTCAGCTCAATCTGGAAAGCAAGAGGCACACCTCTCTCTGCACCTAAGAGTTACCATACTCTTAATAATAATGGCATTAATTAAGCACTTACTATGTGCAAAGCACTTTTCTAAGCGCTGGGGGGGATACAAGGTGATCAGGTTGTCCCATGTGGGGCTCACACTCTTCATCCCCATTTTACAGATGAGGTCACTGAGGCCCAGAGAAGTTAAGTGACTTGCCCAAAGTCACATAGCTGACAAGTGGCAGAGCCAGGATTTGAACCCACAACCTCTGACTCCAAAGCCTGTGCTCTTTCCAGTGAGCCATGCTGCTTCTCTACTTCTCTACTTCTACTCTTCCCAGTGCTTAGCACAGGGCTCTGCACACAGTAACCACCCAGTAAATACCACTGATTGACTGTTTGACCGATCAAGCAGACCAAACGAGGGTAGGGACAAAAGGGGTAGAGAAGAGGGTTAGCCTCTTCCTTGGGGAGACCCTCACAGATCAGACCCATAGGGATGGAGGTCCTCAGCCACAGAGGGAACTGGAGAGATGGCTTGATGGGGAAGAGGAGTGACACATAGCTTGGGAAATGTGTAGAGAAGAACGTGAGAGGCAGCATGACCTAATGGATAGAACATGGCCCTGGGAGTAGAAAGATCTGGGTTTTAATGCTGGCTCCACCACTTGTCTTCTGTGTGACCTTGGGCAAGTAACTTCATTTCTCTGTGCCTCAGTTACCTCATCTATAAAATGGGGATTAAGACTGTGAACCTCATGTGGGACATGGATCTTGTGCCTATCCCAGAGCTTAGAACAGTATTCAGCACATAATAAGCTCTTAACAAATACCATGGAAAAACATGATATGGCTGCAAGGCATAAATGCATAATGAACTGGAGTTATTGGGCCTGAAGAAGGCTGAGGGGGACGGCCAGACACTCAGCAGGTACTAGAGTGAAGGAAGAGATGAAATGGAAACAGAGGTGTTGAACATCCATCCCCAACTGTGAGGATGGTGTTTAGGAAGGCAGCTGGAACATGGTTTCTCCAAGTGTCTGGAAGTCACTGTCAGAGACCAAGTCCTGGGCTAGATAAGTTATGGGGCTGGCTAGGACTGATCCAGTGTGACATTGCTCAGAATTGGCCCAGGGAACAGCTGGTAAGCATAGATCCACCAAAAATCCTACACTGGAGGCCAGGGGTGAGGAGGTTCTATAATCTGAACAAACCTCCCACCGTGCTTTAATTCTCTAAATCATTGCTCAGCTCTCCACTTCCCTCTCAGCTATGCAGACAGCATCTCAGGACCAAGACCTGATCATCGGACCCTTGGGAGGGCAGAATGGAGGCACTTTGGGCCCAAACACTTTTCTCTGGAAGAGCTGGATCCCTGAGACACAGCTCCTGGAATGGGATAAATTTCTTCCATAAGAGTAACGATGATTATGGCATTTGTTAAGCGCTTATTGTGTGCCACGCTCCGGAGGTATACGGGTACAAGCAAATCGGGTTGGACACAGTCCCTGTCCCATATGGGGCTCACAGTCTCAATCCCCATTTTACAGATGAGGTAACAGAAGTACAGAGGAAGGGAAGTGACTTAACCAAGGTTACACCGCAGATAAGTGGCAGATCTGGGATTAGAATCCATGACCTTCTGACTCCCGGGCCCTTGCTCTATCCACTATGCTCTGCTGCTTCCCTTCAAGTGAAGGGATAGTTTCCTCCAGTTCTCCGGCTTCCCTGAACTGATGGAATCCCAGCCAAGTTGGACTCCAGTGTTCCCCTCACCCACAAACCCCCAAAATGGTATCTCTTACCTGCAAGGTAGTGACCTGGGAGGAGAGGAGCAGCAGGCCCAGCCAGAGAGTCAGCTGCACAAGCATCTTGGGCTAGGTTGGAGCTGGGGGCTGAGACGGGCCTTTTGTAGTGCTGGGGGAGCATTGTCTCCAATCATCCAATCCCAGATAAGGTGCGACAAACCCAGGGAACAAGGCACATCTTCCCCCACCATCATGAGCGACAGCTCCATGCCTCCAACCCCCTCCTCGGGTGGAGAACTTTTATCTGAGATCAACACTCTCCAGGTCTGTGCCACTCTGTCTGTTTGTCTCTCTCTTTTATAATGAGCTGCAACCCATTTATCTCAACCCTGAGCTACTAAACCAGAGCAGGGCCTCCCCAGACAAACAGATTAAGCCAAACCTGATTTCCCCCTGCCCCACCCTTCCTGCCCCTCTTTCTAAGGCCCTTTTTCAGAGGGGATTATAGCCTCTTCCTCCTCATTCTCTCCAAACTCTCCCTGGCCCCCACAGGAGGAAATGCAATTCAACCCTGCTTTCACTGCAAGGAGACTAGGATTGGACATTTGCTAAGCTTCAAGGGGGTCAGTCCCCTCAGTGCATGAAGGTTTAATTGCTTCACCCTAGATCATGGCAATGCCATCCTGGGTCAACTGAGCAGCTCATCTAGCTCAGGACTCTGTCTCTGGCAGTGGCACCAGGGTGCTGGGAGGTACCATGTGCTGGTAGCTTTCCTGGATGCCCATGCTTATGGTTAGGGATGGGTACTTCACTCTGCACCCAGATTATCTTTCTACAGAAACACGCTGGGCATGTCCCAGAGTGGCTCAGTGGAAAAGAGCACGGGCTTTGGAGTCAGAGGTCCTGGGTTCAAATCCCAGCTCTGGCACTTGTCAGCTGTGTGACTTTGGACAAGTCACTTAACTCCTCTGTGCCTCAGTTCCCTCATCTGTTAAATGGGGATGAAGACTGTGAGCCCCACGTGGGACAACCTAATCACCTTGTAACCTTCCCAGCGTTTAGAACAGTGCTTGGCACACAGTAAGCGCTTAATAAATGCCATTATTATTATTAGTACATCACCCCACTTCTCAGTAATCTCCAGTGGTTGCCCATCCACCTCCACATCAAGCAAAAACTCCTCATCAGTGGTTTTAAAGTACTCCATTACCTTGTCCCCTCCTACCTCACCTCCCTTCTCTCCTTCTACAACCCAGCCTGCACACTCCGCTCCTCTGGTGCTAACCTTCTCAATGGGCCTTGTTCTAGCCTGTCCCACCATCGACCCCTGGTCCAAGTCCCACCTCTGGCCTGGAATGCCCTCCCTCCTCACATCTGCCAAAATAGCACACTTCCCCCTTCATAGCCTTACTGAAAGCTCATCTCCTCCAGGAGGCCTTCCCAGATTGGGCCCCCATTTTCCTCGGCTCCTCCCCTCCTCCCCATCACCTTGACTCCCTCCCTCTACACTACCCCCCTCCCCACCCCACAGCACTTGGGTATATATGTACATATTCATTATTCTATTTATTTTATTAATGATGTTCATATATCTATAATTCTATTTATTTATATTGATGCTATTGATGCCTGTCAACTTGTTTTGTTTTGTTGTCTGTCTCCCCACTTCTAGACTGTGAGCCCATTGTTGGGTAGGGATTGTCTCTGTTGTTGAATTGTTACTTTCCAAGTGCAGTACAGTGCTCTGCACACAGTAAGCGCTTAATAAATACAATTAAATGAATGAATGAATGAATCATCCAACCTATCTGTTTCTCTAACATCACTACATTATCTCTCTCTCGACCCTGAATGAGGCCATCCTGGTTCATCTTCACAATCCCCCCAGCCTAGCACTCTGTCTTCAATGGCACCATTTTAGAGGACCTATGTGATGGCTCCCTCTTTAACATCTTTCTCCACAGTTAGGAATGGACAGTCTAAGAAGCATAGCATAGTGAATAGAGCATGGGCCTGAAAGTCAGAAGGTCATGGGTTCTAATTCTAATTAAAACTTTGAGCCCCAAGTGGGAGAACCTGATTACCTTGTATCTACCCCGGGGTTTAGAACAGTGCTTGGCACTTAGTAAGTGCTTATCAAATACCATAATTATTATTAAGTATCAAACACTGTTCTATGCACTGGTGTACATATAAGGTAATCAGGTTGAATACAATCCCTATCCCCCAGGGAGCTCACAGTTTAAATAGTATGGAGTACATGTATTGAATCTCCATTTTGCAGTTGAGGAAACTGAGGCACAGAGAAGTTATGTGGTTTGCCCAAGGTCATACAGCAAGCAAGTGGTGGAGCCAAGATTAGAACCCAAATTATATGTCATTCTTAAATTATAATTTTAATTTTCAAAAAAAAATATATATATATGTATGAAGATTTTATATGAGGGGTTTTCAACTTTTTTAAAGAAATTGAGCCCCTGAGGTGTCTAGATTTCACTTGAAGCACCCTCACACAAACATAACCTCTTTATCCCTCCCCCATTATTATTTTGTTATTATTATTATTATTATTCAGTGCTTTTTTGAGCACTGCTTTATGAAAAACACTAATATAGTTAGTATAGTTAGTAACTAATATAGTTACACCAGATGTATCATGTGTAAAGACCATGTATGGACCTGAAAGTCAGAGGACACAAGTTCTAACCTCACCACCGCCCCCACTTCTAGACTGTGAGCCTGTTGTTGGATAGGGATTGTCTCTATTTGTTACGGAAATGTACTTTCCAAGTGCTTAGTAGAGTGCTCTGCACACAGTTAAGTGTTCAATAAATATGACTAAAAAAATATTTCTGTGCTATGCAACCTTGGACAAATCTACCTGTCTACATGTTTTGTTTTGTTGTCTGTCTCCCCTTTCTAGATTGTGAGCCCGTTGTTGGGTAGGGACGGTCTCTATATGTTGCCGACTTATACTTCCCAAGTGCTTAGAACAATGCTCTGCACACAGTAAGCACTCAATATATATGATTGAATGAAATCACTTCACTTCTCTGTGCCTCGGTTAGCTCATCAGTTAAATGGAGATTAAGACTGTGAGCCCCATATGGGACACGGATTGTGTCCAACCTGATTAGCTTGTATCTACCCCAGGACTTAGTACAGTGCCTGGCACATAGTAAGTGCTTAATGCAATAAAAAAAATAAAGATGCTCTGGCTCCCAGGCCTGTGTTTTATCCCCTAGGCCATGCTGCTTCTCATGCTGCCTCTCACGCTGTTTTTCCCTCCCCACATCCCCGTCACACACACCCAATGAAGTTCAAGCCTCATGCAGGGTGGAATTTGATAGGTAGAACATCCCTGGACCAGACCCTTACACCCCTCCTGGATCAGAAGACCCCAGAAGGAGGCATCAGAGATCACTGTAATCTTGTCTCTAGACTGCAAATTCGTTGGGGGTAGAGAATGTATCTACCAACTCGGTTGTATTTGCACTTTTCCAAGCACTTAATACAGTGCTCTTCACACAGTAAGCACTCAGTAAATATGATTGACTGATTGGTTGATTGATTTGAGGCAGGTGGGAGGGTGTGGAGGAAGCAATTCTCTTGTTCCTAACTCTGAGCCCAGAGGGAATCATGGCTTGGAATTGTCTGGGTCTGTGATCTCTGGACCTAGACCATAAGCTCTATGAGGTCAGGGACCAAGTATTGCACTTAGTACAGTACACAGCTGGAAGTAAGGACTCAATAAGTACCAGCAGCATGGCATAATGGTTAGAGCATGGGCCTGGGAGCCAGAAGGTCATGGGTTCTAATCCTAATCCATCACTTAATAATACTAATAATGGCATTTATTAAGCACTTACTATGTGCAAAGCACTATTCTAAGCACTGGGGAGGTTACAGGGTGATCAGGTTGTCCCACAGGGGGCTCACAGTATTAATCCCCATTTTACAGTTGAGGTAACGGAGGCACAGAGAAGTTAAGTGACTTGCCCAAAGTCACACAGCTGACAATTGGCAGACCGAGGATTTGAACACATGACCTCTGACTCCAAAGCCCTGGTTCTTTCCACTGAGCCAGGCTGCTTCTCATGCTTCACACTTGTCTGCTGTGGGAACTTGAGCGAGTCATGTTACATCTCTGTGCCTCAGTTGCATCATCTGTAAAATGGGGATTGAGACTGTGAGCCCCACATGGGACAGGGACTGTGTCCAATCCAATTGGCTTGTAACCACCTCAGTGCTTAGTTCATTGCATGGCATATAGTCAGTGTTTAACAAATACCATTATTATTATCAATGATTGATTGATTGGAGGCAGCAGGGCTTTGTTTCAACCCCAGAGTTTCTAGAACTGTTGATTTCTGGTCCATGTCCAGCCAGAAAACCAGATTTGGGGTGGGGGTAAAATTCCTCAGTAATGTTCATCTTGCGATGGGTCCTGGAGGGCTTTAGGCAGAAGTGAGTAGGTGACAGAGGGAGGGCTGTTCTATAAAATCCTCCCCCTTCCAGTGCTCTCTCTCCTCAGGCTAAGGGGGTGCCCTACTGTCCTGCTGGGACATTTTTTCAAAGGATGTTTGTTTAACACTTACTATATGTCAAACATTGTCCTAGACACTGGGGTTGATACAATTTAATCAGGTTTGCTACAGTCCCTGCCCCACACGGGGCTCACAGTCTAAGTAGGAGGGAGTAGTGAGAAGCAGCGTGGCTCAGTGGAAAGAGCACAGGCTTGGGAGTCAGAGGTCATGGGTTTGAATTCTGGCTCTGCAAATTGTCAGCTGTGTGACTTTGGGCAAGTCACTTAACTTCTCTGGGCCTCAGTTACCTCATCTGTAAAATGGGGATTAAGACTGTGAGTCTCCCGTGGGACAACCTGATCCCCTTGTAACCTCCCCAGCGCTTAGAACAGTGCTTTGCACATAGTAAGCGCTTAATAAATGCCATTATTATTATTATTAGTGTGGTCTAGTGAATAGAGCACTGGCCTAGGAGTAAGAAGAACCTGGGATGTAATCTCAGCTCTACCACCTGTCTGCTGGGTGACCCTGGGCAAGTCACAACTTCTCTGTGCCTCAGCTACCTTAACTGTAAAATGTGGATTAAGAGTTTGAGCCCTGTGTGGGACAGGGACTGTGTGCAATCTCATTAGCTTGCATCTATCCCAACTCTTAGTACAGTGTCTGACACCACTGTAAGTGCTTTTGACATTTATTGGGCAACTGTTGATGTTCCACCTTTTTTTTAATCATAAAAGACATCTCCCCTGACTTCTATAAAGGTCTTCCATGTTGGTCTGAAAGATTTTGAAGCAGTGGCCTAGTGGAAAGAACCTGGGTCTGGGAGTCAGAGGATCTAGGTTCTAATCCCTGCTGGCCACTTGCCTCCTGGGTGTTCTCGGGCAAGTCACTTAACTTCTCTATGCCTTAGTTCCCTCATCTGTAAAATGGAGATTAAGTACCTGTTCTCCCTCCTAATAGGCTGAGAGCCTCATGTGGGCCAGGAACTGTGTCTGACCTGATTATTTTATATTGCATCCCAGCTCTTTAATGCAGCACTTGGCACTGAATGCCAAAATTATCATTAACCTCCTGGGATGAGTTTGGCATGGGAAGGGGAGTTCCCTCGACTTTCTCTTTAATTAGGCTCCTCACTGGGAATGAAGGGCCTCGGCTTTCCCATCTGTCAAAGGAGGGAAGTGAATCAGGCACCCCCATTTTTGCACACAGGTAGTGAGGTCTGGTTTGCTGTTCAGAAAGTGAAGGTGACTTTGGAAGGCACTGAGTCCTGAGCTACACAGTGATCTTGAGCTGTAGCCCAATGAAACACAAAACAGTGATAAGGGGCCCCCACAACTTGGGTCCGAGAGAGGGTGGGGTCAGAGGCCACTTGGTCACCCCATCTGGTCTTTCCCTGACCCCGCAAATTGTTTGGTCTCTGGTGCAGGCTGATAGTGACAACAGCTTCCAATGTGCCAATGTGCCAACCCTCTGAGTGGCTGTTTTTTTCTGTCTCAATCACAGGTCAGAGGTTTGCTCTCCCCAGCACAACAGGGCGCAACAATTTTCGACTCACCTCTGGAGTCACAGGGGTAATGGTGAGCATCATGCAGAGGGGCATTCATGAGCCCCTGCCAGCTGCAGGGACACAAGACAGGAGGTGCACCATTCTCTCCCGGATGGGCTTGGTCTTGACCCCATAGATGATGGGGTTGAGCATAGGGGGAAGGAGAACATAGAGGTTGGCCAGGAGAACATGGACATGGCAGGGAATGCCCTGGCCAAAAAGGTGGGCAAAGAAGGAGAAGAGGGCCGGGAGGTAGAAGAGCAGGATGACGCAGAAGTGGGCTCCGCAGGTGCCCAGGGCCTTGAGCTTGGCATCCCGGGATGGGAGCTGGAAGACAGCACGGAGGATGAGGCCATAGGAGGTGCCGATGAACATCATATCCAACCCAGGTGACAGCAGGGTGGTGGTCAGGCCATACCAGATGTTGGCCCTGATGGGAGCACAGGCCAGGCGGGCAATGCCCATTTGCTCGCAGTAGGTGTGTGGCACTCTCCTGTGACCGCAATAGGGCAGCCGCTCCAGCAGAAAGACAGCAGGGACCATAACACAGAGGGCCCGGCCCAGGGCAGCCAGTCCCATCCTGCCAGTGACTGCAGTGGTCAGGATGGCGGGGTAGCACAGAGGCTGGCAGATGGCCACGTAGCGGTCGAAGGCCATGGCCAACAGGATGGTGGACTCAGCAATAAAGGTGACGTGGATGAAGAAGATTTGGGCCAGGCAGCCATGGAAGGAGATCTCTTGGGACAGTGCCCAGAGAACGCTCAGTGTCTTGGGGACCGTGGAAGTGGATAGGGCCAGATCAGCCCCAGTCAGCATGGCCAGTAAGAGGAACATGGGAGTGTGGAGGTTGCGCTCGAGGAGGATTAGGAAGAGAAGGGCACTGTTGCCCAGCAGAGCTGAGATGTATATCAAGCAGGTGGGGATAGAGAGCCAGAGGTGGAGAACTTCCAGGCCCGGGATGCCCAGGAGAAGGAAGGAGGCAGGGTGCAAGCTGGTCTCGTTGAGGCTGGGAAGGATGGGGTTTGGTCCCATGCTTGGAATTAGCTGCATCTTTCCCTGTGGACAGAGAAGAGGCCATAGGCTGAGTCTAATGTAGCTTTTTTTTGGACTCCTAGGGGACAGGAGCTGTAGAGTATTGCATTGTCTTTGGTTGGTGTTTGATAAATACCTTTACTGTTACTACTCCTTATTCTAACAATAATAAAAATAAAAATTGTGATATTTGTTAAGCGCTTAACATGTGTCAGGCCCTGTTCTAAGCACTGGTTAAGCACTAATACAAGCTAATTGGTTAAGCACTAATACAAGCTAATTGGGTTGGACACAGTCCCTGTCCTACATAGAGCTCACAGTCTTAATCCTCATTTCACGGATGAGCTAACTGAGGCATAGAGAAGTGAAGTGACTTGTCCAAGGCCATACAGCAGACCAGTGGAGGACCTGGGATTAGAACTCAGGTCCCTCTGTCTCCCAGGTCCATGCTCTGTCCACTAAACCACACTGCTTCTCTGGTAGCAGTAGTAATACTACTGCTAATACTACCAATACTTTTACTGCTGCTACTTGTACACCCATGTATTTTTTCGCAGTACTTAGCACACAGTAAGCACCTAATCAGTACTATTACTACTACTACTGTTACTATTTTTCCTGCTATACATCACCCATATATTCTTTTCTAGCCTTTACTGCACACAGTAAGCACTTAATACTATTGCTACTATGTCTCCCTTCTTTTAGACTGTGAACCTGTTGTTGGGCAGGGATTGTCTCTGTTGCTGAATCGTACTTTCTAAGCACTTAGTACAGAGCTCTGTACAAGTAAATGCACAATATGATTGATTGCATGATTGAATTAATTAATTAATACTTACTACTGCTACTTCTACTTCTATTGCTACTACTTCACCGTGTATTCTCTCCTAGCATTTAGTGCAATGCTTTGCACACAATAAGTACTTAATGATGACTGTTATTATTATTATCATTATTGTTATATTTGTTAAGCGCTAACTATGTGTCAACCACTGTTGTAAGCACTGGGGTAGATACAATATAATCAGGTTGGATACGGTCCCTGTTCCACATGAGGCTCATTGTTTCAGAGGGAGAACAGATATTTAGTCCTCATTCTACAGTTGAAACTGAGGTATAGAGAAGTTAAGTGACTTGACCAAGATCACAAAGCAAGTGATTGGGAGAACTGAAAATAGAATCCAGATCTTCTGACTGCCAGACCTATGTTCTTTCCACCAGGCCATGCTGCTTCTCTTCTATTTCAACCACTACTACTTTCCCAGCCCTTATTACAGTGGTTTGCATATAATAAGCACTTAATAAATACTATTATTACTACTACTACTTCTACTCCAACTACTAACACCACTACCTACTGAATGTTTCCACTATCTATAGGACAACTGCTGCATGCAGAGCCCTTTACTGGGCACATACTTTGTGCAGAGCATGCTCAAATTACTTAGGGGCTCAAAGAAAAAGGGATAAGACTTGATCCCTACCCTCGAGGAGCTTCCAGTCTAATGGGCAGAGAGTAGTGGCCAACCAGCCCACCTAACTTAGCTCTTATGAAGCTAAATCCACCCCCCCACCCCCCGCCAACCCCCAGCTGGAGGCTAGGGGAGAAGAGGTGCCACAACCTTCCTCTTTTGCCCATCCAACATCTCTCCCCATCTTCAAGCTGAGTTTCTTCCAGTCATCCCTTCTCCAAACCAGTCCTGCTTTCTTTCATTCATTCATTAAATCCATCAGGTCTGAGCTCCCCAAAGTCACTCCCCCCAACTTCTCCAACCCCCCAGCTCTCAACGCTCTCTGCTACTCTCCCATCCTTCCCAGCAGTATCTTCAGAGGAGAACTCCTCCCTCCTCTCAAGTGTTACTCCGGCCACCTGTGCTTCTCATTCCCTCTCATCTTATGAAATCTCTAGCTCCATCCCTTCTCCCCTCCTTAACTTCCATCTTCAACTGCTCACTCTCCACTGGTTCCTTCCCCTCTGCCTTCAAGCATGCCCACGTCTCCCCATCCTAAAAAAACCCTCTCTTGACCGCACCTCACCTTCTAGTTATCGCCCTATCTCCCTCCTACCATTCCTTTCCAAACTCCTTGAATGTGTCGTCTACATGCGCTGCCTTGAATTCCTCAACACCAACTCTCTCCTCGACCCCCTCCAATCTGGCTTCCGTCCCCTACATTCCATGGAAATTGCCCTCTCAAAGGTCACCAATGACCTCCTGCTTGCCAAATCCAATGGCTCATACTCTATCCTAATCCTCCTTGACCTCTCAGCTGCCTTCGACACTGTGGACCACCTACCTCTCCTCAACACGCTATCCAACCTTGGCTTCACAGACTCTGTCCTCTCCTGGTTCTCCTCTTATCTCTCTGACTGTTCATTCTCAGTCACTTTTGCGGGCTCCTCCTCCCCCTCCCATCCCCTTACCATAGGGGTTCCTCAAGGGTCAGTTCTTGGTCCCCTTCTGTTCTCGATCTACACTCACTCCCTTGCTGAACTCATTCGCTCTCACGGCTTCAACTATCATCTCTACGCTGATGACACCCAGATCTACATCTCTGCCCCTGCTCTCTCCCCCTCTCTCCAGGCTCGCATCTCCTCCTGCCTTCAGGACATCTCCATCTGGATGTCTGCCCGCCACCTAAAACTCAACATGTCCAAGACTGAACTCCTTGTCTTCCCTCCCAAACCCTGCCCTCTCCCTGTCTTTCCCATCACTGTTGACGGCACTACCATCCTTCCCGTCTCACAAGCCCGTAACCTTGGTGTCATCCTCGACTCCACTCTCTCGTTCACCCCTCACATCCAAGCCGTCACCAAAACCTGCCGGTCTCACCTCTGCAACATTGCCAAGATCCACCCTTTCCTCTCCATCCAAACCACTACACTGCTCGTTCAAGCTTTCATCCTATCCCATCTGGATTACTGTATCAGCCTCCTCTCCGATCTCCCATCCTCCTGTCTCTCCCCACTTCAATCAATACTTCACGACGCTGCCCGGATTGTCTTTGTCCAGAAATGCTCTGGGCATGTTACTCCCCTACTCAAAAATCTCCATTGGCTACCAATCAACCTATGCATCAGGCAAAAACTCCTCACCCTCGGCTTCAAGGCTCTCCATCACCTCGCCCCCTCCTACCTCACCTCCCTTCTCTCCTTCTACAGCCCAGCCCACACCCTCCACTCCTCTGTCCCTAATCTCCTCACCGTGCCTCATTCTCACCTGTCCCGCCATCAACCCCCGGCCCACATCATCCCCCTGGCCTGGAATGCCCCCCCTCTGCACATCCGCCAAGCTAGCTCTCTTCCTCCCTTCAAGGCCCTACTGAGAGCTCAGCTCCTCCAGGAGGCCTTCCCAGACTGAGCCCCCTCCTTCCTCTGCCCCCCCTCCTCCCCATCCCCCCCGCCTTACCTCCTTCCCCTCCCCACAGAACCTGTATATATGTGTATATCTTTGTACGTATTTATTACTCTATTAATTTTATTTGTACATATTTATTCTATTCATTTTATTTTGCTAATATGTTTTGTTTTGTTCTCTGTCTCTCCCTTCTAGACTGTGAGCCCACTGTTGGGTAGGGACCATCTCTATATGTTGCCCCCTCCTACCTCCTTCCCTTCCCCACAGCACCTGTTTATATGTATACATGTTTGTACATATTTATTACTCTATTTATTTATTTATCTTACTTGTACATATCTATTCTATTTATTTTATTTAATTAATATGTTTGGTTTTGTTCTCTGTCTCCCCCTTCTAGACTGTGAGCCTGCTGTTGGGTAGGGACTGTCTCTATGTGTTGCCAACTTGTACTTCCCAAGCGCTTAGTACAGTGCTCTGCACACAGTAAGTGCTCAATAAATATGTTTGATTGATTGATTGATTGCCAACTTGTACTTCCCAAGCACTTAGTACAGTGCTCTGCACACAGTAAGTGCGCAATAAATACGATTGAATGAATGAATGAACCATATTTATTAAGCCCTTTCTGTATGCAGACCACTGTACTAAGCACTTGGGAGAGGACAATACCCATCTGTCCAAACCTGCTCCCTGTTGTCTTTCTCTGGAGCTGAGGTTTCAGACTCTTGGAACCAGGCTGTGGACCAAGGGACTCCTGGCAGCTGGTTCGGGGGTGAGTAGAGTAATGCGGGGGGACCTGCAACTACAGGAAATTTATTCCCTAGTTGTTTCCGCATTTCAAGCTAATTCTTGGGTATTCCCCCCCTCAGAACCACCTCCCTTAAGAAAAACTCAAATGTGGCATGGAGGAAGAAGAAACTGTACAGAGAGGAAAATCTCCAAGAATCAACTTAGAATTTTGAAATTTTAAATTATTTCATTCAATCCTATTTATTGAGTGCTTACTGTATGCACAGCACTGTACGAAGCACTTGGAAAGTACAATTCAGCAACAGATAGAGACAATTCCTACCCAACAACGGGCTCACAGTTTAAATCCCTCTCCTCCCTGCCTAGCTGGATCCCCCTTTGTAAATCCTGGCATGGTGCCAGTTTCCCAATTTGTAAAATGGGTTACAAACCCTCTGCCCTCTTTCTCCCAGCTCCTCATCTGTGTATATGCATGCATGTGTGTGCCATAGAGAATGCCGGTCCTGTGTTCCTGTTGGAGTTGTAATGTGAGCGTCCTGGCTTTCAGGTAGGAGACAGGATAGAAAGAAGATCAACCCTGCTGCTGGGGCTGATCCCACTCCAAACAATGGCCTCCAAGGCCTACCCAGCCTCGTGTTCTAGGAGCTCTTTGGGAGAGAAGCAGACAGGGGGCCCCAAACCCCACCCCACTGCCCCATATGCACCTAGTTCCTGGGGTGGGGAGAACACACCCAGCTCGAGTAACCCAGGTCACAGCATGACTAGTACTGGGTTGGGAATGGGGGTGGGGGATGGTGAGGAAGGGGCAGTAGACAGAGGGAGGAGGAGAGAATGAAGAGGAGAAGGAGGATGAGTGGGAGGAAAAGGAGGAGAGGGAGGAAAAGGAAGAGGAAGGAATTTGGAAAGGCAATCACATTTTGTTCCTTTCTGGAGCAAGGCAGAAATCATTTATCCCTCCCTGCCCCCTCTCCTTCCCCCACACTGGATTTCCCTTCCCATTTCTCCCTCCCCACCCTCCGGCTTTGAGACCAAGGGACCAGCATGTCCACATCTGGCCACCCCCGGGGGCTGGTGGAAAGGGGCATGGTTTAGGGGTATTGCCGTTCAGAGCCCCACCCCTTGTTCTTCTAGCCCTCCCCCGCATGAGATGCATTGTGAACAGGGGCTATGTCTACTAACTCGAATAATGTACTCTCCCAAGCACTTAGTACACTGCTCAGTCCACAGTAGGTGCTCAATAAATGATTAATTGATTGATTGACTGACTGACTGATGTTTAAAGGTGAAAAAGTAGAGATGGTCCCTGGCTCTGCCAGGTGATGCCAGTCCTATCCAAGCCCAGTGACTGGAATGAGGGATCCCGGGGTTGCTTTGGTCAAGAGCTGGGCTGAAGCAGGGGGATGGAGGGGATTAACTTGGACCCTGTTTCCCAGGGAAACAGGCAAGAATCCATGTGGTTTGGGGCTGCTGAGGTGGGCATGAGAGAGGAGATGGGACAGCGGGACAAAGGGGATGGGGGCAAGGGAGAGGAGACAGGGGAGAGGATACAGAACAGGGGGCCTGGGAAAGGGGAAAGGGAGTAGGAGAGGGAAGCAGGCACAGCTGTTCATTGGGGTCCTGGCAAGGCCACTGCATTTCCCTTATCTGAGGGGCTTGCTCCTGTTCCCAGATGGGGTGTGGTTTCAAGGGGTTTTCTTCCCCCTCAGAAACTCCAGAGCTGGGGGATAGATGCCAGCCTTGAGCAGGTGGGCAGACCTCCCTACCTGTCTGGCTACGTAGAGGTGGAGGGCAGGGACAAGCCTTCCTTTGGGGAAGGGAGTCCCTTCTAGACTATAAGCTTACTGCAGGTAGGGAACACGTCTGCTGACTCTGTTGTATTGTACTCTCCCAAGAGCTTAGTACAGTGCTTTGCAAGTAGAAAGTACTCAATTAATACCACTGATTGATTGATGACCTCGATATCCCTTCCAAACAGAGGGCACTGAGAAGCCCTCTGAAATTCAGCGGCACCGCAGCTCCTGAGCAAGCCATTTGACGAGTCACCTAGAGAGAGCCCAGAAGAAGCTAGGGGTTTGAGAGTTGAGTGGGCTGGGAAAGAGGGGAGAGGACAGCCTTTTCTATTTGAAACTGCTTGAAGAAGGGGTTCTCCCTCCCTAGGGACACCCTCTGCTCCTTCCCCTCCTCACAGGAGACATAATGGATAGAGCACAGGCTTGGGAGTCAAAAAGTCATAGATTCTAATCCTGGCTCCACCACATGTCTGCTGTGTGACCTTGGGCAAGTCACTTAACTTCTCTGTGTCTCAGTTACCTCATCTGTAAAACGGGGATTGAGGCTATGAGCCCCGCATGGGTCAGGGACTGTGTCCAACCGAATTTGCATGTTTCCACCCCTGTGCTTAGTACAGTGCTTGGCGTATAGTAGGCACTTTACAAATACCATAATAATAAATACAACAATTATTATTATTAGATGCTACTGGTGAGGTCAGAAAACAGATAACTGGAGTTCCCCCTCTTACCGCTTATTCCCAGCCCAGCCTTGCCCTTCAGCTGCACTAAAGCCCCTTACCCACCCCCTCATTCTGGATCTGGCCCCGAGGACAACTGGATAGGGATGTAGGGGAGGCAAAGGAAAGTGAGATGCCCACTCCGTCCCCAAGCAGGGGATTCTCAACCTACCCGAGGTGGTTTGGGGGCTGGTCTTGCCCAAAAGCAAGAGCTGGACTGGTTGACCTCTCCAAGGTCAGTAGTTGCAAAATCTCAGGGTGTGCGCTGCCTGACACTTTTATATAGAGTCCAGCACAAAGGACAAACAACTCACCAGAGCTCGTCTCCCTGAACCAGTGGAAAGGAGATCCCTTGCTGAGCAGTGCAGTCCACAGCCAGCAAGCCAGTTGTCCTCCTGGGCAGGCGGGGACAGATTTATCTGGCTTTCTCCAGAGTTCCAGCAGGGGGCTGTGGGAGCCTGGGGCCTGAGTGCCAGTTCTCAGAGGGGCTCTGACATTGGCCAACGAGGGAGCATTAAACAATAACAACAACAATTATAGTATTTGTTAAGTGCTTACTATGCACCAAGCGCTGTTCTAAGCACTGGGGTGGAGGCAAGCAAACAGGGTTGGACCCAATCCCTGTCCCACGTGGGGCTTGCAGTCTCAATTCTTATTTTGCAGATGAGAAAACTGAGGCACAGAGAAGTGAAGTGATTTGCCCAAGGTCACACAGCAGACAAGTCGCAGAGCCGGGATTAGAACCAATCACCTTCTGACTCCCAAGTCTGGGCTCTATCCATTACACCATTAAGGAGAATTAATCTTGTTTGGTCCTGAAGGTGGCTTGGGGTTTCCCGACTCCTGCCCAGGCCCAGATGGCTAGAAGGCAGGGTGGTGGCCAGGCGAGGGCTCCTGCAGAAGCATCATCTCTGGGGGGCCACAGGTTCCTCACTCCTGACCCTGATCCCAGTTGTAGAGTCATAGCCTGTCTTCCCCACAGTGTTCTGAGTGGAATTCCCATACTCCTTCATTCCAGGGCTTCTGAATGAACTGAGGGCTTCTAAGGGGGCCTGGAAAGACTCCCTAATGGGGCCTTCTGACTCATTTGCTCTTCACATTCTGTCTGCCACTCCTCAGCCCCAGTTTGCTGACTCTCCCACTCCCCAGACCACTGCCCACTCTTTGCTTTTTTTTTCATGGCATTTGTTAAGCATTTACTATGTGTCAAATACTGTTCTAAGTGTTGGGGTAGAGATGAGTTAATTAGGTTGGAAATAGTCCCTGTACCGCATTGAGCCCACAGTCCAAGTTGGAGGGAGGACAGAAAAGTTGAGGCATAGAGAATTTAAGTGACACAACTAATTGGCAGAGCCGAGATTAGAACCCAGATCCTCAGATTTCCAGGCCCACTCTTTCCACTAGGCTTCCATGCTTTGTGCTGATAATGAAAAGTTAGCACTTGTGCAGTAGCTAAGAGCTGGGAGCTTACTGTTCCCCTAGGCTTAGACTTGTTCTGACCTTGGTCTGACCCTGGGGACAGTTTTGAGATGCAATGTGGCCTAGAAGAAGGAGCAGGGCCTGGGAGTCAGGGGAGCTCCAGTCTAATCCCAGCTCTGCCACTTGCCTGTTGTGTGCTCAAAAAATACAACAATAATAACAATAATAATGGTATTCGTTAAGCGCTTACTATGTGCAAAGCACTCTTCTATGCTCTGGGGGGATACAAGGTGATCAGGTTGTCCCACGGGGGGCTCACAGTCTTATTCCCCATTTTACAGATGAGGGAACTGCAGCACAGAGAAGTGAAGTGACTTGCCCAAAGTCACACAGCTGACAGTTGGTGGAGCTGGGATTTGAACCCATGACCTCCGACTCCAAAGCCCGGGCTCTTTCCACTGAGCCATGCTACAATTGAATCTTCCTAATTGACTTTCCCCTTCCTATTACACCCACCTCCCCGACCTCCATCTCCCCACCACCTTCTCCTCTCCCTCTTTGCCTTCTCCTTTCCCCTTCCTCTTCTACTGGTGACATCACTTACCTGGTGACGTCAGGTACAGCCAGTCACAGGGGTGGAATTGGGCAAGGTGGAGGGCCAGGAAAGAGGGGAAGAAACCTCAGGGACAGGAGGAGAGGGAGCCTGCATCAGGTGCGGAAAGGGAATGGATTGATGTCCACCAGGGAGGCTGAGGGTCAGCAGGGTGGACTACCAGTGATAAGCCTGTGGATGATGTGTCTACAGAGAGGCTGCTATGGGAAATATTTCAGTCATCTGGCAGGGCAGTAATCCTTAGATTTAAGACTGGATCAAGTAGCTGATAAGGAATATCTAAAACTCAATATGTCCAAGAATGAGCTCCTACCTTCCCTTCCAAAACCTGTCCTCTCCCTGACTTTTCTGTCACTGTAGATGGCACTACCATCCTTCCCGTCTCACAAGCCCGCAACCTTGGTGTCATCCTCGACTCCGCTCTCATTCACCCCACACATATGCAATCCATCACCAAAACCTGCTGGTCTCACCTCCACATCGCCAAGGTCTGCCCTCTCCTTTCCATCCAAACTGCTACCTTGCTGGTTCAATCTCTCATCCTTTCCCAACTGGATTATTGCATCAGCCTCCTCTCTGATCTCCCTTCCTCCTGTCTCTCCCCACTTCAGTCTATACTTCACTCTGCTGCCCGGATTATCTTTGTACAGAAGCGCTCTGGGCCTGTCACTCCCCTCCTCAAAAATCTCCAGTGGTTGCCTGTCAACCTATGATTCAAGCAAAAATTCCTCACTCTCAGCTTCCAGGCTCTCCATCACCTCGCCCCTTCCTACCTCACCTCCCGTCTCTCCTTCTACAGCCCAGCCCGCACCCTCCTCTGCCACTAACATCCTCACTGTGCCTCATTCTCGCCTGTCCTGCCATCAACCCCTGGCCTGGAATGCCCTCCCTCCACACATCCACCAAACTAGCTCTCTTCTTCCCTTCATAGCCCTACTGAGAGCTCACGTCCTCCAGGAGGCCTTCCCAGACTGAGCCCCCTTTTTCCTCTTCCCATCCCCCCTCCTCTACCCTACCCCCTTCCCCTCCCCACAGCACATGTATATATATATATTTGTACATCTTTACTACTCTATTTATTTTACTTGTACATATTTACTACTCTATTTGTTAATGATGTGCATATAGCTGTAATTCTATTTATTCTGACAGTTTTGACACCTGTCTACATGTTTTGTTTTGTTGTCTGTTTCCCCCTTCTAGACTGTGAGCCCACAGTTGGGTAGGGACTGTCTCTATATGTTGCTGACCTGTACTTCCCAAGCTCTTAGTACAGTGCTCTGCACACAGTAAGGGCTTAATAAATCTGAATGAATGAATGAATGAATGAATGAATAGGAGCATATTCTTGGAACTATTTTAAGATTCTGTTGTACAACCATTGTTGCTATTGAATCTTTTAACCCAGAAACACCAATATACGTTTATAACCTAAGGAGGTGCCTGAGTGATTAGTATAATACCACAGACCTGTAATGGCAGGAAAGCTGACAGGGGCTGAGATTTGGCATTCTCCCAAACCTCAGAAGCCATCCTTTATGGGGAAGGACTGGCAAGTTGAATCCCGATTGCATTCTGTGCCTTCAAAAGGACTAAGTCGCGGAGTCATGGGATGGTAGCATTAAATCTCTAGGACAACTTTGGTGGGGAGGCACAAGGGTAGAATTGTGGCACACTGTGGCAGTGGAAGTGTGGCTCAGTGGAAAGAGAACGGGCTTGGGAGTCAGAGGATGTGGGTTCTAATCCCTGCTCCACAACTTCTCTGTGTGACCTTGGGCAAATCACTTAACTTTTCTGTGCCTGTTACCTCATCTGTAAAATAAGGATTAAGACTGTGAGCTCCACATGGAACACCCTAATTACTGTGTATCTACCCCAGTGCTTCGAACAGTGTTTGGCACAGATTAAGTGCATAACAAATATAATAATAACTCATTATTCAAGAGTGACCTGAAACAGCACCGGTGGTGGCAACAGCACTTTATTTCACATGACCCCTCTAAATTCTCTCCCCTTCTAGACTGTAAACTCACTGTGGACAGGAAACATGTCTACCAATTCTACTGTACTCTCCAAAGCTTACTACAGTCTCTGCATACAGTAAGCCCGCAAGAAAAGAGAAGCAGCATGGCTCAGTGGAAAGAGCCCTGGCTTAGGAGTCAGAGTTCATGGGTTCTAATCCCGGCTTTGCCACTTGTCAGCTGTGTGACTTTGGGCAAGTCACATAGCTTTTCTGGGCCCCAGTTCCCTCATCTGTAAAATAGGGCCTAAGACTGTGAGCCCCACATGGGACAACCTTGATTACCTTGTATCCCCCCCAGCACTTAGAACAGTGCTTGGCACATAGTAAGTGCTTAACAAATGCCATCATCAATCATTCAATCAATAAAAGTGATTGATTGACTAACTGATTGATGGACCCCCAGAGTGGCTGCAATGAGTCTGGCCAGCCGCAAGTTCTGCTTTTAGTTGTGTGATGGTGTGCTAGAGTCTCCCCTGGGAGACTGGGGATGAGGTGGGCAGAAGTAGATGGGGGCGGGGGGAGGCAGTTGGCAGGTTGCAGTCAGACTTGAGGGGTCAATAGGCGTGATTTCACTGATATCACAGATATTCACCTTCCCTCCAGACCAGCATTGGTCAGAGCCTGAGGGGGCTAATGAAAAGATAGTCTGATAGCCCTCAATTCCTCTTCACCTGCTCCCTTCTGTGATGCCCTGACCTGTTCCCTTTATTCATCTTCAATCCCACCCTCAAAGCACTTATGTACATATCTGTCATTTATTTATTTATATTACTCTCTGTCTCTCCCTCTAGACTATAAGCTCGTTGTGGGCAGGGAATGTGTCAGTTTATTGCTGTATTATACTCTCCCAAGCACTTAGTACCGTGCTCTGCACACAGTAGGCACTCACTATAGCTCAATATATTGTGTATATATCTATGATTCTGTTTATCTATTTTGATGCTATTGATGGCTACTTGTTTTGTTTAGTTGTCTGCCTCCCCCTTCTAGACTTTGCGCCCCTTGTTGGGTAGGGATTGTCTCTACCTGTTGCCAAACTGTACTTTCCAAGTGCTTAGTACAGTACTCTGCACACAGTAAGCACTCAATAAATACGATTGAATTGAATGAATAAATGAATAAATACCATTGGCTGATTGACTGAGATCTGGGTTCCAGTTCCAGTGCTGCCTCTGATCTGCTGGGTGTGACTTTTAACAACTCACCCTCTTTGGGTTTCAGTTTCCTCCCAAGAAAGTGGGCAGGCTCCTCCTCACCCTCACCCCTTTACCGCATGGAGATGGACTAAGGACACGGTTGGCCATTGATGTGAACATGTTAGGGAATTCAGGAGCCAAAGCGTTCTAGGTATGGGGTCTAGGTTGGAGGGCAGACACAGCCAGTTTTGACCTTCTTTACTGGGTCCGGTTTCTGGTTGGTGGCAAGGATCAGGGGGCTGTATTCCAGCACTTGTACTTTGCCACCTTGTCCCAGACCTCCTTGGTCTTGACCCCATAAATGATGGGGTTCAGCATGGGTGGGAACAGGAAGTAGAGGTTGCCTAGGATGGTGTGGATGTGTGGAGGGATACCATGGCCGAAGCGGTGGGTGAGGAAGGAGAAGAGGCAGGCAGTGTAGGAGGTCAGCATGATACAGACATGCGTGGTGCAGGTGTTGACGGCCTTGTGGTGGGCCTGGCGGGACGAGAGACGCAGCACCGCCCGCAGGATCAAGGCGTAGGAAGAACCGATGGCTGAAAGGTCCAGGCCCGCCACCACCAGGGCAATGGCCAGGCCAAACATCTGGTTGACCCTGGTGTCTGCGCAGGCCACCTTCACCACGGCCATGTGCTCACAGTAGGTGTGCAGGATTTCCCGGTGCTCACAGAAGGGCATTTTCTGAAGGAGGAGGGGCATGGGGAGGATGAAGAGGGTGGCTCTCACCAGGCCCGCCAGCCCGATCAGGCCAATCCGCCCATTGGAGAGGATGGAGGTGTACCTCAGGGGCTGGCAGATGGCCACGTAGCGGTCGAAGGCCATGGTCATCAAGATGGATGAATGCAGGGCTGTGATGGAGTGGATGAAGAAGAGCTGGGTGAGGCAGCCCTCAAAACTGATCTTGGCCCAGTTGAACCAGAAGATGCAGAGGACCTTGGGGATGGTGGAGGTGGACATGCCCAGATCGGTGAGTGCCAGCATGGCGATGAGAAGATACATGGGCTTGTGCAGCGACCGCTCAGTGCTGATGATGAAGAGGAGGGTACAGTTCCCCAAGATGGTGGCACAGTACAAGGAGGAGAATGGGATGGAGATCCACATGTGCAAGGCTTCAAGCCCAGGGATGCCCTTCAAGATGAAGAAGGCGGGCCTGCTCTGAGTCAGGTTGGAGGCAGACATGGCGGAAAATTGGCTAGGGCTCTAGTTGACAAGATCAGAACAGTCTAAGAAGTAGACATAAATTGCATTTATTAATAATAATAATGATGGCTTTTGTTAAGTGCCTACTATGTGCCAAGCACTGTTCTAAGCTCTGGGGTGGATGCAAGGTAATCAGGTTGTCCCATGTGGGGCTCACAGTCTCGATCCCCATTTTAGAGATGAGGTAACTGAGACACAGAGAAGTGAAATGATTTGCTCAAAGTCACACAGCTGACAAGTGGCAGAGACGGGTTTATGACCCACAACCTCTGACTCCCAAGCCTGTGTTCTTTCCACTGACACACTGTCTCATTCCCTGAGCACCTAGGTTCTCTCCTCTCCAGCCCTAGCCCGCACAGCACTTATGCACATAGCTTCACACTCAATTCCTTCTCCTAATTTATTTTGATTATTTAGAATAATTAAATACATTATTTAATTTATTAAATGCCTCCTCCATTAGACTGTAAGTTCCTTGAGGGGAGGGGTCATGTCTACAAAGTCTATTGTACTAGTCTATTGTATTAGAGAAGCAGCGTGGCTCAGTGGAAAGAGCCCGGGCTTTGGAGTCAGAGGTCATGAGTTCGAATCCCGCTCCACCACAAGTCTGCTGTGTGACCTTGGGCAAGTCACTTAACTTCTCTGAGCCTCAGTTACCTCATCTGTAAAAATGGGGATTAAGACTGTGAGCCCCACGTGGGACAACCTGATCACATTGTATCCCCCCCCCCCAGTGCTTAGAACAGTGCTTTGCACATAGTAAGCGCTTAACAAATGCCATTATTATTATTATTATTATTATTATTATTATTATTATACTGTACTTTCCCACACATTTAATACTGTGCTGTGCACACAGTAAGAGCCCAATTAAATGCCACTGATTGATTAAAAGGCAAGAAAGAAATTAGAATTAGATCAGAGAGCAAGGGAAATGTTTCCACATTTTAGATGGGAACAGTGTTAACCAGAGCTTGTGTAAAAAGGCATCTTTGCTTCCGCGTCTTGCTGCCTACTTAGGTTCAGCAAGGTGAAAGTTTTGTCTAGATAAACTGTCTTCAATCAATCAATGGTTTTTATTGAGCATTTACTATGTGCAGAGCATCATACTGAGTATTTGGGAGTGTACAATACAACAGAATTAGCAAACGTTCTCCGCTTAAAATGAGCAGAGAAGCAGTGTGACCTGGTGACAGGAGCACAGGCTTGGGAGTCAGGATGTGGGTTCTAATTCTGGCTCCACTACTGTCTGCTGTGAGACCTTGGGCAATTCACTGAGCTTCGCTGTGCTTCAGTTACCTCATCTGTAAAATGGGGATTAAGAATTTTGAGCCACATGTGGGATAACCTGATTACCTTGTATCTACCCCAGCACTTAAAGTAGTGCTTGGCACATAGTAAGTGTTTAATAAATGCCATTATTATTATTATTATTATTGCTATCAGAAAATGAGCTCAGTCTACAGTCAACAATCCCTTAACTCCCTGGGAAATGACATATGGCCCATCCTAAAATCCTGAATTCTTAAGGTTTTGGACTTCTCCCCATCCTGTGTCCAGCCAGTTCACATTCTCCTCTAGACTGTAAGCTCCTTGAGGGCAGGGATCATGTTTAATAACTCTGTATAGTGTATTATCCCAAGTGCTTTATACAGTGCTCTACATGCAGTGAACACTCAATAAATATGACATTGATTGTCCTTTCATTTTACAGACTATGACACATCAGCCCGCGTTCCCTCCCCAGGGCCTCCTCTGTCATCTGGGCATTTTGGGCCCTGGGCTAAGTTTCACCCTCCATGCTGTCCTGTGAGCTTCCAGCTTTCTTCCTTCAGGACTCAGCAAGCACCGACCCAAAGGATTTTCCATGTCACCACACCAACTCAGCTCAATTCAACTCAAAACCTCAAGGTGCTTCTGGTAACCTCTGCTGTTTAGGTATAAACATCTGACCACAGGGTATGTAGTTCTTTCCAATTAGCTCTCATCAATTATGCTCCAGTAGCAATAATAATAATAATAATAATATTTGTTGAGTGCTCACTGTGTGCAAAACACTGGGGTAGATACAAGATAATCTGATGGGATATGGTCCCTGTCCCACATGGGGCTTACAGTCCTAGGTGGAGGGATTTAATTTCCATATTACAGTAGTAGTAATAGTATTTAATAAGTTCTTACTGTGGGCAGAGCACTCTACTAAACACCGGGAAAGAGAACACAGGTAGGAATAAGAAATGGATCCTGCACCTTGAGGGACTCGCAACCTATGAATATAGGTTGAGGAAAGGACTGGAGACAGATCTATTGGTAGCAGTGAAACAAAACAGTGAAACAGCATAAGGGATGAGGATAAATTTAGAATTCATCAAATCAAAACACAAGTCAGTAGGGAGCTGTGGTTAGAGGAGCAGAATTTCAGTCTCCTCGTGATTCAGAGTAGTATTTATGGTAGTTGTAGGAACAATATTTACTGAGCTGCCAGTGGTTTGAATGCACTGGACTAAGCACTTGAGAAAGTATAACACTCACCTGATGTAATGTTCCCTGTTTATGACTTCAGGGGAGACAGAAAGTGTAAGAGCAGAGACACCCTCTTGTGGGTTAAGAATACAGTTAAAAAACTGATTTCCCTTTGGAAGATATGAGTTTCCTCTTTCCCTCCTCCCCTCCTAATCAATCAATCAATCAATCATATTTATTGAGTGCTTACTGTGTGCAGAACACTGTACTGAGTGCTTGGGAGAGTACAATGTAACAGAGTTTGTAGACACAACCTCAGGGCCTGTCCAGCAGCACAGCTAGGGCCGCTGGGTCCATGGAGGGGTCCTCCTTCCTTAGAAGCTGGTACAGAAGAGGAAACTTAGGCATAGAGAAGCTAAGTGACCAAAGTCACACAGCAGACAGATGGCAGAGCCACTTGGAACCCAGGTCTCCTGGATCCCAGTCTTGTGCTTTTTCCACTAGGCCAACCTGTTGTTTCCAACACCTATTCTGACCAGGGAAATCTCCTCCCCAGCTCCAATTCTTTCTCACTTTAGCTAGACTATATCTTCACAGCCCAGATAGTCACCCTCTCTCCCTGGCTTCTTTTGGTAATTCCTTCCAAACTCAGCTCAAGAACTCTTCAGGAACCAACTGAAAGATAATCTGGACATAACTAGATGCAGGGTGATCAGGGCATTGCCCACTACAGAGGTCATGGGTTCTAATCCCAGCTCTGCCACTTGTCAGCTGTGTGACTTTGGGTAAGTCACTTAACTTCTCTGTGCCTCAGTTCCCTCATCTGTAAAATGGGAATTAAGACTGTGAGGCCCACATGGGGCAACCTGATCACCTTGTATCCCCCAGTGCTTAGAACTGTGTTTAGCACATAATAAGTGCTTAACAAATACAAACATTATTATTACTACCATGGGCTAGTAGTGACAAAATCAAGATCTTCAAATAATAAAAAATAATAATAATTTTGGTATTGGTTATGAATTTACTGTGTGCGAAGACTGTCCCTAAGGGGCTAAGAGCTTAAAGGGGAAGGAAAACTAAAATCGAAGCCCCAGACTAGAGTTGAAGAAATTGGGGTTCAGAGACCGTTAGTGATTTGCCCAAGATCACACAGCAGATTCTAGTAGTCCTGTAATTTTCCCACTAGGCCACACAGCCTCTCCATGTCAGAGCTTGGAAGGAGAGGTGAATTTCAACACATAAAAGGAAATGGGAAACTTTACTTGATTATATCACACAGAACATGATTTACTGTGGCTGGATGTTCTATGTTTCATTTCCTTCTCTGTTCTAAACCATGAGGAAGCTGTACAAGGAAAGGACATGGACAGAAAAATTTCCCAGAAAGAATGTGGGACCTTCCAAGTTTTCTGAGGATCACAAAGGGTCACTCCAAGATAATAATAATCATAAAAATAATTAACAATAAGAATAGTGATATTTATTAAGTTCTTACTATGTACTAAACACTGTAGTAAGCTCTGGGGTAAAAGCAAGATAATCAGGTTAGATACAATCCTATCCCACATGGGGTTTACAGTCTAAAGGGAAGGTAAAATGGGCTTTTAATCCCCATTTTGCACATGTGGACACTGAGACACAGAAGTTAAGTGACTTGCCAAAAGTTACTCAGCAGACAAATAGGGTCACCCAGGAGGGAAAAAGCATGGCCTATTAGAAAGAGCAGGGGCCTAGAAGTCAGAGGACCTGGGTTCTAATCCTAGCTCTGCCGTTTGTCTGATATGTGTCCCTGGACAAGTCACTTGACTTCTCTGTGCCTCAGTTTTTTCATCTGTAAAATGGGGATTAAATCCTATTCCCTCCTATTGTGAGCCCTATGTGGGACAGGGACTGTATTCAATCCAATTATCTTGTATCTACCCCAGCACTTAGTATAGTGCTTGGCACATAGTAGGAATTTAACAAGTACCATAATAATAAGAGGTGGACTGAATTAGAACTCAGGTCCTCTGACTCTCAAGCTCTTTCTATTTAGTAACACTGCTTCTAGGATAGACTCATCTTTTCCATGGCTCATCCTGTTGCCCTGCAGGGAAACTGAGTCTTGAATGGGAGATAGGTTAGGGTAGCTGCACTTGAGTCTGTGAGCTTTGGACATTTTATATTTGCCCCACTCTCAACCCCACAGCAGTTATGTACATATGTTTAAATTATATATTATATATGATTTATTTATATTAATGTCTGTCTCTCGCTCTAAATCATAAATTCATTGAGGGCAGGGAATGTGCCTGCAAATTCTGTTGCATTATACCCTCCTAAGCACTTGGTACAGTGCTCTGTACACAGTATGAGCTCAGTAAATACCATTGATGATGATGAAGATGAGCTGGTGTTGAAGCTAAAAAGTCAATGGAGCAGTCTGGATGTTACATACTTTCAGAGCCAGGAGATACTGTTGCTTCTCTCTGCCCCTCACTCCCCAGTTAGACAGTGGCATCACACATAAGCTGTTTACCTGTGAACAGCTGAAGCCTCTGACCTCAGACCAAGATGAGTCAAGATGAAACCCACAGTCCTGCTCTGTATAATGCTTTACAGAAGTCTGCTTGAGCCTCTGAATCTAGAGGGGCTTCTCCTGGGGGAACTTTGTCGCCCCCCGCCCCCCCCCCCCGACCTTGCTCCAGGGTCACTGTGCTTCCTTCCCAGGTTACTGGGCACACAGTCAATCTTTCAATCAATGGTATTTCTTGAGTACTTACTCTATTCAGGGTACAGAACTAAGCATTAGTTTCCAAGAGAGTTAGATGTGATCCCTTCCCTCAAGGAGCTTACAGCCTAGAGAGGAAGAAAGACATTACTACAAATTATGGATAGATGAAGCGACCAAGTTTACTATTATTTTTATTAGTAGTAATAATAATAATACTTTTGGTATTTGTTAATCACTTACTGTGTGCCAGGCACTCTACTAAACACTGGGGAAGTCAAACAAATAGAGTTGGATACAGTCCCTGCCCCACGTGGGGCTCACAATCTCAATCCCCATTTTATAGATGAGGCAACTGAGGCACAGAGAAGTGAAGTGTCACACAGAGAGTTGTTGGGGGGAGTACCTAGATGCTTAGGGAGTGAGGACTTGATGAAGTGGTAAGGAGGGAGAGGAGAGATTAGTCAGGGAAGATTCTTGGAGGAAATGTGGCTTCAAGAGGGCAGTGAAGGTGGGGAGAGCAGCAGACATGAAAGGGGAGGAAGTTCCAGGCAGAAGGAAGGGTGTGAACAAAAGGTCAATGGGGAGACATGAGGTTCCCTTTCTTACTTGCACAGGGCACTTTCAAATTTCTAATCACTGCTGTCCTGCTGCCTTCCCCCTGCCCCACTTGGGGCTGCCCCCAACAGTACACCCAGGGACAAGAGCTTCATTTGCTTACAAACTAAGCCGGCCCTGCTCCTTTGGGGAATAGGTGGCTGAGCCATGATTGCTATTACTACGGGTAGAACACTATACCAACTATACCACTATACCAACACTATAGAGAAGCAGCGTGGTTCAGTGGAAAGAGCCCGGGCTTGGGAGTCAGAGGTCATGGGTTCGAATCCTGGCTCTGCCACATGTCTGCTGTGTGACCTTGGGCAAGTCACTTAACTTCTCTGAGTCTCAGTTCCCTCATCTGTAAAATGGGGATTAAGACTGTGAGCCCCACGCGGGACAACCTGATCACCTTGTATCCCCCTCAGCGCTTAGAACAGTGCTTTGCACAAGTAAGCGCTTAACAAATGCCATTATTACATTATACCAAGTGCTTGGGAGAGTACAATAGCATTAACAGACATGATCCCTGCCCTTAAGGAGCTGAAAATCTAGCAGGGGAGACAGGAATTAAAATAAATGACAGGTAGGGGAAAGCAAGATAAATTAAAGATATGCACATTAGTGCTAGAAACAGGGATGGAGTTGGGTGCTTAGGTGATGTAGAAATGCCGGAGTGCTAGTAGTGGGGGAAACAGAATATGGAGATGAGCAGCATGACACAGTGGCAAGAGGACCTCCCATTGCGCCTAAACCACTAAATAATTCAATTCACCTCACGGAATAAATTTTATATGAAACTCAGGCTCTCTGTCCCCAGCCTCTCTCTCTCTCTCTCGCCATGCCAATTACCAAACGAACCTGTTCCCGGACAATGGGTTACAGTGGGACAGGGACTGTGTCCAACCTGATTACCTTGTATTTATTCCAGTACTTAGAACAGTGCTTGGCACAAAGTGCTTTACAAATACCATAATTATTAATTATTATTATTATGAGAGAATAATCAGGGAAGGCCCCCGCTGGAGGAGATGTGAATGCCAGGATGTGAAGGGAGAGGAGTATGAGCAAGTTGTCAGCAGCAGAAGCAAGAGAGACAACCATGAGGCACAAGGGCTAGGTTGGCTCACCAAAAGCTCAACTAACTGAACACAACTGGGTAAACTTCAAAGGAACAAAACACTGCTTGTTTCAGTCCTCCAGAGAAGTAGGAGAGTAGCAAAGATATTTAATGAGCACCCATTGATGGTATTTATTGAGCACTTACAGTGTGCATAGCACTGTACTAAGCAGTTGGCTTAGTAGAAAGAGCATGGTCTTGGGAGTCAGAGGACACGGGTTCTAATGGAGAAGCAGTCAGAGGGAGGGAGAGAGTCATGGAGGGAGTCAGAGGTCATGGGTTCAAATTCCGGCTCTGCCACTTGTCAGCTGTGTGACTTTGGGCAAGTCACTTAACTTCTCTGGGCTTCAGTTACCTCATCTGTAAAATGGGGATTAAGACTGTGAGCCCCCCTGTGGGACAACCTGATCACCCTGTATCCCCCGCAGTGCTTAGAACAGTGCTTCACACATAGTAAATGCTTAACCTTTGCACATAGTAAGCGCTTAATTAATGCCATTATTATTATTATTATTAATAATAACAAATACCATTATTATTATTATTATTATTCTAATCCCACCTCTGCCACTTGTCTGCTGTGTGATCTTGGGCAAGTCACAATTTCTCTGTGCCTCAGCTACCTCATCTGTAAAATGGGATTAAAAGTGTGAGCCCCACTTGGGACAACCTGATTTTCCTGTATCTACCCCAGTACTTAGAACAGTGTTTAGCACATAGTAAGAGCTTAACAAATACAATTATTATTATTACAGTACAATAGAGTTGGCAGGCACCATCCCTGCCCTCAAAAGACCTTACAATCTAGTGGATTACTGTGGGCAAGGAACATGTCTACCAACTCTGTTACACTGTACTCTCCCAGGCTCTTACGTGGGAGAATCCTGGAAAATGCAAAAGAAACATGACATATGTTCTCTGCCTGGAACTCGCATTCTAATGGGGATGAAAGATGCAAAACTATTACATATGGGGTAATCAGAATAAGTAAATTAGAATAGCTAGCCACTTACACGATAAGTGCTCAGGAAATCTGTTAACTGTAATGGCTACTGTAGTTCATATTTAGCCTTAGTCCCACTTCATTTGGATAACTGGCTTTTGGGTGTAATACCCCACCCACCTACTCACTCAACCATCCACCTAACCATTGTGATTGTCCACTTACCAGAGGGCCAAGCAGTGACAGAGGGGAGGGTACTCAGAGCTGAAATGACTGGCCCCGAATTTCATCCATGTGTATGTGTGTATGGGGAAGGAAGGGAGCATGAGTGTGTGTGTGCGTTTGTGTACATTCATATGTGCAAGTTTGGCATGTGAGAACCCTGCCCCCTTCTCTCTGTCATATAGGGGTGCCAGAGATGGGCATTTAAAGAGCAAGTTCCAGGAGTCCTGTGAGACACCCACATTTAGCAATCTCCTGAGCCAACAGTGCCAGGGCACTGGGGATTCTGGGATAAGCAGAAAATAGATGGAAAATAGATGGGCTCTAGACTATGAGCCCGTTGTTGAGTAGGGACCGTCTCCATATGTTGCCAACTTGTACTTCCCAAGAGCTTAGTACAGTGCTCTGCACACAGTAAGCGCTCAATAAATACAACTGAATGAATGAATGAATGAATGAATGAATGAATGAATGAGAAAATCTCAGGGCTGAAGCCTCTGAATGGAGCAGAGAGAAGTGGGAACTTTGCCAGCACTCTGTCCCATCCCCCAGGGTTTATGTTGAGCAGTGGCAGAAGGCTTGGTAGGACATTCCCAGGGCAGGGTGATGCTTCATATCCCTTGCTCTGCCTTCTGGGACCGAGGCTTCTGTGTATACAAGGCACTCACACACACCACCAAGAAACTAAATGTATTTTGTTACCACTACAATTACAGAATCGGTAAAGCCAGGGTTGACGGAGGGCCGATTGGGTGCAAAGCACTGTACTGGGTGCCAACTCTTTACAGAACATGCTTTGTACGGGCTCACAGTCCAGAAGGGGTAGACAGACAACAAAACAGAACATGTAGAACATGTAGACAGGTGTCAAAACCATATAAATAGAATAAATAGAATTATAGCTATAAGCACATCATTAACAAAATAGATAGAAGAATAAATATGTACAAGTAAAATAATAGAGTAATAAATCTGTACAAATATATACAAGTGCTGTGGGGAAGGGAAGGAGGTAGGGCAGAGGGGAGGGATGGGGAGGAGGAGAGGAAAAAGGGGACTCAGTCTGGGAAGGCCTCCTGGAGGAGGTGAGCTCTCAGTAGGGCTTTGAAGGGAGGAAGAGGGCTAGTTTGGCAGATTTGTGGAGGGAGGGCATTCCAGGCCAGGGAAAGGACGTGGGCCTGGGGTCGACGCTCTGCACACAGAAAGTGCTCAATAAATATGATTGAATAAATGAATGAAGCAGCATTCAATAAACTCCACTGACTCAATAAATGGCATCAGCCAATGCTATTTTTTTAGTACTTACTGAGTAGAGAGCACCATGTAAGCACTTGGGAAAGTACAATGCGAAAGAGTTGGTAAACAGGGTTCCTGCCCACCAGGAGCTTACAGCCACTCATGCACCCACAGGTGAGCTTTGCCAACAGTGATGCCTTCTTTTTTTCTTTTTTTATAGTACTGATTAAGCACTTACTATGTGTCAAGCACTGTTCTAAGCACTGTAGTAGATACAAATTAATCAGGCTAAATATAATCTCAGTCTCATATGGGGCCTCACAGTCTAAGTAGGAGGGAGAAAAGGCATTGAATCCCCATTTTGCAGTTGAGGGAACTGAGGCATAGAGAAGTGACTTGCTCAAAGTCACACATCAGGCAAGTGGTGGAGCCAGGATTAGAAACCAGGTCCTCTGGCTTTCAGGCCCGTGCTTTATTCCGCTAGGCCATGCTGCTTCATAGTCTTTGAATATGAAGGACTACTATGTGTGCTTGCAAGCACGTGTACATAGTACACACACACGTGTACACACACACTCACAAATAAATGCCAACAGTCCTACATAGGCAAATACATGTGCAATCTCACTGGACCCAACCTATGATCTGATTTAGAGCAAATAGAAACCCGCCCATGCACCCACAGGGGGCTTCCTTTCCCGAATGACATCACATGAGACTGCTCTCTCCCCCTCTCTCCAGGCTCGCATCTCCTCCTGCCTTCAGGACATCTCCATCTGGATGTCCGCCCGCCACCTAAAGCTCAACATGTCGAAGACTGAGCTCCTTGTCTTCCCTCCCAAACCTTGTCCTCTCCCTGACTTTCCCATCTCTGTTGACGGCACTACCATCCTTCCTGTCTCACAAGCCCGCAACCTTGGTGTCATCCTCGACTCCGCTCTCTCATTCACCCCTCACATCCAAGCCGTCACCAAAACCTGCCGGTCTCAGCTCCACAACATTGCCAAGATCCGCCCTTTCCTCTCCATCCAAACTGCTACCCTGCTCATTCAAGCTCTCATCCTATCCCGTCTGGACTACTGCACCAGCCTTCTCTCTGATCTCCCATCCTCGTGTCTCTCTCCACTTCAATCCATACTTCATGCTGCTGCCCGGATTATCTTTGTCCAGAAACGCTCTGGGCATATTACTCCCCTCCTCAAAAAGCTCCAGTGGCTACCAATCAATCTGTGCATCAGGCAGAAACTCCTCACCCTGGGCTTCAAGGCTGTCCATCACCTCGCCCCCTCCTACCTCACCTCCCTTCTCTCCTTCTACTGCCCAGCCCGCAACCTCCGCTCCTCCACAGCTAATCTCCTCACTGTACCTCGTTCTCGCCTGTCCCGCCGTCGACCCCCGGCCCGCGTCATCCCCCGGGCCTGGAATGCCCTCCCTCTGCCCCTCCGCCAAGCTAGCTCTCTTCCTCCCTTCAAGGCCCTGCTGAGAGCTCACCTCCTCCAGGAGGCCTTCCCAGACTGAGCCCCTTCCCTCCTCTACCCCTCGTCCCCCCTCCATCCACCCATCTTACCTCCCTTCCTTCCCCACAGCACCTGTATATATGTATATATGGTTGTACATATTTATTACTCTGTTTATTTATTTATTTATTTATTTATTTTACTTGTACATTTCTATCCTATTTATTTTATTTTGTTGGTATGTTTGGTTCTGTTCTCTGTCTCCCCCTTTTAGACTGTGAGCCCACTGTTGGGTAGGGACTGTCTCTATGTGTTGCCAATTTGTACTTCCCAAGCGCTTAGTACAGTGCTCTGCACATAGTAAGCGCTCAATAAATACGATTGATTGATTGATTGATTGAGACTGAACTAATAGCTAACAGTATGTGAGAATGGGGCTGGGACAAAAAAGGGGTGAAATGGAAAGTGGGTAAGAAAGATTCTCCCTTTTCTCAGCGTGGCCTAGTGGAAAGAGCATGGGCCTGGAAGTCAGAGGACCCAGGTTCTAATTCCAGCCCTGCCACATACCTGCTGTGTGACCTTGGGCAAGTCATTTCACTTCTCTGGGCCTCAGTTATCTCATCTGTAAAATGGAGATTCAATAACTTTTCTCCCTCATGTTTAGACTGTGAACCCCACGGGGGACTTGATTATCTTGCATTTACCCCAGTGTAGCTACAGTGCTGGGCAAATAGAAAATGCTTAACAAATATGGCAATTATTATCATTATTATTCTCAGCATGCAGAGCTGGAGAAATCAGCAATCCAGAGGAGAGACGCCTTGGGAAGCCATGTAACATTGTCTAGGAAATCCTGGTTCCAGAGAGAGGGCAGCTCACAGCTCACATGGGCAGCTTCAAATATGTCCTGGGAGAGAGATGCTGGAGTGCTTTAACCTGGTATCTCTCTTAGTGGCTGTTATGCCTTCTCAGGCCTGGAAATATGGAAGCTTACAGCAGGATTCTGCCCTGGTGAGGCCAGAGTGTGGAGTCAGGGTTTGGTGGTGCCACAGGGTGAGGTAGCAGAGTTCCTCCTTATGCTGCTTGGCCTTTTATATCCAGTACCCCTTGCTTCACTCTCACCAGGGTACCATCTCACCCTGGACCCTGTCATCCTGCAATGACTCCATCCCCAAAAGGAGAAGCAGCAAGGCCTAGTGGTAAGAGCCCAGGACTGGGAGTCTAGGACATGGATTCTAATTTCATTCAATCACATTTATTGAGCACTTACTGTGCAATTCGGCGAAAGATATGATCCCTACCCAACAACAGGCTCACAGTCTAGAAGAGGGAGATAGACAACAAAACAAAACAAGGAGACAGGCATCAATAGCATCAATATAGATAAATAGTGTTATAGATATATACACATCATTAATAAAATAAATAGAATAATACATATGTACAAATATACACAAGTGCTGTGGGATGGGAAAGGGGGTAGAGCAGGGGGAGGGAGTCGAGGTGATGGGGAGAGGAGGAGGAGAAGAGAAAAAGGGGGAGCTGGGTCTGGGAAGGCCTCCTGGAGGAGGTGAGCTCTCAGTAGGGCATTGAAGAGGGGAAGAGAGCTAGTTTGGCTGATGTGAGGAGGCAGGGCATTCCAGGCCAGTGGAAGGATGTGGGCCAGGGATTGACAGCGGGACAGGCAAGAACGAGGCCCAGTGAGGATGTAATTGGCCAAGGAACAGAGTGTGCAGACTAAGCTGTAGAAGGAGAGAAGGGAGGTGAGGTAGGTGAGGGGGGAGGTGAGGTAGGAGGGGGAGACAGTGCAGCTGGAGATCCTGGCTCTCCTTGCTACCAGTCTCAGGGAGGTGTAGCATAGAGAACACAGAGATAACAGCTTGCACCAAGTCAGGCACCTTTAACCCCACTCCCTCCTGCGGGGACTCAGAACATGACCACCAGACCCAGCATGGGATAGTCCACAGACTGAGAACTGACCACTTACATGGGCGGGTTTTAATAATAATGATGGTATTTGTTAAGGCCTTACCATGTGTCAAGCACCGTTCTAAGCACTGGGGTAGATACAAGGTGATCAGGTTGTCCCACTTGGGGCTCACAGTCTTAATCTTCATTTTCAGATGAGGTAACTGAGGCACAGAGAAGTGACTTGCCCAAAGTCACACAGCTGAAAATTGGCAGAGTTGGGATTAGAACTCATGACCTCTGACTCCCAAGCCCGTGCTCTTTCTACTAAACCTCACTGCTTCTCAAGGGTTTTAACACACCTTTTCATTTGTATCAGGCCAACCCTGGCTGACACAGTCAGATTCCTTGGCCCTCCCAAAGATATTTCCCTGGGAGTGAACCGTCATTAGATCCCATGCTATCCTTCAGGTTCTGCAGCTTCTCATTGGCAGCTGAGCAGATGTTGGCATCCCTCATTCTCCAATTGTCTCTGTTCATTACTCATAGTCCCTCCTCCATTGGTCCTTTGATCTCCACTTCATGGCCCAATTCACCCTCTTAGAGCCATGTGGCCTAGGCCACTTCCAAAATACCAAGGTGCTGGGGAAACAAGGGGTGCTAAGGTCACTCCCAAGCTGTGATAAAGGGTGGTGGTGGTTTTATTTATTTTATTTATAATGGCATTTGTTAAGCACTTACTATGTGCAAAGCACTGTTCTAAGCACTAGGGGGGATACAAGATGATCAGGTTGTCCCACGTGGGGTTCACAGTCTTAATCCCCATTTTACAGATGAGGTAACTGAGGCACAGAGAAGTTAAGTGACTTGCCCAAAAGTGATGGAGCTGGGATTAGAACACATGACCTCTGACTCCCAAGCCCAGGTTCTTTCCACTGAGCCATACTTCCTCTTAGAGGTGTCCTGCAGTGACTGTGGCTTCAGGAGCTGCTGTGGTACATGCTGTGACACCTTTGGTGTTGAGGTGTGTGTGTGATGGGCCCTGCAGGTGAGAGGGGCCAGGTGAGGGAAGAAAAGGGGCAAAGTGAGCAGGTTGGAGCCCCCTCTCTTCACTGCGGGGCCACCTTGGACCACAGGGGCAACCACGCAGCTAGAATCTCCCTCCCCAAACCTCAGCGAAGCTCTACCCAGACCACGGTTTGGATCCAGGGAAGGAAAGGAACAGTGGAGAAAACCCACCACGGCAGTGAAGGCTCTGTGTACGGGGCTCTGTGTTAGAGACTATGTGGAAATCAGCTCTCTGCCTCAGAGCCCAAGCTTGAGGAGGTCAAGGGTAACATTTCTAAGGACTCATCTCCCTAAAATCTCCCCTGTGCCTCTCCAGGTTCACCCTCCTCCTGCTCCTTCTTCAACTCTCTCATCCAGCCCAGCAGTATGTCTCAATATGTACTCACTCCACCCACACCTCTAGGTGTCAAAGTGTGTGCCACAGCCCATGGCAGCTTCTGAAGCCACTGCCACTGTAGGACACATCCAACCCCCACCCTACCACATTTTGGGATTGACCCTAGCATCCTGTATTTCCCCAAAGCCTTTTAAAGCACTTTCCCGCACCCTTCTAGCCTTCCTGACTGCCATCTTCAACCACTCACTCTCCAATGGCTCCTTTCCCACTGATTTCAAGCATGCTCATGTACCCCCTTTTCTATGAAAACTCTCCCTTGCCTCCATGGCATCATTCAATTTTCAACCAATAATAATAATTATGGTATTTGTTATATGCTTGCTATGTGACAGGCACTCTACTAAGCACTGGCAGAAAGAAGTTAATTGACTTGCCCAAGGCCACAGAGTAGACAAGCAGTGGAGTTGGGATTAGAACCTGTGACCTTCTGACTCCCAAACCCAAGCTCCATCCACTATACCATGCTGCTAATCTGCCTCCTACCATTCCTTTCCAAATTCATCTAGGGAGTTGTTCATATCCACTGCCTCCAATTCCTCTCCCCAAGTTCTCTCCTCAACCTGCTGCAGTATAGCTTATTCCCCTTCCACTCCATAGAAACTGGCCCCTTTAAGATCACAAATGACCTCCTTCTTGCCAAATCTTAATCCTTCATCCTTCATCAGGGAAGCAGCATAGTCTAGAGGAAAGAGCACGGACCTGGGTGTCAAAGGATGTGGGTTCTAATCCCAGATCTGCTACATGTCTGTAGTGAGCTTGGGCAAGTCACTTCACTTCTCGGTGCCTCAGTTTCCTCATCTGTAAAATGGGGGTGAAGACTGTGAGCTCCATGTGGGACTGTGAGCCTGTTGTTGGGTAGGGCTTGTCTCTGTTGCCGAATTGTACTTTCCAAGCACTTAGTACAGTGCTCTGCACACAGTAAGCACTCAATAAATACAATTGAGTGAATGAATGAATGAATGACAGGGACTGTGTCCAAACTAATTATCCTGCACCTATCCCAGTACTTACAACTTAGTAAGCACTTAACAAATACCAAAATTATTATTATTATTATCCTCATGCTCCTGACCCCTCAATCAATCACTGGTATTTTATTGAGTGCTTACAGTATTTGGAGCTCTGTTCTAAGTGCTTGGGGGAGTACAAAAATAACATATTTGGTTATTATAACATGTTCTAGCATATCATAACATCATGTCCCTCCCACAGTGAGCTTGCCGGCTAGAGGGGGAGACAGACATTAATATAAATAAATAATTTATAATATATAATTTATAGCTATGTACATAAGTGCTATGGTACTGAGGGTGGGGTGAATAGAAAATGCCAAAAGGTCACACATCCAAATGCATAGATGACACAACAGGGCTCTAGAGGGAGCTGGGGAAAAGAGGGCTTAATAGGGAAAGACGTCTGGAGATGTGACCTTAATAAAGCTTTGAAAGTGGAGAGACCGGTATTCTGGCATACATGGAAGGGGAGGGAGATTCAGGGAATAGGAAAGGGGTCAGTGGCAAGATAGATGAGATCAGGGCACAGTGAGTAAGCAGGCAATAGAGGAGTGAAGTGTGAAGGCTGGCCTGCAGTAAGAACTCAGGGAAGTAAGGTAGAAGGAGCAAGCTGATTGAGCACTTCAAAGCTGATGGTAAGCTCTCAGCTTCCACTCCTTCTCCTTGAAACACTATCTAACCTTAGCTTCACTGCTACTGCCCTCTCCTGGTTCTCCTATTTCTCTGGCCACTCTTTCTCAATCTCCTTCACAGGCTCTTCCTCTGCATCTCTGCATTCCACCCCTGAACTGTGGGAATCTCTCAAGGCTCAGTTCTGGGTCCTCTTCTAGTCCCCATCTACAACGACTCCCTTGGAGAACTCATTCACTCCCATGGCTTCAACTACCATCTCTATGTGGATGATTCCCAAATTCACCTCTTCAGCCCTGACTGACCTCTCTCCTCTGTAGGATCACATTTCCTCCTGCCTTCAGGACATTTCTATTTGGATGTCCCACTGACAACTCTAACTTAAAATGTCCAAAACAGAACACTTCATTTTCTCATCGAAGCCCTGTCCTTTCACCAACTTTCCCATTAGTGTAGACAACACACCCAGCCTCCTTGTTTCACAAGCCCAGAACCATGGTATTGGCCTCAAAACATCGCTTTCATTCAACCCACATATTCAGTCTGTCAACAAATCCTGTCAGTTTTACCTTTGCAACAATCTCTGCACTGTGACCAAGCAAACTGCCTTCCTTCCCTGACAACACCCTGGATCCCACAAGCTCTTAACACTTCAGCCTGGAGATAAAAGAATTAGCTGAATCTTCTCAACACCTCTCCAGGAGTAGAGAGTGAGTTGAACACTACCTCCTTGGTGATGGAGGTGGAAGACTCCCTCTCGTGCCCAAAAACCTGTTGAGTCCTCTGTTTGGCTTCACAGGATGGCTTGGGGAAGAAGTTTTGGGGTTACTTGGAATCTTGGCGTGAGGTGTATATAGTAATAATCATCATCATGGTAATTGCTAAGGCTTACTATGTGCAAAGCACTGTTCTAAACACTGGGATACAATAATGATGGTGTTTGTTAAGCGCTTACTATGAAACCCCTGCTGTGGAAGAGGCACAATGAAGAATATTTTGCATTTCTATGTAATATCCCACCTCAGGTTTTCTCTCCCTCAGGGCCTTCAACTCTTCCCTTAGCCTCCAAACCTCTAATTCCAGTTCCCATTGACCCCTCCACCTCCCTCCTGTACCAGTTTGCCTTCCTAGTGGCGGTTGAGGCTATCATCATTCAGGACTGAACCAGTACTTTCTTCTGCACAACTAAACTTCTTAAAGAAGCAATGTGTCTGCAAATTCTATGTTTCCCTCCAAGAGAACCAAATTCCACCCAACAAATCCTGTAACACCACTCTTCTAACCTGGTTCCATTTTTACCTTCCCCTTTGGGTCACAGACCCCTCTGCCCATTCACTAAGGACAAGCCACTCCTTCATTTAAGATGCCGTATAGGACCCTCCCCATTTTTCTAGATGAACTCACCCAGGTGCTGTAGGTCCCAGGTGCTCCATTCCTCTTTAACCAGAGAAGGATCCCCAGCTCACTGCTATGTCAAAGATGCTTCCACTCCCAGAGAGGTATAGCATGGAGAAGACCGGGACAACAGCTTCACTACCATTCAGGAACTTTTAACCCATATCCTCCCCAGGAGGTCGCAGTACATGGCCATCAGCCCAGGTCCTGAGCATGGGTTGCTTACACAAGAGGCATTTTAACACATCCATCATTTGCATAAGCCCACCCTGAGCTGACAGAAAGTTCCCCTTGGCCCTCCTGAAGATGATTTCCTGTGATGCAAACCATGATTAGTCCCCATGCTGTTGGTTAGATACCATAGCTTCTCATTAGTAGCGGAGCATGAAGTTGGCATTCTTCAGTTTCCAATCCAATACCCATCCATGGCTTTTGATCCCTTCTCCAGTGATCCTGTTGATCTCCATCTCATGCCCCAATCTTCCATCTTGGAGCCACAGGCCCAGAGGTGATGGGGTGAGGGGTAGAGGGGTATTCCAAAACACCAAGGTGTTGGGGAAATGCAGAGCGCTGGGTTGATCCCAAGCTTTGATGGGGCAGGGTCTGGAGGTGTCAATGGGCTGCATTCCAGGGACAGAACTGGGGGATGCATCATGGCACCATAGCATTGAGGAGTGTGTGTGGGAAGGGTGCATTGGTCCTGGGCTGCTGGAGTCAGTCCAACAGTCCAGCTGGGCCCACATGGTGTGATGGATAAAACACAAGCCTAGAAGTCAGAGGTCATGGGTTCTAATTCCAGCTCCTCTATTTGTTTTCTCTGTGACCTTGGGCTAGTCACTTCACTTCTCTGTGCCTTAGTTACCTCATCTGTAAAATGGGGGTTGAGACTGTGAGCCCCAGATGGGACAGGGACTGTGTCCAAATCTATTTGCTGGTATCCACCCCAGCGCTTAGTACAGTGTCTGGCACATAGTAAGCACTTAACAAACCCCACAATTATCATTATTATTATTATTAGGGAGTGGGGGGCACTGCATGTGGGCATGGAGGCACCAGCACACTGTAGAGGTGGTCAGTGGCAGCGATGGTTCAGGTCCTCGGAATGCACTGCATAAGAGAGGGACAGGGGAGTTGGGGTGGGGGCACATTAGCTCATAGCTGTTGTATCTTGGAGCCCCCACTCCATGCTGCGGAGCTCACCCCAGACAGCGGGAATGAAAGTGTAAGTAGAATCTTCCTCTCTGAACCACGGAGCTGATGAAGTGGCTCAGAGAACCTCCAGTGGTTGCCCATCCATGATCCCATCAAACAAAAACTCCTCACCATTGGCTTTAAAGCATTCAATCACCTTGCCACCACCTACCTCACCTCACTATTCTGCTACTACATCCCAGCCCGCACACTTCAATTCTCTAATGCCAACCTTCTCACTGTACCTTGATCTCATCTATCTCACCGCTGACCTCTTGCCCTCATCCTACCTCTGGCCTGGAACACTCTCCCTCCTCAAATCTGACAGACATTTACTATCTCCCCTCTTCAAAGCCTTATTGAAGGCCCATCTCCTCCAAGAAGCCTTCCCTAACTAAGCCCTCCATTCCCCTTTGCCCACTCCCTTCTGCATCACCCTGACTTGCTCCCTTAATTCATCCTCCCTCCCAGCCCCATAGCACTTATGTACATATTTTTAATTTATTAATTTATTTATATTAATGTCTGTCTCCCCCTCTAGACTGTTAGCTCATTGTGTGCAGGAAATGTGTCTGTTTATTGTAATGCTGTACCCTCCCAAGTGCTTAGTACAGTGCTCTGCACACAGTAAGTGCTCAATAAATACAATTGACTGACTAGAGTTGATGCCATTTTATTTGGTGAGAAGAAGGTCTTTGGCTACTTAAGAGAAGGCTGTTTCTGTGGAACTAAGGGGACAGAAGTCAGATTGGAGGGTGTCAAGGAGAGAATTGGAGGAGAGGAAGTGGAGGCAGCAAGTCGAGGCAACTCTCTCAAGAAGCTTGGAGAGGAATGGTAGGAGGGAGACGGGGTGAACCGTGGGGCTTTTTAGATGGCAGTCTGGGAGGGAAGAGGGGAGCGGGCAAGTGTTTTAAGTAGGTATGAAGTTCTTAACAAAATAACAAGTGAGAACAAATCTGGTTCTAATCGCCTTTCCCTGGATCCAATACTTATCCCCTCTGTTCTTTCCTATAGATGTGTGTCCCAGGGCTTTCATTCCTCTGGTCTTTCTCCCTCTTTTTCAGGGCTTTACTCCATCTTTAGTGTGTTGCTTCAGCCCATTGTGGCAGAAACCTCACTTCTCGGGTGTCCTAACCACTGAATCCCCAAGCCTCCAAAGTATCCAATCCTCACCCTGGATCCTTTCTAATCCTTCCTATGTTCTGTGTCTATCCAGGGTCAGTATACAAGCTTTCCCATGTCCTGCTCTCTCAGAAACACAGATTACCTCTCCTTCTCTGAAAGATAGCCTAGGTTCTTTTTCTTCAACTACCTGTTTCCCCTACTTCCTCCTCATTCCTTCTATCTATTCTTCTATCTGATTGACTTGACCATGGGATGGGGCCACCATGGCTTGCTGTGGGCAAGGAACATGTCTTCACACATGTTTTTGTTATACTGCACTCTCTCAAGCACTTAGTACAATTTTCTTCACATAGTAAGTGTTTAATAAATACCATTGATTGAGGATGACTTTTTCTGGATTCCTCTTCCCCCTTCTAGGTTTGGGGACCAGCCAGGCTGGCTACCACAATATTACTTCAATTTTTCCCTACCTTATTTTTTAACTGTGATCCCCCTGGAGAGCTCTAACTCTCTCTTTTGTATTTTTTTCCAGGATTCTGTACAATGTTCTGCACACAGTAAGTGCTCAATAAATTTGATTACTACTAGAGAAGCAGTGTGGCCTACTGGGAAGAGTACAGGCCTGGGAGTCAGAGGGACTTGGGTTCTAATCCTGGCTGTGCCACTTGTCTGCTGGGTGACCTTGGGCAAGTCGTTTCACTTCTCTCTGTCTCAGTTACCTCATCTGTAAAATGACCACAAATCCAGTTTAGACTCTTTATTTCTTATCCCTGCAGAACCCCATGTACTTCCCTGCATGTGTTCTGAGGCTCATGTTCTTCTTCTCATAAGGAGCAAGAGCCTCACTCCTCCAGGGCCCTGGCTGCTGGATTCTGAACCTCCAGGGATCCTCTCCAATGCCTCCCTGTTACACCGTGTCCATCCGCAGTCAACACCACAAACACTCCCTGTGACCTGCTCTCTCAGTCTTACAACTCACTTCCCCCTACCTTAAGATGCCTGAGGGAACTCTTCTCCAACATGGGCCCTCTACTTCCACCCAATCCCTCGCTTTGATTGGTTTGGCATACATTTCAGGAAGGGGCACTCCTTTCTTTCTCCTCCCTTCCCTAAGTGTGGGAGCCATTGAAATTTGTCATCACACCTGGTCTGCGGCTGAAATAACACACACAATTATTCTGTTCCATGGCTGTAGATCACATTTTATTTTTAAAGGAAGACCCCAAACCAAATTCTCCCCTAATGCCAACTTACTCAATGTATCTCAGTCTCCATGATCTCACCACTGATCCCCTGCCCACATTCTCCCTCTGACCTGGAACTTACTACCCCTCGATGTACACCAGTCCACCACTGTCCCCATCTTGTGAGTCTTATTAAAATCACATCTTCCCCAATAGATCTTCCCTGATTAAGCCCTTTTTCTTCTACTCCCTCTCCCTTCTCTATTATCTATGCACTTGTACCTGTACCCTTTATGCACATCCTCAATCCCAAAGTATCTATGTTCATATCTGCGACGTATCTATTTATATTAATGTCTCTCTTCCTCTATACTGTGCGCTTCTGTGGACAGGGAACGTGTCTGTTAACTACCTTTCAGTGTCCTCTCCTAAGTGCTTAGTATAGTGGTCTGCACACAGTAAGTACTCAATAAATGCCATTAATTGATCATTTTATTGGTGCAGAGTATGGGCAGGGTTACACTGTTCTGTGGCCACAGACTGCCTTCTGATCCTAAACCTTCTATCCAACCTAAATCTCTCGATGTGATGTTCTTGTTCTGTCCCAAATTGGTCCCCATCCTCCATCTTAAGACCCTTCAAACCCTCTTCCACTTTCTCTTTTCAAGATTAAATAGCCCCACAGTCCGACTTGGTTTGGTTTTGTTCTCTGTCTCCCCCTTCTAGACTGTGAGCCCACTGTTGGGTAGGGACTGTCTCTATATGTTGCTAGTTTGTACTTCCCAAGCGATTAGTACAATGCTCTGCACACAGTAAGTGCTCAATAAATACGATTGATTGATTGATATCTATTCTATTTATTTTATTTTGTTGATATGTTTGGCTTTGTTCTCTGTCTCCCCCTTCTAGACTGTGAGCCCACTGTTGGGTAGGGACTGTCTCTATATGTTGCCAACTTGTACTTCCCAAACGCTTAGTACAGTGCTCTGCACACAGTAAGTGCTCAAAAATATGATTGATTGATTGACTGGACCCCATAATTAGCCCACTGAACGCTGTTGAGCCCCTATTCCTATTTCAGTGCCCAGTTCCATTTATTTATGCCCCTTCCCCTGCACCAAATGGAGCTATTTCTCTGCTGACCATCACTCTGGGAGTCCAGATGAATGTGGGCCATTCTAGCTCCAAGCTTGCGGCAGAGACCGAGGGGCTCTTGGCCTGCCTGGCGTGCCACATCTTGGTTCTGGTCTTGTGGATTTCATCACCCCATTTGGAGTGTGTGGGAAGGAGAGTTGAAGCCAATAAAACCACCCAAATGGACGTGCCCCTGACAGCCCAGGGATTAAGATCAGAAATGGCAAGCCAGCGGTTGATTCCATTATGGGTCCTGCCTTCCAGGGATGCCTCTGCATGAACCCAGTTCTGTTCATTCATTCAATCATATTTATTGAGCATTTACTGTGTGCAAAGCACTGTACTAAGCACATGAGAGAGTACAATGCAAAATAAACAGACACATTCCCTGTCCACAATGAGCTGTGGTTTTCTCTGCATGTCCTGGTGCCCAGATTCTTTACTGATGTCACTGTTCTGGGAGCACACATCTATGCCATTTAGAGGCCCATTGCCCCCCTCTCCCAGATCCCCGCAGTAGTCCATCTCTCTGTCCGGTCTGGGCCGAGCACCAGCAGGGAAACAGCAGAGAAAGAGTTAAAGCAATAGCCTTCAACAGAAGCCTAGAGTGGACTGGGCCTCCCTGATGACTCCAGCCTCCCCTTACACCCTCCCTTCTGGGACTCTGCTGGAACACAAGATAAATAACCCCCAACCCGGCCAAGGCCAGGGAAGTCTTAGTACAGTGTAAACGCTTAGTACAGCGATTCTAACAGTGCTTTGCACATAGTAAGCATTTAATAAATGTCATTATTATTATTATTATTACAGTGCTCTGCACACAGTAAGCACTCAATAAATACGATTGAATGAAAATCTGCATCCTCCACCCGCAAAACCAGCTGCAGCTCAAGGCCGGTTTTATGGAAGAGATGTCTCATCTCAGCCAGGACCAGGTGAGTGTGGGCCCCAGAATCACTGATGCTGGCTAAGTTCCGAGCATTGGGGTTGAGGGAGGATGTCAAAGGGAGACTTGACATCTTTAGGCAGGGGCAGTGGAGAGATTCTTCCCAGAGCTTTGCCAGTGGGTAGAGGTGAGGAAAAGGGACTCTAAGATTCAGGAATAAATGAGGGGATCAGGAATAGGTGATTGAGAGGACAGACCAAACCCCTCTATGTTCAATCCCCCTGCCACCAGGCAGCCCCAAGCCAAAGTCATCCTAGACAGTAGGACTCAGAGAAACAGAAGCTTGTCCAACTTCTCCAACAGAGCTCCTCTTGTCATCTGCCTCTCCCCAGCTGGTTCTCTTCACTCCTCCCAAGCTAACCTTCTAACTGCACATTCCTCTTAACTCTCCCACCTCCAAACCCTTGCTCATTCTGTTTTCCCAGTCTGAAACGTCCTCCCCGTATATGGCTGCAGTCTACAGCTCTCTCCACCTTTTAAACTCTCCTAAAATCCCACTTCTTCTAAAAATCCTTCCCCAGTTAACTCACAGCATCCAGGAACAGCAGCCCAAAAGTATTTTATTGTTATCTCAGCATTTGTACCCATACACACATTTTAAAAAGACATTTGTATTTGTACATTCAATTACTTATTCTGCTTTTCATCCTGATATAGTTGAGCTCATTCCTGCATCTCAGCATTTGTGCCCATACACACATATTAAAAAGACATTTGTATTTGTACATTCAATTACTTATTCTGCTTTTCATCCTGATATAGTTGAGCTCATTCCTGCTGTATCCTTATTTTTCCTCTTGATACCCCTATTTATAAATAATTTTCATCTATCTCTCCCCACATTGACTTGTGAGTGCCTTAACAGCCAGGAAGGTGTATGTTCCTTTTGTTGTGTTTTCCAAATGCCTAGGGCAGTGTTTAATACTTGGTGAAAGAAGCAGTGTTGCCCAATGGAAAGAGCATGGATCTGGGAGCCAGAGGACCAGGTTCTAATCCCAATTCCACTACTTGTCTGCTCTGTGACTATGGGCAAGTTACTTAACTTCTCTGTGCCTCAGTATCCTCATCTGTAAAATAGGGATTAAATCCTACTCCCTGGTACTTAGAATGTGAGCCCCATGAGGGACAGGGACTGTGTCCAACCTGATTAACATCAATCTACCCCAATGCTTAGAACAGGGTTTGGCCCATAGTAAGCACTTAACAAGTATTATTATTGTTATTATTATTATTATTATCAGTAGTAGTAGTAGTAGTAGTAGTAGTAGTAGTAGTAGTAGTAGCAGTACTACTGCTAGTAGTAGTAGCTGTAGTAGTAGAAGAAGTATTATCTCCTCAATAAATAGCATTGATTAATTGATTAAGCAGTTGGTTGCATTAGGGTAAATAATAATGATGGCATTTGTTAAGTGCTTACTATGTGCAAAGCACTGTTCTAAGTACTGGGGAGGATACAAGGTGATCACATTGTCCCACGTGGGGCTTACAGTCTTCATCCCCATTTTACAGATGAGGTAACTGAGGCACAGAGAAGTTAAGTGACTTGCCCAAAGTCAGACAGCTGACAATTGGAGGAACCAGGATTTGAACCTATGACCTCTGACCCCCAAGCCCGTGCTCTTTCCAGTGTACCTATGTTAATCTGGAAGGCTTCCTGGGAAAGGTGAATTCTAGATGGAGGTCAAAAGGACCAGAGGGCACAGAAAGGCAGCAGGCAGAGCCAGGACCAGGGGCTGTTTCTTGTGCAGGAGCAACTGAGGCCAAAGATGGAGGCTCATTCCTGGGGACTAACACAGTGATTTGCTTGGGAGAACAGAGAGTGGTAGGGTGCTATGGGTGATGAGAGGGGTGGGGCGGTAAAGCAGCTTGGAAACCCCAGCAAGAACTTGTACTCAATCCTCTAGGGATCAAGGACCTAATAATGTGCAAAGTCTGGGAGGGTTTGAGGCTGGAATTGGGGAGCCCAACTAGGAAGAGTTGTTTGTGGTGGCCCAAAAACAGAGTAACGGGGCCTGGACCAGGACTTTGATGGTGGGATTGGAAGGGGAGTGTGTGCCTGAGAGACTATACATAGCAGAAGAAAGTGCTGGGACTTGGCAGTGGATGTGGGAGAGAGGGGGTAAGGGGAGGATGCCAAATGTCCCCCTTGACTGTGGGCCTGGATGAGGGGAGATGGGGAGCACCATCTGCCGGGGGAGCCCAGCACACAACCCTGGGCAAGAAGATGGTCACCATGATCCAGAGCAGGAGCAATGAGCCTGGGCTCCTTGTCCCCAGTTTCTGTGTCACTGCTTCTGACTGGGAGCAACTCCCCTCCTTCATTCACTGCCTAAGGAGAATCTGATATCTCTCTGATACTGCCCTGGGATCAATACTAGGATGTCAGATCTTGTGTTTCCCATTGTAACTTTGTCTCTGAGAATGGCAGCATTGTGAGAGTGTTGAGAGGAGGAGAGGGGGAAGATGAAGTGAGGGAGGGGGAAGAGATGGAATGCTACCAGGCTGGTCCAGACATTTATATCTCAACTTGACTACTGCATCGGCTGCCTCACTGCTCGCCCTTCCTCCAGCCACTTAGTCAATCAATAAGTAAATCAATCATATTTTTTGAGTGCTTACTGTGTGCAGAGCACTGTACTAAGCACTTGGGAGAACACAATATAACAGAGTTGGTAAATAAGTTCCCTGCCCACAATGGGCTTACAGTCTAGAGGGAGAGACAGGCATTAAGATAAATAAATAAATTAGATTACAGATATGTACATAAGTTTTATGAGGCTAAGGGAGGGTGAAAAAAAGGTGCAAATCGTACTGCAATGGGGACACAGAAGGGAGTGGAAGAGGAGGAGAGCTCTCTTTCACTACTTATCCTCATTCTCCCACAACACCCCATCTCATACACTTTGATTCTCCTGAGGTACCCTACTCACTGAGATTTGTTTTCATCTCTCCCTCCTCCAAAGTCTCACTTGGAACTCCACCCCTCTTCACACCTGGTAGACCACTATTTTCCCAATCTTCAAGGCCCTTCTGAAATAACATCTCCTCCAGGAGATCTTCCATGATTAATCTCTCATCTCCTCACCCTACGTCCCCCCAACTGCCTCTTCAGCACTTCTGTATCACCTAAACACTTGAGTCTTCCACATCAGCTTAGCACGTATATGCACATCTTCATATTCTATCACATCCTGCTATCTATAATGCACTTCCTTCTACATTATCAAATGACTGAAGTCAGGGATCAAGCCTATGAATTCTATTGTACTCTCAAGTATTTCCTTCAGTGTTCTGCATAATAAGTGCTCAATAAATATAATTGATGAAAGGGAGTAAAAGGAAGAGGAGGAGGAAGAGAAAGGAGAAAGTTGAAAAAGAGAAAGAGAAGATGGAGGAGGGGGAAAAAGAGGAGAAAAGGAGGAAGCAGGGAGAAGGAATGCCAACTGAGTGAAGATCACTGTGCTAAACACTTGGGAGAGCACAATATAACAGAGTTGGTAGTCATGTTCCCTGCCCATAAGGGACTTACATTCTAGAGAGAGAGACAGACATTAATATGAATGAATAAATAAATAAATATGGATATGTACATAAGTGCTGTGGAGCTGAGGGAGAGTGAATAAAGGGCACAAATCCAACTGCAAGGGCAATGCAGAAAGGAGTGGGAGAAGATGAAATAATAATAATAATGGTACTTGCTATGTGCCAGGCACTGTACTAAGTGCTGGGTGGACACAAGCGAATTGGGTTGGACACAACCATGTGGGGCTCACAGTCTCAATCCCCACTTTACAGATGAGGTAACTGAGGCACAGAGAAGTGAAGTGACTTGCCCAAGGTCACACAGGAGACAAGTGGAAGATCAAAGATTAGAACCGTGACCTTCTGACTCCCGGGCCCATGCTCTATCTAGTATGACCTAGTGTTGCTTCTGACCTACTCAGTGAATAGTGAGGAGAAAGAGGAGAAGGAGGAGGTAGAGGAGAAGGAGAAAGGAGATGGAAAAGGAGAAAGTGGAGGAGGACGCAGGAGGGGAAGAAGTTTAAAATGAAGGTTTCTAGAGGGAAGAGAATGAATCTGCTGTAAGCCCTCTGCACCCAAAATGAAAGCCCTCCCAAGACTCCATTCAACTATTTCCCTCTCTCCTCAAGGTCTCTAAGCCTGCCTGGAAGGCAGCAGGGAGCTGGTTCAGCTCACCCTTGTCCCTGCCTGGGAACAGCAGCTTCCACCAGCCTGCGGTGTTCATCCTGCTTGGAATCCCGGGGCTGGAGAGTGCCCAAAACTGGATCTCCACCTCCTTCTGCTCCATGTATGCCACGGCCCTGGCGGGGAACTGCGCCCTCCTCCTGGCCATCACCACCGACTCAGTGCTCCACAAGCCCATGTACCAGTTCCTGGCCATGCTGGCCATGACTGACCTGGTACTCTGCTCCTCCACTGGGCCCAAGGCACTCAGTATCTTCTGGTCTGGCTCCCAGGAGATTTCCTTCTCAGGCTGCCTGGCCCAGCTTTTTTTCATCCACTCCTTCTATGGCGTGGAATCCGCCCTCCTTGTGGCCATGGCGTTTGACCGCTATGTAGCAGTGTGCCGGCCCCTCCACTATGTGTCCATTCTCCCCCCCACGGTCATCGGGAAGTTGGGGCTGGCTGCCCTGCTGCGAAACCTGACTCTAGGCTTTCCTCTCGTCTTCCTGGTCTACCGGTTGCCCTACTGTCGTACCAATGCCATACCCCAGACCTATTGCGAGCACATGAGTGTGGCCAAGCTGGCTTGCGCGGACATTACCCCCAACGTGGTCTATGGCCTCACCGTGGCCCTCTCAGCCATGGGGCTGGATGTCTCACTCATCGCCACATCCTACGGCCTTATCCTCCGGGCCGTCTTCCTACTGCCCTCTCGTGATGCCCGGGTCAAAGCCCTGAGCACCTGTGGCTCCCACGTCTGTGTCATCCTCACCTTCTACTTCCCTTCCTTCTTCTCCTTTTTCACCCACCGTTTTGCCCATGGATTCCCCCTCCATGTACATGTGATCCTGGCCAACCTCTACCTCCTGGCACCCCCAGTGCTCAACCCCATTGTCTACGGGGCCCACTCCAGAGAGATCCGGCAGAGCCTCTGGCGGGTGCTCAGCCAGGGCTCATCAACATTCCGGTCCTAAGGCTGGGGAAGGGTGGCTTTCTTGGGCAGCTCCCAACCTCAGTGCTGTCCAGTGCTCAGCTGATCCAGGCTCCCTGATTAACTTGTATCTACCCCAATTCTTAAAACAGTGCTAGGCACATAGTAAGCACGTAGCAAGTACTATAATAATAATAATTATTATTAGGGTAGCCCACAAAACCTGAGTCTCTACAACAGATTAGAGAATAGCTTGTGTTGGAGGATTGGCTCCCCGCTCTGAGGGGCAAGGAGGAAGTGCTCCATGACTGAAGCACTGTGACCCATCAACAAGATGTCTTGCTTCAGTCATGGAGAAGGGTGCAGGAGACTCGTTAACTGTTAATCAATCAGAACTATTTATTGAGTGCCTCCCATGTGCATAGCACTGCCCTAAGTGTTTGAGAGAGTACCGTAGAGAAGAAGCCCACAAGGAGCTGACCATCTAGCAAGGGAGACTGAGATGATATAATTTGCAAATAGGAGGAAGAAGAGCTCAAAGACTATGAGGCCATAAATACAAATGTTCAACAAGAAGCAGTGAGTGCCAAAGAGTTAAAGTGGTGCCTAAGGGCTGAGATGATAGTGTGAAAGATGTGACTTGGGGAGAGAAAAAATTCATCTGAAAAACCTTCCTGGAAATGGTGGGATTCAAAGGGGGTTTTGAAAATGGGAGAAGCTGATCTGACAAGTTTTATGTGGGAAGGAAGCTCTAGGCAGGAAGAAGAGTATGAGCCAGGGGTAGAAAATGAGAGAGTTGTGTCCTTTAGTGAAGATAGAAGGGGGCACATGCTAACCAAAAAAAGAAAAACGACCTAGTGAAGCAGTCTTAATATGAAACAGCTGGGAGACCATGGCAGCAGACAGACAAGCCTGAATGGAGGCTAGGAAATGATCTGGACACGAGGAGGCTGGCTCAAAAACAGACAGGATTTGCATGGAAAAAATGCATTGGCCCAGCAAGGAGCTATCTTTCTTTCCCTGTACACGGTGTGGAAAGGAGTGTCAATTACACACTGTTTTCTATTTTCAGTCACACCCTCATACACCACAAGGATCTCACCACCAGCAGCCTCATCTTTGAAAATGAAGGACAGCTGTGAAGGACCTTGGTTACCATGAAAACTAAGTAAAGATGTAATCTTTCCTCTTGGAATGAGTATCACAGAGTAAAACATTATTGCCTTGACCCCCAGGGGGAAATCCTGGATGGTGTCCCCATGTGATCATAATAATAATAATAATAATGGTATTTGTTAAGCACTTACTATGTTCTAATCACTGGGGTAGATACAAGGTAATCAGGTTCTCTCATATGGGGTTCACGGTCTTAATTCCCATCTTAAAGATGAGGAAACTGAGGCACAGAGAAGTTAAATGACTTGCCCAAAGTCACACAGCTGATAAATAGCAGAGCTGGGATTAGAACTCACGACCTCTGACTCCCAAGCCCACGCTCTTGCCATTAAGCCATGCTGCTTCAGAATCTACTCCGGAATCAGGGTAGGGAGGTGTCCTCTCCCACTCTGAACTTGAGCCAGGGTTGGAGGGAGGTGGTTCAAGTGTTGTCCTCCTGGGTAGTGGGGTGGAAATAATGGCCACGTTGGATTGGAAATAATGGCCACTTTAGAAAGGATTTAGGGGGTTAAATCCCCTAACTCAGCAGATTATTAGGACAAGATGAAATGGTCTTCAGCTGCAGCAAGAGGGATTGCATTAAGATCTAAAGAAGAACTTCCTAAATGTGAGTGGTGAAGAGAGAGAATTGGGACCTACCACTAAAGACAATGATACCTCCTTTCCCTGAAGAGATAAAAATAGGTCAGATCCCATATGGCCCACTCATTGCCTTTCCTGATACATTTGTGCTACTTCTGTTATATCTTTATTCCTCCTCCTATACCTACAATTGGTAAATAATGTCACTCTGTCCACTCCATTAGATTGTAAGCTTCTGGACGGCTAAGGGTAGAGAGCATGTATCTTGCTTGTTTGGTGCTTTCTCAACTATTTAGGACAGTGTTTCGCACTCAGTACATGCTCAATAAATTCCATTGTTGGTGTTGATGATGTGAGTCTACTTTGCATCTGTGCCTGGAGGCAGAGGGCTGGACCAGATGACAATTAAAAGGCTCCACCCATCTGGGGAGTCTCCAGTCCTCTATACCCAAGGTTCCCACGGGAAAAGTCAGGTAGGAGTGATGGAGGTCACTAGACTGTGAGACTGCTGTTGGGTAGGGACCATCTCTATAAGTTGCCAGCTTGTACTTCCCAAGTGCTTAGTACAGTGCACTGCACACAGTAAGTGCTCAATAAATACAATTGAATGAATGAACATTCCACCCTGCTATTCCAACATATCTAATTGGCCTCAGCAAACCATTTGAGATTCACTAGTACTGGCCCTTTAAATGGAGCTTTCAGGCATTTTCCCAGTGCAGCCTCTATGTGAGCATTGATGCCCAGAGCCTCACACCATCCTCCTGGTCCCTTGTGGATGCCCCCAAGTGTCCCTGCCTCCTACCTGATGGGGATCCAAGGGCAAGGAAGTGTGAAAGGGTGAGGGCTTCAGTAATGTTTGTTCTGATTTTAGCACCTGGGGGTCTGCTGGACACCTGGGCCCAATCCTCCAGGCCCTAGTTTCCCCAGATGTGAGGGAAGATTAAAAAGCCCGTGATGGCTGTTCTCGGGCCTGAGGCTCACTGACTGACTGCAGTGCCTGTCATATCCTTGGGAATAGCAGAGGGTGAGTGGGCAAGGTGAGGTGGAGCAGTAGGTCAGTGGAGTTGAAGAGTGATAGAAGGCGGGTAGCAAAAGGGTCATCAGGAACATCTGTGTGGATACTGAAGTCCCCAGGGATGTCAAGGTGAGAAGCAGTGTACTTAGTGGAAATAGCATGGGCCAGTGAGTCAGAGGACCTACTAATAATGAAAATAATTGTGGTATTTAAGTGCTTACTATGTGCCAGGCACTGTACTAAGGCCTGGGGTGGATATAAGCAAATCAGGTTCATTCGTGCATTCAACCATATTTATTGAGTGCTTATTGTGTGCAGAGCACAGTACTAAACACTTGGAAAGTACAATTCAGCAACAAATAGAGACAATCCCTACCCAATGGGCTCACAGTGTAGAAGGGGGGAGACAGACAACAAAACAAAGCAGATTGTATCTACCCCAGCACTTAGTACAGTTCCTGGCACATAGTAAGCACTTAAGAAATAGCAATGTTAGGTTGGACACAGCCTCTGTCCCCCATGGGGCTCACAGTCTCAATCCTTGTTTTACAGATGAGGAAACTGAGGCACAGAGAAATGAAGTGATTTGCCCAAGACATGTGGGGGAGGCGGGATTCAAACCCGTAACCTCTGACTCCCAAGCCCGAGCTCTTTCCACTGAGCCACGCTGCTTCAGAACCAGGAGAGGACAGAGTCTGTAAAGCCAAGGTTGGATAGCGTGTTGAGGAGAAGCTGGTGGTCCACAGTATCGAAGGCAGCTGAGAGGTTGAGGAGGATTAGGATAGAGTATGAGCCATTGGATTTGGCAAGCAGGAGGTCATTGGTGACCTTTGAGAGGGCAGTTTCATTGGAATGTAGGGGACGGAAGCCAGATAGGAGCCGGTGGAGGAGAGAGTTGGTGTTGAGGAATTCGAGGTAGAGGGTGTAGATGACTCATTCAAGGAGTTTGGAAAGCAATAGTAGGAAGGAGATAGGGCGATAACTAGAAGGGGAGGTGGGATCAAGAGAGGGTTTTTTTTAGGATGGGGGAGACGTGGGCATGTTTGAAGGAAGAGGGGAAGGAACCAATGGAGAGTGAGTGGTTGAAGATGGAAGTTAAGGAGGGGAGGAGGGACGGGTTACTGCTTAAAGGGTAAAGATCCAATTGCACAGATGATGCAGAAGGTAGAGCTAGTAGGGGATATGAGGGCTTAGCCAGGACTTAGTCACTATTATCATGACTTTTAGAGAAGCCAGCCAGAAAGAAGAGTCCATGAGTGAGTGTCTTTTTATGTCCCTAAAATCAGTCAATCAATGATATTTACTGAGAGATAACTATGCAGAACACTATACTCAGGGCTTGGAAGAGTACAGCTCAACAGAGTTGTAGACACTTTCCCTGCCCACAAGAAGCTAACAGTTAGAGGGGGAGACAGGCATATACTGCTTATCTGCCCAAGCCTTTTCCTCTGTCTAGCCCTTTCCATCCTCCTATCCCTTCCTTCTCCCCAGCATTACTTCCCTCCCTGGTCCTTCCTAACCCACCTCACAGCAGGTGCTTCCTACCTGGTTCTGCTCTTCTCAGGGATGCTCTGAGAGCTAGAGTCGAGTCCCGAGAGCAGAGGTCATAGGCTTTTTATCTTTCTCATCCTCTGGGGAACGAATGACCAGCAGGGCAGGCCTGAGTCTTCAGCTAACACCCAGGTGTTAAAAACAGAGCAAGGACTAATCCCCGCCCCCCAAGCCTTTTCAACCTGCGCTGCTCCCCAGACCCCTCTGGGACTGGCAGAGGGTAGACATGCATTCCAGGGGGGCATTCACTGGTTGTATTGGAACTGGGATCAGGATCTTTGAAGTTGAGCTCTGAGCATTGGTGCCAGAATTCCTGTGTGCTTGTAAAATATAGCAGCTGCTCTGGAGAAGTCCCTAGAACCTCCATTTAAGGGGCAGGTACTAGTATGCCCCAAATGGCTTCCTCTGGCAAATTAAATGCATTAGAATCGCAGGGTGGAATGCTAATTAGCCTTCATCACTCCTGCCTACTTTCTCTCTGGGGCAGCCTGGGAATTGGATAGCGAACAGGAGAATCCCAGATGGACGGAGACTTCTTGCTATCATCTGATCCAGCCCTCTGCCTCCAGGCATAGATGGAAACTAGACCAATATCATCAATGCTATCAAAAGCATTTATAGAGTACCTTCTGTGTGCAAAGAACTATCCTAAGCACTCAGGAGAGTACTACAGAGGCAAGAGAAACACTCACTCCCCTTAACCCCTCAGAAGCTATGTTATAATGGAGTGGACAGATTGACGGACTTTACATTCAAATAGTGGGTGCAGGAGGAAGAAAAAACACATAAAACCTAACTTGTCTTGACACACAAATCCATACCCTCAACTTCACCCTCTCCACTAAACTCAACTCCCTCGCTCCCCTGTTTCTCCAACCATCTTATACACCAACCTGCAGCCCTTGATCACCTCCACAAAATACACTTCCTCCACTCTTGTCTTCAGCCATAGAGCACTGCTGGTGGAAATCCAGACACCAGACTGAACGTCTCATAAATCAATCATTTTTTCTGAGCTCCTATTATGTACAGAGTACTGTACTAAATGCTTGAGAGAGTTCAAAATAATAGAGCTGGTAGCACTTATCAACACTTACCGATGAGGCCTTCTCTAACTATGCCCTCATTTCCTCTTTTCCCACTCCCTTCTCCGTTGCCCTGATGTGCTTCCTTTATTCACCCCTCCCTCAGCCCCACAACACTTATGTACATATCCATAACATTCATTTATATCAACGTCTGTTTCCCTCTCTAGACTGTGAGCTTGTTGTGGGCAGGGAATGGGTCTGTTGTACTGTACTCTCCCAAGCACTTAGTAAAATACTCTCCACACAGTAAGTGCTCAATAAATACGATTGAATGATTGTTGGATTGACTTTGCATAGTGCAGAGCACTGTACTAAGTGCTTAGGAGAGTACAATATAACAGAGTTGGCCGTAGTCATATGCTGTCGAGTCGCTCCGACCCATAACTACTCCACGGACACATCCCCCCTCCATTTGCAATTGTTCTGGTAGTGTATCCATAGAGTTTTCTTGGTAAAAATTCCGAAGTGATTTACCATTTTCTCCTTCTGCTCAGTAAACTTGAGTCTCTGCCCTCGACTCTCTCCCTTGCCTCTGCTGCGCAGCACAGGTGAGTTTTGACTTGATTGCTTTCCACTCGCTAGCCACTGGCTAAGCTAGAAGTGGAACATATATGCCTCTGCTTGATTCTCCCTCCTGTAACTGAGAGTACTGGAAACTCTTCAGGCACAATAATAATAATAATAATAATAATAATAATAATAATAATGACATTTGTTAAGCGCTTACTATGTGCAAAGCACTGTTCTAAGCGCTGGGGGGGGGATACAAAGTATTCAGGTTGTCCCACGTGGGGCTCACAGTCTTAATCCCCGTTTTACAGATGAGGGAACCAAGGCTCAGAGAAGTGAAGTGACTTGCCCAAGGTCACACAGCAGACATGTGGCGGAGCTGGGATTCAAACCCCTAACCTCTGACTCCAAAGCCCGTGCTCTTTCCACAGAGCCACGCTGCTTCTCTTGAGAGAGGTACAGAGTTGGTAGAAATAATAATAATAATGATGATGATAATAATAATTATGGCATATGTTAAGAACTTACTATATGCCAAACACCTTTTTAAGTGCTGGGACAGATACAAGGTAAGCAGGTTGTCGTGTGTAGGGATCACAATCTTAATCCCCATTTTACAGATGAGGTAACTGAGGCACCGAGAAGTTAAATGGCTTGCCCAAGGTCAAACAGCAGACAAGTGGCAGAGCCAGGATTAGAACCCACAACCTCTGACTCCCAAGCCTGTGCTCTTTCCACTAAGCCACGCTGCTTCTCTAAATTACTGTGTGCAAAGCACTGTACTAAGTGCTTGGGAGAGAACAATATAACAGATGGTAGACATGTTCCCCACCTACGAGAAGCTTATACAGTCTAAAGGGTCCATTTCGAATTCATTTTCTCCTGCTTTAACTCTGCCCTCTCCTTGGTCCAGGAACAAATCTTCTCCATCTTTATTGACTCTCATGCCCACTGCCTGCACCAGTTCTTTCAGACTTTAACTCCCCCCTCAAATCTCCTGTACCCAATCTCTTGCCCCTGTTGCCTCTACCAACTATTTTGTTGAAAACATTGAAAACATAGGACAACCGGATTACCTTGTATCTCCCCCAGCGCTTAGAACAGAGTTTGGCACATAGCACTTAACAAATACCATCATCATCATTATTATTATCAGGCATCATCTCCCTCAAATCTCCTCCTGCCCTCTCCTCATCTATCCCATCCTTCCCAACAAAATCTCAAGAGGAAATCTGTCTCCCCAAAGTCTATGCCCTTCAACTTTGCCTCTGACCTCATCCTTCTGCATTTTTTCAAACCCTTGACCCATTTGTCCCTACCTGACCACTGTCTCCAACCACTGACTTTCCAATAGTGAAACCATTGCTTTCACACATGCCCAAGTATTCCCTAGCCAAAAAAACCCTCCTTTGACCCCATGAGAGTCTCCAGTTATCACTCCATCTCCCCTCTACCATTCCTTTCCAAACTCCTTGAAGTTAGCTTTTGACTCCCACTGCCTCCACTTCTCCAATTCACTTCTTACCCCTCAGGAATCTTTCTCCCCCTTCACTCCATGGAATTGCCCTCTCTGTGGTTACCAATGACCTTTTTCTTGCCAAATCCAATGGCCTCTCCTCTATCCTAATCCCTTTTGACCTTTCAGCTGCCTTTGACTCTATGGACCACCCCTTTCTTCTGAAAATATAATCTAACTTTGGCTTCACTGACACCATCCTCTCCTAGTTCTCCAGCTAACTCTACAGCTGCTCCTTCTCAGTCTCTTTCGCTGGCTTCTACTCTGTCTCCCACCCTCTAACTATGGGAGTCCCTCAAAACTCGGCTCTGGGACACTTTCCATTTTCCATCTACACCCACTCCCTTGGAGACCTCATTTGTTCCCATGGCTTCAAATACCTTCTGTATGAGGATGATTCCCAATCTATTTCTCCAACCCTGACTTTTTCCTCTGCAGTCTTGCATTCTCTCCTGCCTTTAGGATATCTGTACTTGGATGTTCCTCTGACACATCAAAATTAGGATGTTCCAAACAAAACTCCTTATCTTCCCACCCAAAATCTACCCTTCCCTCGACTTTCCAATCATTGTTGACAATGCCATCATCCTCCCCATCTCACGATCCCATAACCTTGGCACCATCCTACATTCATCTCTCTCATTCAAACCTCAAAGTCTCATCTCTTCTCAGTCATTCCCAATCTCCACATTCCCCAACTTCTTCCCTTTACACCAAACACCCGGTGAGGAGCCAGGAGAAAAGTTAAAAAAAGGAAAGAAAAAGGCAAGTTTTTATTCTGTCCCTTGACTCTTTTTGGGGCAATTGAGTTCACTTGGAGACCTTTCTCCCTAGGAAAACCGGTGGGCCTGGTTATTGAACTGTGTGTTCTTGGACAAATAGCTCAACTTCTCGGTGCCTCAGTTATCCTATCTGTAAAATGGGGATTATTCCTGTGAGCCCCACATGAGACATGAACTGTGTCCAACCTGATTAGCTTGTATATAGCCCAGCTTTTAGTACAGTGCCTGGCACATAGTAAGTGCTTAACAAATACAAAAAACAGAAACAAAAAAACCATGAGCCAACAATGCAGATCCCAGACAGACAAAGTCAGTTATTTTTTCAGGACCTCCCTAGTTCATGGCAGGGATACTTTTTGCTAATCTATAATTCCATCAACTTTTGGAAAACCTTTCATGTTCAGATTCCTCCAGTTAAAATATTGCTCTATAAGGGACCCCAATCGATTGATTGATTCGACTGCTCTTAAATGTCATTCCGGTCTTAGTCCAGGGACGGATGGCAGATTAAACAGCAAAATGGCTGCAGTTGTTGGGGATTCTGCACTTTGACCTTTCCTTCTCTCCCTGCACTCCCCACCTGTCTCCTTTCACTTGGGGGTCTCAACACATGGCCACTGGGGTGGGGTTTTAACAGTAGAATATATGGGAAGCTCAGTCATTTATGTATACATTGTCAATATTGATTTTCCAAGGGATTTCCCTTTTCTCTACTCTGTAATAAATCTGGAGCTTCTGAGTGTTAATTGTAGTGAGACCTACAATAGTGGAAAGAGCATGAGCCTGAGAGGACATGGGTTCTAATCCTGGCTCCACCACTTGCCTGCTGTGGGACCTTGGCCAATCGGCAAGGTGTAGTGGATAGAGCACAGGCCTGGGAGTCAGAAGGTCATGGTTCAAATCCCAGCTCCTCCACTTGTCTGCTGTGTGACCTTGGACAAGTCACTTAACTTCTCTATGCCTCAGTTACCTCATCTGTAAAATGGAGATCAAGACTGTGAGTCGCACGTGAGACAGGGACTGTGTCCAACCCAATTTTCTTGTATTCACCCCAGTGCTTAGTACAGTGCCTGGCACATAGTAAGTGCTTAACTAATACCATAATTATTATTAATTTCTCTTGCCTCAGTTTCCTCATCTGAAAATGGGGGATACATATCTGGTCTTCCTCTTAGACTGGAAGTCCCATGTGGCACAGGGGCTGGGTCCCACCTGAATATGTTGTATCCACTCCAGTGGTTCATACAGAATACTACCATTCCCTATAGGAGGGTAGCATAGAAACCACCTGAACAGCAGCTCGTTCAAGTCCAAGTACCTTTATTCTCCCACCCTCCTGGGAGGTTCCAACACAGACCTACAGGTCCAGAAGAAGGGCAAATCTGGGCTTTTATAGTTTTTGTCAGCTTACCCACTCCCTCCCCAAGACTGTCACCCTGACACAACAACTGCAGGAACCTCAACATTGCAGCTGCCTGTTGTCACATTCACTCATTCATTCATTCAATCAATCATATTTATTGAGTGCTTACTGTGTGCAGAGCAAGGTATTAAGTGCTTGGGAAGTACAGCACTTGGGAAGTCACATATAGCAGTGTTAATACAACCTTACCTATGGTAGAGAATCAGATTCCAACATTAGTCCAAGGCAACAATATCCTAGTGTTGTTCTGAGTTGAGGGTTGTGTATCAGAGGAATAATCATAACAACTGTGGTTTTTGTGAAGCTCTTTCTACATGTCAGGCACTGTACTGAGCACTGGGGTGGATACAATCAAATCTGGTTAACAGTAGAGACACACACAATAGGTAAGCAAAAGCTGACAATAGTAATATTGATATTTGTTAAATGAAATTCAGGTTTTCAGTTTGAAAATTTCCAAAATATAGAATTCTACCTTTAACTATGTTTCCTTACACAAGAGTACAATATAATACAACAATATTGGCTTAGTAAATATTTCTTCAGTAATATTTCCTCTGCTGGAAAACAGCATGGCTTAGTGGAAAGAGCCCAGGCTTGGGAGTCAGAGGTCATATAGGTTCTAATCCCGGCTCCCCCACATGTCCGCTGTGTGACCTTGGGCAAGTCACTTAACTTTTCTGAGCCTGTTACCTCATCTGTAAAATGGGGATTAAGACTGTGAGCCCCACTTGGGACAACCTGATCACCTTGTATCTACCCCAGCTTAATGAATACCATAATTATGATTATTACTAGGTGCTGGGGTGGCCTCAGGCAAATTGGGTTAACAGTGGAGACACTCACAAGGGGTAAGGAAAAACTGACAAAATAGTAATGTTGATATTTATTAAATGTTTCCTATGTGCCAAGCCTTGTGTTGCCTAGGTGATCCCCTGCCCACTACTGGGGTGGGTAGGGGCCACTTCCTGAGCCAGGCTGATTGGTCTGTCAGACACAGCCCAGAATCCTGGCCAGGGGCTATAGCCGTGGTGGCTATGGGGGAGGAGTGATGAGTGGTGCCCCTTCCCCACATCTCTCCCCTTCACCCATTCTCACCCTCAGAGTGTGTCTGGAGTCAGATGGAGGCCGGACGTTAGCCCAGCCAACCCAGGGTGGTCCCTTCCCGTCCTGCTCCCCAGTGCTCAGCCCACAGTGGAGGGTACCCGGCCTCCCCACCTCCTGCACTCTGGAGTCCAGCAGGATAATACTAATAGTAGTATTTAAGTTCTTACTGGATGCCAGGCACTTCACCAAGTTTTGGGATGGATACAAGGAAATAGAGTTAGATACAGTCACTGTCAAACATGGGACTCAGTTTCATTCCCCATTTTACACATGAGGAAACTGAAGCACAGAGAAGTGAAGTGACTTGCCTAAGGTCATACAGCAGACAAGTGGCAGAGTGGGATTAGAACTCAAAGCCTTCTGACACCCAGGCCCATGCTCTATCCACTGCACCGTACTTCTTCTGACCCTCCCCTGGTGCCCTCTTCTGTGGCCACGCGGTGACAGGGAACCCAGGCTGAAGGGTCTCGACATGCCCCATCAGGAGGAGTGGTTGCAGATGGAAACAACCACTAATTGGCTGTTGACAGCCCAGCAACCAATGGGGGGGGGGGCACCCCAGTAGAGGGCCAGTGATCACCCAGGCTTGGCACAGTACCAGTACTTGTACCAGTGCTTGGTACATAGTAAACATTTAACAAATATCAATATTACTATTGTCAGCTTTTGCTTACCTATTGTGTGTGTCTCTACTGTTAACCAGATTTGATTGTATCCACCCCAGTGCTCAGTACAGTGCCTGACATGTAGAAAGAGCTTCACAAAAACCACAGTTGTTATGATTATTCCTCTGATACACAACCCTCAACTCAGAACAACACTAGGATATTGTTGCCTTGGACTAATGTTGGAATCTGATTCTCTACCATAGGTAAGGTTGTATTAACACTGCTATATGTGACTTCCCAAGTGCTGTACTTCCCAAGCACTTAATACCTTGCTCTGCACACAGTAAGCACTCAATAAATATGATTGATTGAATGAATGAATGAGTGAATGTGACAACAGGCAGCTGCAATGTTGAGGTTCCTGCAGTTGTTGTGTCAGGGTGACAGTCTTGGGGAGGGAGTGGGTAAGCTGACAAAAACTATAAAAGCCCAGATTTGCCCTTCTTCTGGACCTGTAGGTCTGTGTTGGAACCTCCCAGGAGGGTGGGAGAATAAAGGTACTTGGACTTGAACGAGCTGCTGTTCAGGTGGTTTCTATGCTACCCTCCTATAGGGAATGGTAGTATTCTGTATGAACCACTGGAGTGGATACAACATATTCAGGTGGGACCCAGCCCCTGTGCCACATGGGACTTCCAGTCTAAGAGGAAGACCAGATATGTATCCCCCATTTTCAGATGAGGAAACTGAGGCAAGAGAAATTAATAATAATTATGGTATTAGTTAAGCACTTACTATGTGCCAGGCACTGTACTAAGCACTGGGGTGAATACAAGAAAATTGGGTTGGACACAGTCCCTGTCTCACGTGCGACTCACAGTCTTGATCTCCATTTTACAGATGAGGTAACTGAGGCATAGAGAAGTTAAGTGACTTGTCCAAGGTCACACAGCAGACAAGTGGAGGAGCTGGGATTTGAACCATGACCTTCTGACTCCCAGGCCTGTGCTCTATCCACTACACCTTGCCGATTGGCCAAGGTCCCACAGCAGGCAAGTGGTGGAGCCAGGATTAGAACCCATGTCCTCTCAGGCTCATGCTCTTTCCACTATTGTAGGTCTCACTACAATTAACACTCAGAAGCTCCAGATTTATTACAGAGTAGAGAAAAGGGAAATCCCTTGGAAAATCAATATTGACAATGTATACATAAATGACTGAGCTTCCCATATATTCTACTGTTAAAACCCCACCCCAGTGGCCATGTGTTGAGACCCCCAAGTGAAAGGAGACAGGTGGGGAGTGCAGGGAGAGAAGGAAAGGTCAAAGTGCAGAATCCCCAACAACTGCAGCCATTTTGCTGTTTAATCTGCCATCCGTCCCTGGACTAAGACCGGAATGACATTTAAGAGCAGTCGAATCAATCAATCGATTGGGGTCCCTTATAGAGCAATATTTTAACTGGAGGAATCTGAACATGAAAGGTTTTCCAAAAGTTGATGGAATTATAGATTAGCAAAAAGTATCCCTGCCATGAACTAGGGAGGTCCTGAAAAAATAACTGACTTTGTCTGTCTGGGATCTGCATTGTTGGCTCATGGTTTTTTTGTTTCTGTTTTTTGTATTTGTTAAGCACTTACTATGTGCCAGGCACTGTACTAAAAGCTGGGCTATATACAAGCTAATCAGGTTGGACACAGTTCATGTCTCATGTGGGGCTCACAGGAATAATCCCCATTTTACAGATAGGATAACTGAGGCACCGAGAAGTTGAGCTATTTGTCCAAGAACACACAGTTCAATAACCAGGCCCACCGGTTTTCCTAGGGAGAAAGGTCTCCAAGTGAACTCAATTGCCCCAAAAAGAGTCAAGGGACAGAATAAAAACTTGCCTTTTTCTTTCCTTTTTTTAACTTTTCTCCTGGCTCCTCACCGGGTGTTTGGTGTAAAGGGAAGAAGTTGGGGAATGTGGAGATTGGGAATGACTGAGAAGAGATGAGACTTTGAGGTTTGAATGAGAGAGATGAATGTAGGATGGTGCCAAGGTTATGGGATCGTGAGATGGGGAGGATGATGGCATTGTCAACAATGATTGGAAAGTCGAGGGAAGGGTAGATTTTGGGTGGGAAGATAAGGAGTTTTGTTTGGAACATCCTAATTTTGATGTGTCAGAGGAACATCCAAGTACAGATATCCTAAAGGCAGGAGAGAATGCAAGACTGCAGAGGAAAAAGTCAGGGTTGGAGAAATAGATTGGGAATCATCCTCATACAGAAGGTATTTGAAGCCATGGGAACAAATGAGGTCTCCAAGGGAGTGGGTGTAGATGGAAAATGGAAAGTGTCCCAGAGCCGAGTTTTGAGGGACTCCCATAGTTAGAGGGTGGGAGACAGAGTAGAAGCCAGCGAAAGAGACTGAGAAGGAGCAGCTGTAGAGTTAGCTGGAGAACTAGGAGAGGATGGTGTCAGTGAAGCCAAAGTTAGATTATATTTTCAGAAGAAAGGGGTGGTCCATAGAGTCAAAGGCAGCTGAAAGGTCAAAAGGGATTAGGATAGAGGAGAGGCCATTGGATTTGGCAAGAAAAAGGTCATTGGTAACCACAGAGAGGGCAATTCCATGGAGTGAAGGGGGAGAAAGATTCCTGAGGGGTAAGAAGTGAATTGGAGAAGTGGAGGCAGTGGGAGTCAAAAGCTAACTTCAAGGAGTTTGGAAAGGAATGGTAGAGGGGAGATGGAGTGATAACTGGAGACTCTCATGGGGTCAAAGGAGGGTTTTTTTGGCTAGGGAATACTTGGGCATGTGTGAAAGCAATGGTTTCACTATTGGAAAGTCAGTGGTTGGAGACAGTGGTCAGGTAGGGACAAATGGGTCAAGGGTTTGAAAAAATGCAGAAGGATGAGGTCAGAGGCAAAGTTGAAGGGCATAGACTTTGGGGAGACAGATTTCCTCTTGAGATTTTGTTGGGAAGGATGGGATAGATGAGGAGAGGGCAGGAGGAGATTTGAGGGAGATGATGCCTGATAATAATAATGATGATGATGGTATTTGTTAAGTGCTATGTGCCAAACTCTGTTCTAAGCGCTGGGGGAGATACAAGGTAATCCGGTTGTCCTATGTTTTCAATGTTTTCAACAAAATAGTTGGTAGAGGCAACAGGGGCAAGAGATTGGGTACAGGAGATTTGAGGGGGGAGTTAAAGTCTGAAAGAACTGGTGCAGGCAGTGGGCATGAGAGTCAATAAAGATGGAGAAGATTTGTTCCTGGACCAAGGAGAGGGCAGAGTTAAAGCAGGAGAAAATGAATTCGAAATGGACCCTTTAGACTGTATAAGCTTCTCGTAGGTGGGGAACATGTCTACCATCTGTTATATTGTTCTCTCCCAAGCACTTAGTACAGTGCTTTGCACACAGTAATTTAGAGAAGCAGCGTGGCTTAGTGGAAAGAGCACAGGCTTGGGAGTCAGAGGTTGTGGGTTCTAATCCTGGCTCTGCCACTTGTCTGCTGTTTGACCTTGGGCAAGCCATTTAACTTCTCGGTGCCTCAGTTACCTCATCTGTAAAATGGGGATTAAGATTGTGATCCCTACACACGACAACCTGCTTACCTTGTATCTGTCCCAGCACTTAAAAAGGTGTTTGGCATATAGTAAGTTCTTAACATATGCCATAATTATTATTATCATCATCATTATTATTATTATTTCTACCAACTCTGTACCTCTCTCAAGAGAAGCAGCGTGGCTCTGTGGAAAGAGCACGGGCTTTGGAGTCAGAGGTTAGGGGTTTGAATCCCAGCTCCGCCACATGTCTGCTGTGTGACCTTGGGCAAGTCACTTCACTTCTCTGAGCCTTGGTTCCCTCATCTGTAAAACGGGGATTAAGACTGTGAGCCCCACGTGGGACAACCTGAATACTTTGTATCCCCCCCCCCAGCGCTTAGAACAGTGCTTTGCACATAGTAAGCGCTTAACAAATGTCATTATTATTATTATTATTATTATTATTATTATTATTATTGTGCCTGAAGAGTTTCCAGTACTCTCAGTTACAGGAGGGAGAATCAAGCAGAGGCATATATGTTCCACTTCTAGCTTAGCCAGTGGCTAGCGAGTGGAAAGCAATCAAGTCAAAACTCACCTGTGCTGCGCAGCAGAGGCAAGGGAGAGAGTCGAGGGCAGAGACTCAAGTTTACTGAGCAGAAGGAGAAAATGGTAAATCACTTCGGAATTTTTACCAAGAAAACTCTATGGATACACTACCAGAACAATTGCAAATGGAGGGGGGATGTGTCCGTGGAGTAGTTATGGGTCGGAGCGACTCGACAGCATATGACTACGGCCAACTCTGTTATATTGTACTCTCCTAAGCACTTAGTACAGTGCTCTGCACTATGCAAAGTCAATCCAACAATCATTCAATCGTATTTATTGAGCACTTACTGTGTGGAGAGTATTTTACTAAGTGCTTGGGAGAGTACAGTACAACAGACCCATTCCCTGCCCACAACAAGCTCACAGTCTAGAGAGGGAAACAGACGTTGATATAAATGAATGTTATGGATATGTACATAAGTGTTGTGGGGCTGAGGGAGGGGTGAATAAAGGAAGCACATCAGGGCAACGGAGAAGGGAGTGGGAAAAGAGGAAATGAGGGCATAGTTAGAGAAGGCCTCATCGGTAAGTGTTGATAAGTGCTACCAGCTCTATTATTTTGAACTCTCTCAAGCATTTAGTACAGTACTCTGTACATAATAGGAGCTCAGAAAAAATGATTGATTTATGAGACGTTCAGTCTGGTGTCTGGATTTCCACCAGCAGTGCTCTATGGCTGAAGACAAGAGTGGAGGAAGTGTATTTTGTGGAGGTGATCAAGGGCTGCAGGTTGGTGTATAAGATGGTTGGAGAAACAGGGGAGCGAGGGAGTTGAGTTTAGTGGAGAGGGTGAAGTTGAGGGTATGGATTTGTGTGTCAAGACAAGTTAGGTTTTATGTGTTTTTTCTTCCTCCTGCACCCACTATTTGAATGTAAAGTCCGTCAATCTGTCCACTCCATTATAACATAGCTTCTGAGGGGTTAAGGGGAGTGAGTGTTTCTCTTGCCTCTGTAGTACTCTCCTGAGTGCTTAGGATAGTTCTTTGCACACAGAAGGTACTCTATAAATGCTTTTGATAGCATTGATGATATTGGTCTAGTTTCCATCTATGCCTGGAGGCAGAGGGCTGGATCAGATGATAGCAAGAAGTCTCCGTCCATCTGGGATTCTCCTGTTCTCTATCCAATCCCCAGGCTGCCCCAGAGAGAAAGTAGGCAGGAGTGATGGAGGCTAATTAGCATTTCACCCGGCTATTCTAATGCATTTAATTTGCCAGAGGAAGCCATTTGGGGCATACTAGTACCTGCCCCTTAAATGGAGGCTCCAGGGACTTCTCCAGAGCAGCCACTATATTTTACAAGCGCACGGGAATTCTGACACCAATACTCAGAGCTTAACTTCAAAGATCCTGATCCCAGTCCCAATACAACCAGTGGATGCCCCCCTGGAATGCATATCTACCCTCTGCCAGTCCCAGAGGGGTCTGGGGAGCAGGGCAGGTTGAAAAGGCTTGGGGGGCGGTGGTTAATCCTTGCTCTGTTTTTAACACCTGGGTGTTAGCTGAAGACTCAGGCCTGCCCTCCTGGTCATTCGTTCCCCAGAGGATGAGAAATATAAAAAGCCTATGATCTCTGCTCTCGGGACCCGACTCCAGCTCTCAGAGCATCCCTGAGAAGAGCAGAACCAGGTAGGAAGCACCTGCTGTGAGGTGGGTTAGGGAGGACCAGGGAGGGAAGTAATGTTGGGGAGAAGGAAGGGATAGGAGGATGAAAAAGGCTAGACAGAGGAAAAGGCTTGTGCAGATAAGCAGTATATGTTTATATCAATGCCTGTCTCCCCCTCTAACATTAGCTTCTTGTGGGCAGGGAAAGTGTCTACAACTCTGTTGAACTGTACTCTTCCAAACCCTGAGTATACTGCTCTGCATACAGTTATCTCTCAGTAAATATCATTGATCGACTGATTTTAGGGACATAAAAAGACACTCACTCATGGACTCTTCTTTCTGGCTGGCTTCTCTAAAAGTCATGATAATAGTGACTAAATCCTGGCTAAACCCTCATTTCCCCTACTAGCTCTCCCTTCTGCATCATCTGTGCAATTGGATCTTTACACTTTAAGTAGTAACCTGTCCCTCCTTCCCTCCTTAACTTCCATCTTCAACTGCTCACTCTCCACTGGTTCCTTCCCCTCTACCTTCAAACATGCCCACATCTCCCCCATCCTAAAAAACCCCTCTCTTGACCCCACCTCCCCTTCTAGTTATCACCCTATCTCCCTCCTTTCCAAACTCCTTGAACGAGTCGTCTACACCCTCTACCTCGAATTCCTCAACACCAACTCTCTCCTCGACCCCCTCAATCTGGATTCTGTCCACTACATTCCACCAAAACTGCCCTCTCAAAGGTCACCAATGACCTCCGGCTTGCCAAATCCAATGGCTTCTACTCTATCCTAATCCTCCTCGACCTCTCAGCTGCCTTCAACACTGTGGACCACCAGCTTCTTCTCAACATGCTATCCAACCTTGGCTTCACAGACTCTGTCCTCTCCTGGTTCTGAAGCAGCATGGCTCAGTGGAAAGAGCACGGGCTTGGGAGCCAGAGGCTATGGGTTTGAATCCCGCCTCCCCCACCTGTCTGCTGTGTGACCTTGGCAAGTCACTTCACTTCTCTGGGCCTCATTTCTCTCATCTGTAAAATGGGGACTAAGACTGTGAGCCCCACATGGGACAACCTTATCTCTTTGTATTCCCCCCAGCGCTTAGAACAGTGCTTTGCACATAGTAAGCACTTAACAAATATATTATTATTATTAATTATTATTATTATTATTATTATTATTATTATTATTATTATCATCTCTCCGACCATTCATTCTCAGTCTCCTTTCCGGGCTCCTCCTCCCGCTCCCATCCCCTTACTGCAGGGGTTCCTCAGGGGTCAGTTCTTGGTGCCCTTCTGTTCTCTAGCTACACTCACTCCCTTGGTGAACTCATTCGCTCCTACAGCTTCAACTATCATCTCTACGCTGATGACACCCAAATCTACATCTCTGCCCCTGCTCTCTCTCCCTCCCTTCAGGCTTGTGTTTCCTCCTGCCTTCAAGACATCTCCATCTGGATGTCTGCCTGCCATCTAAAACTCAATATGTCCAAGACTGAACTCGTTATCTTCCCTCCCAAACCCTGCCCTCTCCCTGACTTTCCCATCATTGTAGATGACACTACCATCCTTCCCGTCTCACAAGCCCGCAACCTTGGTGTCATCCTCGACTCTGCTCTCTCGTTCACCCCTCACATCCAATCCGTCTGTCTTCCTCTAGACTGTAAGCTCATTGTAAGCAGTGAATGTGCCTATTCTCTCCCAAATACTCTGCACACAATAAGTCCTCAATAAATACCATTGATTTAGTAAATGAATATGGCCCACATCTGCTTAAGTTAATCATGGCAGAATTAGGGTGGATTTTTAAGTGGATAAACATCTATTTGGGTAGTGCATATTATAACTTTAAAAAGGAATAATTTTATGTGTTTAATATTAGTATTTGAAAACGATTTGGGGTTTTATCAGGTAAAACCCTGAAACTCAGTCTCCTGCTCATAGGTCTGATTTTCTGAGCCAACTCTCAGACTGTTTTTTTGCTCCTGAGTCCCCGCTGGTTCTCCTGTGGTCTTCTTAGCTGCCAGACCTTTTTCTCTCTGGATACTCTGGAGATGGGCAGGGAATGTGTCTGTTACTTCTGTTGTATTGTTCTCTCCTAAGTGCTTAATAAAGTGTTCTGCACATAGTAAGGGCTTAATAAATACCATCAAGAAGCACCGTGTCTAGTGGGTAGACCACGGGCCTGGGTTTTAATCCATGCTCCACCACTTGTCTGCTGTGGGACCTTGGACAAGTCACTTCACTTCTCTGTGCCTCATTTACCTCATCTATAAAATGGAGATTAAAACTGTAAGCCCCATCTGGTACATAAGTAATAGTAATTATGGCATTTTTTAAGCGCTTACTATGTACCAAGCACTGTTGTAAGTGCTGGACTGTTCTCAGCGCTGGGTGTGGTAGAGTTGAGAATGGAGAAATTATCAAAAGTTCAAAAGTCACAGATCTGAGTGCATAAATGATGCAGAAGGGAAAGGGAGCCCGAGAAAAGAAGGCTTAATTGGGGAAGGTCTCTAGGAGGAGATGTAATCTTAATATAAGGCCTTGATGGTTGGGAGAGTAGTGTTCTGGAATATATGGAGCAGGAAGGACTGCCAGGATAAGGAGAAGACATGGGAAAGGGGTTGGAGATGAGATAGATGAGACTGGGGCACGATAAGTAACCTGGTGCTAGAGGAGCAAAGTGTGAAGGCTAGGCTCTAGTAGGAAATCAGTGAGGTGAGTTAGGTTGGTGCAAGCTGATTCTTTAGAGCCAATGTTAAGGAGTTTATCTTTGATGTGGAAGTGGATGGGCAGCCATTGAGATTTTGGAAGAGTGGGGAGAGAGAAACTGAACATTTTTGGAACAATGATCCATGCATCAGAGGGAAGTATGGCCTGGAATAGGGAGAGACAGGAGGCAGGGAGCTGAGCAAAGAGGTAGATGGAGTAGTCAGGGTAGGATGATTGCTTAGATCAGTGTGGTAGCAGTTTTAATGGAGAGGGAATGAAGGATTTTATCAAAGCCTTGAAGTTAGAACTGACAGGACTTGGTGATTGAATATGTGGGTAGAATGAGAGGGATGAGTTGAGAATGCCAAGTTCACTGGCTTAAGAGACAGGAAGGATGATGGCGCTATCTACAGTGATGGGAAAGACAGCAGGAGGACAAGGTTTGGTGGGAGGATAAGGAGTTCAGCTTTGAACATGTTTAGTTTGAGTTGTCCAAGAAATATCCAGGTAGAGATGTCCTGAAGGCAGCACAGGGAGAAGCAGTGTGACTTAATGGAAAGATCTCGGGCTTGGGAGTCAGAGGTCATGGGTTCTAATCCTGGCTCCGCCATTTGTCAGCTATGTGATTTTGGGCAAGTCACATCATTTCTCTGTGCCTCAGTTACGTCATCTGTAAAATGGGGATTAAGACTGTAAGCCCCACCTGGGACAACCTGATAACCTTGTATCTTCCCCAGAGCTTAGAACAGTGCTTGGCTCATAGTAAGCACTTAACAAATACCCTTATAAGTGCTTAGTACAGTGCTCTGCACACACTAAGTGCTCAATAAATATGATTGCATGAATGAAGGACGAAATGTGAGACTGCAGGGAAGGAGTGAGGTCAGGGCTGGAGATGTAGATTTGGTAATCATTCACATAGAGATAATAGTTGAAACCCTCAGAGTGAATGAATTCTCCAAGGTAGTGGCTGAAGATGGAGATAAGAAAAGGACCTAGGAACTGTCAGAGGAAGAGAAACCTAAAGCCTAAGATCACAGACAGAAATCTATCCATATAATAGCATAGGCTTATAAGGACTTGAAGGTACTGGAATGATGAAATTGACCAGAAGTAGAAAATAAGTGAGAAGCTTATCTGGAAAAGCTTTCTGGTGAATTTGCCTTGAGTTGGCTTTGAGCAATTATTCCTTTTGGGATAATTGTAGGGTTTGTCCCTCCCCACTTTTTCTTTTTCGCAGGTCACCATGTCAATTCTAAACACTACCAGCTTCCATCCCTCTGCGTTCCTCCTGTTGGGCATCCCCGGGATGGAGGATCAGCACATCTGGATCTCCATTCCCTTCTGCTCCATGTACATCATGGCTCTGCTGGGCAATAGCACCATCCTGTTGGTCATTGCCTTTGACAAGACCCTCCACGAGCCCATGTACCTTTTCCTCTGCATCCTCTCGCTCACAGACCTGGTGCTGTGCTCCATTACATCACCCAAGATGCTGGCTATCTTCTGGTTTGGTGTCCAGCCCATCTCCTTCCATGGCTGCCTCACCCAAATGTTCTTTGTACACACAGTTTTTGTCACCGAGTCAGGTGTCCTGTTGGCCATGGCTTTCGACCGCTTCGTGGCCATCTGCCGCCCACTACACTACTCATCCATCCTCAAACCCTGGGTCATTGGGAAAATCATAGTGGCCTGCATATCCCGAAGCCTAATAGTTGACATCCCGTTCATCATCCTGATCCACAGATTGCCATTCTGTGGGCACCACGTGATCCCCCATACCTATTGTGAACACATGGGCATTGCTAAGCTGGCATGTGCCAACATCAAGATCAATATCATCTATGGCCTGACAGTTGCAATCTCAGTCACAGGGATGGACGTGGTGCTCATTGGCTTTTCTTATGGCTTCATCCTCCATACTGTGCTCCACTTGCCCTCCCAGGATGCACAGCTCAAGGCCTTCAGCACCTGTGGGTCCCACATATGTGTCATCATGGTCTTTTACAACCCAGCTTTCTTCTCCTTTTTCACTCACCGCTTTGGTTACTGGGTGCCACCTCAGGTTCACATTTTCGTGGCCAACCTCTACCTCCTTGTGCCCCCCATGCTCAACCCACTGGTATATGGCATTAACACCAAGCACATCTGCCAGAGGATCCTGACTCTAATCAGGGGGAACAAATAGGGCCCTGCACACCTTCTCACTGCTACCACTGGCTCCAGCAAAGGGCTCCAGAGAGATTTCATCAACCGAGAGACCTGAGACTCCTGAGGTGGATGCAGGGCAAATACGGACATATCCCAAGAGGTGGTTTAACACCCAGTTGGCCACTCCGTACTGGGCAAGAGTTGTTGTTTATAGTCTCTTTATGGCTGTCTTCCAGTTGCCCCATGAATCCAACCCTGAGAAAGAGCCAAAATAGCTAGAGTTTGATTGAACCACATTTAATGACCTTCCTTCTGATGGATTTGTGATCCATTGTTTGATTTCTCATCTGCAGATTTGCCTGCTAGGTCAACAGTTGCTAACTAATAACACAAAAGTAATATGGCATTTGTTAATTGCTTACTTTGTACTAAGGGAAAATGGTTCCTGAAACATACATGGAGAAGTTCTAGTATCTCAAACTTCCTGCCCTCCCTCCCACTTCTCATTTAAGTCTTTGGCCTTCCGTTCCTGGAGAGATGCAGTACTGCCCTCTTCTCCTCTCCCCCTCAGGTAGGCAAGCCATCAGCTGGAATGAGGACTTGTCTCGCAGAAGAGAGTCCCAAGATGCAGTCAAGAAGAATTTGAACCTGCGTGGGATTCCCCCTTGGCCCTAAAATATAGGCCAGTCCCTGCCCCTGCCTCCATCACTGACAGGGGATTGAACTGAAGAATCTGTGTTCCAACCAGGCTTCCTCAGGCATGGCACCTGTAGTTCTCCAATAACAATAATTATTCATAATAGTGATAACAGTAATAATAAATATCTGTTAATAAATGGTATCTGCTGAGAAGCAGCATGGCCTAATGCACATAGAACAGGCCTGGGAGTCAGCAAGACCTGGGTTCTAATCCTGGCCCCACCACTTGTCTGCTGTGTGACCTTAGACAAATCATTTCACATCTCTGTGCCTAGTTACTTCGTCTGTAAAATGGGGACTAAGACTGTGAGCCCTATATAAAACAGTAAGTGTGGCCCAACCCAACTATCTTGTATCTACTCTGACACTTAGTACAGTGCCAGGCACACAGTAAGCACTTAACAAATAACATAGTCATTATTATTAAGTGCTTACTCTGTGCCAAAAACTTTACAAAACACAAAGCTAGATAGAGGACAATAGGTAAGACACAGTTTTTGTCCCACATGAGGCTCACAGTCTATGGTATTAGACCTTAGAGAAGCAGCGTGGCCTAGTGGATTAGAGCACAGACTTGGGAATCAGAGGACCTGGGTTCTAATCTCACTCTGTTACTTGTCTGCTCTGTGACCTTGGGCAAGTTACTTCACTTCTCTGTGCTTCAGTGTAAAATGGGGATTGAGACTATGAGCCCTAAGTGGGACAGGGATTGTGTCTGACCTGATTGTCTTGTATCTATCCTAGCGCTTGGTACAGTGCCTGGCATATAGTAAGTGCTTAACAAATGCCACAAATGTCATCATTAAGATGGAGCTCACAATCTAAGTATGCTAACAATTTCCTACTACAAAATATCCAGAGGCTCCAAAGCAGCAAAATGCAGAGGCACTCCCCTCTCCTGCACCCACCCCAAGCAGTCCTCGGAAACTTCAATATGCACATAGATGTTCCTGTTGACACTTCCAGCTTTATATCACTCCTCATCTCCACCAACTTCTGGCTCCACTCCAGATCTCCCACTCACCAAATTGGACACAATTTAATCAACTCTAGTCACTGTACAATCTCTACCCTCACCAACTCTGAAATCCCTCTATCTGCCACCTCCTCTCTTGCTTTCTCTCCCACATGCCTCCTCCACACAAACCTATCCTGTTTCCCTACAGAGACTTCTGATCTTTTGACCCCATCCAATTTTCTCAACTCAACATGCCCTATCTAACTTTCCCTGATGACCGAATTGATGCCCTCAATACCACCATCTCTGCTGAACTCAATGCACTCACTCCCCTATTCCTTCATCAATCTTGGACCACTAGCCCACAGCCCTGGATCACCTCCATAGTCTAGTTCCTTTGCTTCTGTGCACGAGCCACATAGTGTAGCTGGTGGAAATCTAGATATCAGGCTGACTTTGTCCACCTCAAGTTCATCCTTGCAAACTTCAACTCTGCTGACTGCTCTGCCTGGTAAAATTATTTCTCCTTTCTTATTGACACCCATGCCTATTGCCTTTGCCAGTTGTTCCAGATGTTTAATTCCCTCTTCAAGTCCCCTGCCTCCCCCATTCCTTGCCCCTAATGACCTGGTTACCTACTTCATTGAAAAAATTGAAACTATCAGGTATGATCTCCCTAATATCAAACTTGCTCTTCTCCACTCCCTCCCTCCTCCTGTCCCTTCATCAACTCTCCCATCCTTCCCAGCAGTATGTCAGGAGGTGATCTCCAGCCTTCTCTCAAAATCCACCTTCTCCATCTGCTCATCCATTCTCATCCTCTTTCATCTTACCAAAACACTCGTCCCCTCCCTTCTTCCCTCCCTGAATGTCATCTTTCAACTTTTCACTCTCCAATGGCTTCTTCCCCATTGCTTTCAAATACACTTATAAATAATAATAATAATAATATTGATCGTATGTGTTAAGCACTTAATGTATGTCAAACACTGTTCTAAGCTCTGGGATACAAACAAACTAATCAGGTTTGACAGTCTCTGTCCCACTGGGGCTCAATGTCTTAATCCCCATTTTACCAATGAGGTAACTGAGTAGAGGGAAGTGAAGTGACTTGCCCAAGGTTACACACACAGCAGATAAGTGGCAGAGCCAGGATTAGTATCTAGGTTCTTCTGACTCCCAAGCCCGTGCCCTAGGCACAAGGCCATGCTACTTTTGCTATCCTAAAAAAACCTTCACTTGACCCCACTGCTCCCTCCAGTTATAACCCCATTTTCTTCCAACCATTCCTTTCCATACTCCTTGAGAGAATTTTATAAACCCACTGTCCCAAGTTCTTCTCCTCCAATTATGTCCTTGACCCCTCCAATCTGGCTTCTGTCCCTTTCAGTCCACAGAAGCTACCCTCTCAATGATCATAAATGATCTCCTTCTTGTGAAATCCAATGGCCTCTACTCCATCCGACTCTTCCTCCACCATTCAGCTGCCTTGGACACTGTCGACAATCTCCTTCTCCTGGAAACATTGTCCAATCTCAGCTTCACTAACACTCTCCTCTCCTGGTTCTCCTCTTACATCTCTGGCCATTCATTCTCAGTCTCTTCATGGGCTCCTCCTCTGCCTCCTATCCCCTAACTGTGGGTGTACCTCAAGCTTCAGTTCTGGGTCCCCATTTTCCATCTACACACACTTCCTTGAATAAATCATTTACTTCCATGGCTTCCATGGCTACTACCGCTATGTGGATGGTTCCCAAATCTACATCTCCAGCACTGATCTCTCTCCCTCTCTGCAGTCTCACATTTCCTCCTGATTTCAAGACATCTCTACTTAGATGTCCTGCCATCACCTCAAACCTGACATGTCCTAAACAGAACTCCCTATCTTCTCACCCAAATAATAATAGTAATAATGTTGGTATTTGTTAAGTGCTTACTATGTGCCAAGCACTGTTCTAAGTGCTGGAGTCGATACAAGGTAATCAGGTTGTTCCACGTAGGGCTCACAGACTTCATCCCCATTTTACAGATGAAGGAACTGAGGCCCAGAGAAGTTAAGTGACTTGCCCAAAGTCACACAGCTGACAAGTGGTGGAACCGGAATTTGAACCCATGACCTCTGACTCCAAAGCCTGTGCTCTTTCCACTGAGCCACATTACTTCTCTATCCTGTCCTCCCTGTGACTTTCCCATCACTGTAGACAGAATCACCATCTTTCCTGTTTCACAAGCCTGTAATCTTGGCCTTATCCTTGATTCCTCTCTCTCATTCAGCCCACATATTCAATTTATCACTAAATCCTGTCAGTTCGACCTTCACAACATTGCTAAAATCCACCCTTCCCTCTCCATCCAAACTGCTACCATGTTAATCCAAGCACTTATCCTGTCCTGATTACTGTATCAGTCTCTTGCTGACCTCTCCACTCCGATCCGTATTTCACTCTGCTGCCCGGATAATTTTTCCACAGAAACATTCAGTTCATGTTTCCCAACTCCTCAAGAACCTTCAGTGGTTGTCTATTCATCTCTGCAACAAAAAGAAACACTTTCCCAAAGACTTTAAAGTGCTCAATCACCTTGCACCCTCCTACTTCACCTCAGTGCTCTCCTATCACAATCCAGCCCGCACATTTCGCTCTTCTAATGCCAGTGGACTCACTGTACCTTGATTTCATCTATATTGCCACTGACCTCTCACCTGGAACACCCTTCCTTTTCATATCTGACAGACAATTACAATCCGAAAGACTTACTAAAGGCACAGTTCCACCAAGAGCCCTCCCCTGACTTAGCCCTCATGTCCTCTTTTCCCACTCCCTTCTGCGTCACCCTGGCTTCCCCCCTTTATTCACCCTCCCACCCCCTGACCCACTTATGTACATATCCAGAATTAATTAATTTATTTATATTAATGTCTGTCTTCCCCTCTAGACTGTAAGCTTGTTGTGGGCAGGGAATGTGTCTGTTATATTGATGTGTTGTACTAAGCAGCATGATGTAGTGGATAGAGCACCGGCCTGAGAGTCAGAAGATCATGGGTTCTATTCCCGACTCTGCCACCTGTCTGCCGAGTAACCTTGGGCAAGTCACTTCACTTCTCTGTGCCTCCATTACCTCATCTGTAAAATGGGGATTGGGACTGTGAGCCCTACATGGGACAGGGACTGTGTCCAACTTGATTTGATATATTCACCCCAGTGCTTAGTACAGTGCCTGGCACATAGTAAGCACTTAACAAATACAATAATAATAATTATTATTATTACAAATAAGTGCTTAGTACAGTGCCCTGTACACTAATCACAGTAAGCAGCATGGTGTAGTGAATAAAGTAGTGGATATGATTGATGATTGATTGATTGAACCTCTAGGTAGGCACTCTGATACGATGAAGTCAGTGAGTAATTCTGAGTAAACATCTTCTCTTTCCTTCCTGTTGCTCATTCCCATTCATGCCAACCACTGTTCTCTCAGAATTTTATCAGTAATAATGATCATGCTTGTTAAATTCATTCAGTCATATTTATTGAGCACTTACTGGGTGTACAGCATGTTTCAAGTGTTTGGGAGAGTACAGTAAGCACTGTACTACTACTGATAATAATAATAATGGCATTAGTTAAGCACTTACTATGTGCCAAGCACTCTTCTAAGTCCTGGGATAGATACAAGATAATCAGGTTGCCCCACGTGGGGCTCACAGTCTTAATCCCCATTTTAAAGAAGAAGTAACTGAGGCACAGAGAAGTTAAGTGATTTGCCCAAAGTCACACAGCTGATAGGTGGTGGAGCTGGGATTAGAACCCTCGACCTCTGACTCCCATGCCCATGCTCTTTCCACTAAGCCATGCTGCCACCAGATATAAGTTAATCAGGTCAGACACAATCTCTGTCCTATATGGGGTCACAGTCTAGAGGAGAGGGGGAATGGATATTTAATCCACTTTTGCCCAGGGTCACACAGAAGGCATTTGGCATAGCTGGAATTAGAATCCAATTCTTCAGACATAACCACTCATAGCGATGTGGATGGCTAGCCCCTATTGCAGGATCCTTTTACATGGACACCCACCTCTCAGTTTGGCATGGTGGAAAGAGTGTGGGCTTGGGAGTCAGAGATCATGGGTTCTAATCCCGGCTCTGCCACTGATCAGCTGTGTGACTTTGGGCAAGTCAGTTGACTTCTCTGTGCCTCAATTCCCTCATCTGTAAAATGAGAATTAAGACTGTGAGCCCCATGTGGGACAACCTGATTACCTTGTATCTACCCCAGTGCTTAGAACAGTGCTTGGCACATAGTAAGCTCTTAACAAATGTCATCATTATTATCATTATTATTATTATTATCATCAGCAGCCTCAATAGCCCTGACTGGAATGGACCTTGCAGTGTTTGGGGCTCTGTACTAGGCCCTTAGGGAACATTCCAGAAAAGATTTAGTCCCTACCCTCTAAGTGCTTACAGTCTAGTGGGGAAGACAAGGGGTCAAAAACTACTCTCCCACAGAGTAAGTGCTTAGTGAATATAATTGATCCCTTTGCCCTCCCCCACCAGCCCCCCAGCACTTATGTATAGATCTGTAATTTTATTTATCTATATTGATGTCTGTCTCTGCCCCTCTAATAATAATAATAATAATAATGGGATTTGTTAAGCACTTACTATGTTCAAAGCACTGTTCCAAGCCCTGGGGAGGTTACAAGGTGATCAGGTTGTCCCATGGGGGGGCTCACAGTTTTAATCCCCATTTTACTGATGAGGGAACTGAGGCACAGAGAAGTTAAGTGACTTGCCCAAAGTCAAACAGCTGACAGTTGGCAGAGCTGGGAGCTCATTGTGGGCAGGGAATGTCACTGTTTATTGTTGTATTGTACTTTCCCAAACACTTAGTACAGTGGTCTGCACACTGTAAGTGCTTAATAAATATGATTAAATGAATGAATGAATGAATGAATGAATGAATGAGTGAAGAGGGTGGTCCACAGAGTCAAAGGCAGCTGAAAGATCAAGGAGGATTAGGATAGAGGAGAGATCATTCGATTTGGCAAGAAGAAGGTCACTGATGACCACAGAGGGGGCAGCTTCATAAAGTGAAGGGGATGGAAGCCAGATTCCAGCAGGGTAAGAAGTGAATTGGAGAAGCGCATGCAGTGGTAGGGTAAAAAAACTAACTTCAAGGAATTTGGAAAGGAATGGTAGAGGGGAGACGGAGTGATAACTGGAGGTGTCATGGGGTCAAGGGAGGGATTTTTAGGATAGGTGATACATGGGTATGTTTGAAAGCAGTGAGACAGGAGCTATTGGAAAATGAATGGTTGGAGATAGTGATAAAGTAGGGGAAAAGGGAAGAGTCAAGACTTTGACTACATTGTGAATGGATGGGGTCAGAGGCAAAGTTGGAGGACATAGATTTTAAGAGGAGGCAGGAGATTACCTCTTGAAATACTGTTGGGAAGGATGAGATAGAAGAGGAGAGAACAGGAGGAGGGTGTGGCTGGAGCAGAACAGGGAAGACTTGAGGGAGATTGTGCATTATGTTTTCAATTTCTTCAATGAAATGGGTGGTACAGACAATAGGGGAAGAGATTGGGAAGATCTGGGTGACGAGGTTTGAGGAGAAGGTTTAAAGTCTGAAAGAGCTTGTGCTGGCAATGAGCATGAGAGTCAATATGGATGGAGAAGTATTCACAATGACAGTATTTGTTAAGCGGTTATTATGTGCCAAGTAATGTTCTAAGCACTGGGGTAGACACAAGGTAATCAGGCTGTACCCCGTGGAGCTCACAGTCTTAATCCCCATTTTACAGATGAGGGAACTGAGGCACAGGGAAGTTAGACCCCCTTTTCCTCTGCTCCTCCTCCCCTCCCCATCGCCAGACTCCCTTCCTCTGCTCTACCCCCCTCCCTGCCATACGGCACTTGTGTACATATGTACATATTTATAATTCTAAGTATTTTATTAATGATGTGTATATATCTATAATTATATTTATATTGGTGCTACTGATGCTTGTCTACTTGTTTCGTTTTGTTTTGTTGTCTGTCTCTCCTCTTCTAGACTGTGATCCTGTTATTGGGTAGGGATTGTCTCTGTTGCCAAATTGTACTTTCCAAGAGCTTAGTACAGTGCTCTGCACCCAGTAAGTGCTCAATAAATACAAATGAATGAATGAATGAATGAAGTTAAGTGGCTTGCCCAAGGTCACACAGCAGACAAGTGGCAGTGCCAGGATTAGAACCCACATCATCTGATTCCCAAGCCCATGCTCTTTCTGCTAAGCCATGCTGCTTCTCTATTGAAGAAGTATTGTTTCTGGGCATAGGAGAAGGTAGTTGAATCAGGAAAGAATGAGTTTGTGGTGGACCCTCTAGAATGCAAGCTCCTTGAGATCAAGGAACGTGTCTACCAATTGTTATATTGTACTTCCAAAGCACTTAGTACAGTGCTCTGCACACACTAAGTGCTCAATAAATATGATTTATTTATGAGAAGTTCAGTCTGGGGTCTGTATTTCCACCAGTGGTACTCTATGGCTGGAGAAAAGAGTGGAGGAAGTGTGTTGTGGAGATGATCAAGGGTTTCAGGTTGGTAGTTCAGGATGGATGGAGGAACAGGGGAGTGTGGGAGTTGAGTTCAACGGAGAAGTTGAATTTAAGGGTGTGAATTTGAATGTCAAGACAAAGTAGGTTTTATATCTTTATCCTTCCTCCTGCATCCACTATTTGAATGTAATCTCTGTCTGTCTGTACACTCTGTTATAATGTAAGCTTCTGAGGGGCTAAAGGGAGTGAGTGTTTGTTTTGCCTCTGTAGCACTCTCCTGAGGGCTTAGGATAGTGCTTTGCACTCAGTGAGTACTCAGTAAATGCTATTGAGTGCTATAAATGCTTCTAGACTGTGAGCATGTTCTTCTAGACTGTGAGCCCACTGTCTTGTTCTGCTTTGTCACCCATGTCTCCCTTCTAGACTGTGAGCCCATTGTCGGGTAGGGACCATCTCTATCTGTTGCCGATTTGTACTTTCCCAAGTGCTTAGAACAGTGCTCTGCACACAGTAAGCGCTCAATAAATACGGTTGAATTGAATGAATTAATTAATTAATGGGTAGGGATTGTCTCTCTATGTTACTGAATTGTACTTTCCAATGCTTAGTACAGTGCTCTGCACACAGTAAGCGCTCAATAAATACGATTGAATTGAATGAATAAATATTGATAGTGTTGGTGATATCTCCTAGTTTGCATCTGTGCCCAGAGACAGAAGGCTGGAGATGACAAAAGGAAGGTCCCACCCACCTGGGGATTCTCCTGTTCTCTATCCAGTCCCCAGGGTTCTCCAGGGAGAAGGCAGTCAGAAGTGATGGAGGCCAATTAGCACTCCACCCAGCTACTTTAGCACATCTAATTAGCCAGAGCAAGCCATTTGGACACACCAGCACCCGTCCCTTCAATGATAGCTCTAGGACTTGCCCAGAGCAGCCACTATATTTTACAATCACATGGGAATTCTGGCACTAATACCTAGAGCTTCATACCAAAGATCCTGATCCCAGTCCCAGGGGCCCAGGGGATGCCCCCCTGAGGGCCCATGTCTCCCCCTGAAGGTCCTGGAGGCATTCCCGAGGCAGGGCAAGTTGAAAGAGTGGGGGTTTTAGAAGTCCTTGCTCTAATTTTGACACCTGGGTATTGGCTGAAGACTTGCCCCCCTCCACTCCCCCACATCTGTCCCTCAGAGGATGAGAAAGATAAAAAGCTTATGACCTCAGCTCTTGAGCCTGAGGCTCATTGCCGACTGCAATGCTTGGCATTGCAATGCTTGTTCCTTAGAAGAACAGAACCAGGTAGGAGAAAGCTGCCTTGTGGTAATGCTAGAGAGAGGGAAGAGTTAGGAGGATGGAAAAGACCAGATAGAGGAAAAGATGTTTGAAGATTCACTCATTCAATAGTATTTATTGAGCACTTACTATGTGCAGAGCACTGTACTAAGCACTTAATATTAATACCTGCGTTTCTAGGCCCACAATATGCTCACAGTCTAGAGGGAATAATAATACCTGTGTTTCTAGGTTTTTCTTTTATTACCAAAGCGCCTTACACTGATTAGTTGTTTTACTATGCTTCGGAACACCCCTGCGAAGTAGAGTTCAGATATCTAGCCCCCTCCTTCCTCTCCCCCCCCTCCCCCTCTCCATCCCCCTGCCTTACCTCCATCCCTTCCCCACAGCACTTGTATATATGTGTATATGTTTGTACATATTTATTACTCTATTTATTTATTTATTTTACTTGTACATATCTATTCTATTTATTTTATTTTGTTAATATGTTTTGTTTTGTTCTCTGTCTCCCCCTTCTAGACTGTGAGCCCACTGTTGGGTAGGGACTGTCTCTATATGTTGCCTACTTGTACTTCCCAAGCGCTTAGTACAGTGCTCTGCACATAGTAAGTGCTCAATAAATATGATTGATTGATTGATTGATTGATTGATTGATTACCCCCAATTTACATCTGGGGAAACTGAAGATGTATAATATGTGTTCATATAAATGTCTGTCTCCTGCACTAAACTATAAGTTTGTTGTGGGCAGGGAATATGTCTCCCAACTCTGTTGTTTTATACTCTCTCAGGCACTGAGTAGAGTGCTCTGCACATACTAATCACTCAATAAAATGTCACTGACATTGATTGAGTGAGTGCCATAGAAGGACATTGATTCATGGACTCTCCTTGCTGTCTGGTTTCTCTAAAAGTTATAATAACAATGACTAAGTTCTGGCTAAATTAATCCCCTACTTTCTCTACTTTCTGCATCACCTATGCAATCTCATCTGTACCCTTTAAGGACTTGATATTCATGCCACCCTGAGCTCCCACAGCACTCATGTATTTATCTTTATAGCCTGCAATTTTCTGTACAATTTATTTGTTTCTGTCTCCCCCTCTAGATGATAAACTCCTAATGGGTAGGGATCATGTCTACCAACTGTGTTATATCATACTTTCCTCAGTGCTTAGTACAGTGTCCTGCACACTGTAAGCACTCAATAAATGCCAAAAATTGACTGATGATAGTGATGATTATAATTCCTTGAATGTATTCACTGCACTATTCATAGCTTATCTCACTCTGCCCTCACAACATTCCTGTTAGGTAGGGAGAGACGGCAATCACTATTTCCATCATATAGTAGAGGAAGCTGAGGGTCAGAGGGGTTAAATTCATTCAATCATATTTACTGAGCACTTATTGTGTGCAGAGCACTGTACAAAGCGCTTGGGAAGTGCAATTTGGCAACATATAGAGACGGTCCCTACTCAACAACGGGCTTACAGTCTAGAAGGGGGAGACAGAACAAAAACAGAACATGTATACAGGTGTCAAAATCGTCCGAACAAATAGAATTAAAGCTATATATACATCAATAACAAAATAATTAGAATAGTAAATATGTACAAGTAAAATAAATAGAGTAATAAAATGATTTGCCTAAGGTCCCACACAAGTCCAGCAGTAGAGTTGGTACTAGAATCCAGGTTCTGGCCACTGGACCATATTGCCTCCCTAAGGTCACACCATCTAACCCCTGCTTCTAAACAGAACCACCCTGAAATAAATACAGGCAGAAGAAAATTTCTCCTATTTTTACAGTCCTCAGTAAGGGTGTCCCAGTGCCCTTCATTCATTCATTCAATTGTATTTATTGAGCGATTACTGTGTGCAGAGCATTGTACTTAGCGATTGGAAAGTACAATTCGGCAACAAATAGAGAAAATCCCTACCCAGCAACAGGCTCACAGTCTAGAAGGGGGGAGATCTAATTTCATTTGAAGTCAGTTCAATTCAATTGTATTTATTGAGCATTTACTGTGTGCAGAGTACTGTACTAAGTGATTAGGAAAGTACACTATAAAACAATAAACAGACACAATAAACATAATAAAAATAAACATTTCTTGCCCACAGGTAGCTTACTGTCCAAAAGACAGTAGGCATGGTCTCTTTCAACAGGCATCCTTTCCTCAAAGAAATAAAAAGAAAGGCTGCTTGTGGGCAGAGAACGCATCTGCCAGCTCTAAGTGCTCTCCCAAGCGCTTAGTCCAGTGCTCTAAGCACCTTCAGCACTCAATAAATGCCACTGATTGATTGATTCATTCATTCAATCGTATTTATTGAGCACTTACTGTGTGCAGAGCACTGTACTAAGCTCTTGGGAAGTACAAGTCAGCAACATATAGAGACGGTCCCTACCCAACAACGGGCTCACAGTCTAGAAGTGGGAGGCAGACAACAAAACTAAACACGTAGACAGGTGTCAATACCATCTGAATAAATAGAATTATAGCTAAATAGAATAGTAAATATGTACAAGTAAAATAAATAGAGTAATAAATCTGTACAAATATACACAAGTGCTGTGGGGAGGGGAAGAAGGTAGGACAGAGGTGGGGGGATGGGGAGGAGGAAAGGAAAAAGGGGGATCAGTCTGGAAAGGCCTACTTGGAGGTGAGTTCTCACTAGGGCTATGAAGGGAGGAAGAGAGGGATGTGGCAGATGTGTGGAGGGAGGGCATTCCAGACCAGGGGAAGGACATGGGCCGGGGGTCGACGGTGGGACAGGCGAGAACGAGGCACAGTGAGGAGGTTAGCGGCAGAGGAGTGGAGGGTGCGGGCTGGGCTGTAGAAAGAGAGAAGGGAGGTGAGGTAGGAGGGGGCGAGGTGATGGAGAGCTTTGGCGCCAATAGTGAGGAGTTTTTGCTTGATTCGTAGGTTGACAGGCAACCACTGGAGATTTTTGAGGAGGGCCCAGAGTGTTTCTGTACAAAACGCTCAAGTACAGATGATTCAAGTACATCATCTGAAATAAGTACTCCTTTTTCAAAGTGTCTACCTTCTATGCCTTCTCAAGTGTCAGAAAGTTAAACAAAGGTCAGTCAAAACTAATGTCCTTTTCTAAAGCGTAAGTTACCAATGAAACAGTCGATCCAGAAGATTCAGTTTTGCCAATCAGGGTGCCCTAAAAATCCTGCTAATCCTGATGCTTTTCATTCTAGGAGAAAGTATCCACCCCAGCGCTTAGAACAGTGCTTGGCACATAGTAGCACTTAACAAATACCATAATCATTATTATTATTACTATTATTATTAAAGCAGAATACAGCGATGCGGGCAAGCTCCTCCCCTCCAGACAGCCCAGGTTTCTGTGACTCGGAGAGACCCAAACTGGGCCAGGGATGTAGCCGGGGCAAGAAGGGAAAGAAGGAGGAGGACAGAGAAAGGATGTTGGGAGGTTGAGATTAGGGAACTTTGTTTATTTGGAAGATTAAGGGCTTCAAGGAAATAACAATTCTCTTAGGAACTGAAAGGCGTTTCTCCAGCTGTGCCCAAAGGGAAGGGAGCTGAGACCTCCGCCTTTGGGGAGGAGTTTTGGGGAGCCCCTGGAGGGCGAGGGGGAGGGAGAGGAGAGAGATGAGCTGCCCGTAGACCCCTTTACTCCATCCTCCCCATTAAGCAGGGTGGCTCAGAGGAAAGAGCATGGGTTTAGGAATCAGAGGTTATGGGTTCTAATCCCGACTCCGCCACTTGTCGGCTGTGTGACTTTGGGCAAGTCACTTTACTTCTCTGTGCCTCAGTTACCTCATCTATAAAATGGGGATTAAAACTGTAAACGCCATGTAGGACAACCTGATTACCTTGTATCTACCCCAGCTCGTAGAACACTGCTTGGCACAAAGTACTTAACAAATGCTATTATTATTGTTATTATTATTATTATTTTACACCCTCTGAAGGGGCAGTCCACGACCCCCACCCTCCCCCAACCCGAGAAGGGAGAAAGGTGCGGGGCGGGGGTGACCAACTTCCACTCCTGCGGATTTAGGGGAGCTGGAGGGTGTGGATTAATGATGTGTATATATCTATAATTCTATTTATTTATACTGATGCTAATGATGCCCGTCTACTTGTTTTGCTTTGTTTTGTTGTCTGCATCCCCACTTCTAGACTGTGAGTCCGCTGCTGGGTAGGGATTGTCTATATTTGTTGCCGGATTGTACTTTCCAAGCACTTAGTACAGTGCTCTGCACACAGTAAGCGCTCAAATACGATTGAATGAATTAATTAATTTTATTTTCGAAGCGCTTAGTAGTGCTCTGCACACAGTAAGTGTTTAATAAATATGACTGAATGAATTAATTAATGGACTCTCCCCGCCCCCCAGCCTGGGGGTACAGGGGGTGTGGAGGTACGGTCCGTCTCCGGCAGAGACAGCGCTCACCCCCACGGACAAATGACCCCCGCTATAATAATAATAAAAATGATGGTATTTGTTAAGCGCTTACTATGTGCCAAGCACTGTTCTAAGCGCTGGGGCGGATACAAGATAATCAGGTTGTCCCACGTGGAGTTCACAAGTCTTAATCCCCATTTTACAGATGAGGGAACCGAGGCACAGATAAATGAAGTGGCTTCCCCAAGGTCACACAGCAGAGAAGAAGGAACTACAAAGCAAAGAGGGGGGTCTTACCCGAGGGTGGGGGAGAGATGGCTCTGGCTGGGCTCCCTCTGGGCTCCTCCCACTTGTCGCTAAATCCTTTGCCCTCGGGGGGCCGTGACCGGCCCATGCTGGAACCCGGGAGTGCTCTAAATCCTCACACAGCTCCGGCTCCAAACTTCCTCCCTTCCCTCCTGGAAAACCATTCCCTCTCTCTTCTCATACCTAATCTAAATCCTTCATGCTGCAATTTGAAATTATTTGAAATCATTTACACTATGTTTAAATGAAGCTGAAAAACGGTTGACTCTCCTCTCCTAACCTTAACTATCTTCATCTTGAAAGCTGTAGACTAGGCTTGTTATGTCTGTCATATTGCTGAATTGTGCTTTCTAAGTGCTTAGTACAGTGCTCGGCATACTGTAAGTGCTCAATAAATATGATTAACTGACTGACCGGCTCTTTATATGCCCCCCCTAAACTTTCTCTTCTCCTTGGTAAATGATCCCAGATCGCCTTTCTTCATAAGTTCTTATGGAATGGGGGATTCAAAATTGCACATAATATGGGGAGGGTTACTACCTTTAAAATTCAGGTTGCATTTTGAAAATTTCCAAAATGTCGATTTCTACCTTTAACCGCATTTCCTTAGTATTTAAAGTTCAACAATATCTGTTTGGTAAATCTTTCTTCACTAATATTCCTTTCTGGTGCCAGCAAATGACACAATATTTTCAGAAACCCTCAACATCTCAGCTGCTTGTTGTCACAAATAGCAATGTTAAGAGATCCATTTGGGACATGGACTGTGACCAATTTAGTTAGCTCATATCTACCCCAGTGTTTAGAACAGTGCTTGACACATAATAAGCATTTAACAAATACCACTATTATTATTATTATTATTATTGTTATTATATCCCAGTGCTGTTTGGAGTTAAGGGTTGCATATCAGAAGAAGAGCAATAGAAAGACACAAAAATGGTAAGCAAAAACTGATAATGATAATGCCAATGCTAGTATTTCTTAAATGCTTACAGCCCCTGAAAAAAGCAATAGGGTTGAGACAAAATATTTATATCAGATACAGTCCCTATGTTCATTCATTCATTCAATTGTATTTATTGAGCACTTACTGTGTGCAGAGCACTGTACTAAACGCTTGGGAAGTACAAGTTGGCAACATACAGAGATGGTCCCTACTCAACAATGGGCTCACAGTCTAGAAGGGGGAGACAGACAACAAAACTAAACATATTAACAAAATAAAATAAATAGAATAAACACATACAAACAAAATAAATAAATAAATAAATAGAATAATAAATACGTACAAACATATATACATATATACAGGTGCTGTGGGGAGGGGAAGGAGTTAAGGCGGGGGAGATGGGGAGGGGGAGGAGGTGGAGACGAAGGAGGGGGCTCAGTCTGGGAAGGCCTCCTGGAGGAGCTGAGCTCTCAGTAGGGCCTTGAAGGGAGGAAGAGAGCTAGCTTGGCAGATGTGCAGAGGGAGGGCATTCCAGGCCATGGGGAGGATGTGGGTCGGGGTCGACAGCGGGACAGGCTTGAACGAGGCACAGTGAGGAGATTAGCGGCAGAGGAGCAGAGGGTGCGGGCTGGGCTGTAGAAGGAGAGAAGGGAAGTGAGGTAGGAGGGGGCGAGGTGATGGAGAACCTTGAAGCTGAGGGTGAGGAGTTTTTTCCTGATGCGTAGGTTGATTGGTAGCCACTGGAGATTTTTGAGGAGGGGAGTAGTATGCATTGAAGTGGGGAGAAACAGGAGGATGGAAGGTCAGAGAGGAGGCTGATACAGTAACCCAGACGGGATAGGATGAGCGCTTGAATGAGCAGGGTAGTGGTTTGGATGGAGAGGAAAGGGCAGATCTTGGCAATGTTGCGGAGCTGAGACCGGCAGGTTTTGGTGACGACTTGGATGTGAGGGGTGAACGAGAGAGCGGAGTCGAGGATGACACCAAGTTTGCGGGCTTGTGAAACGGGAAGGATGGTAGTGCCGTCAACAGTGATGGGAAAGTCAGGGAGAGGGCAGGGTTTGGGAGAGAAGACAAGGAGTTCAGTCTTGGACATCTTGAGTTTTAAGTGGCGGGCAGACATCCAGATGGAGATGTCCTGAAGGCAGGAGGAGATGCGAGCCTGGAGGGAGGGAGAGAGAGCAGGGGCAGAGATGTAGATTTGGGTGTCATCAGCGTAGAGATGATAGTTGAAGCTGTGGGAGCGAATGAGGTCACCAAGGGAGTGACTGTAAATCGAGAACAGGAGGGGACCAAGAACTGAACCCTGAGGAACCCCTACGGTAAGGGGATGGGAGGGGGAGGAGGAGCCTGCAAATACATGTGCCTATAAATATGCCTATACATGTGCCTCATCCTCACTGTGCCTCGTTCTGGCCCGTCCCGCCGTCAGCCCCTGGCCCACGTTCTACCTCTGGCCTGGAATGTGAATGCCTTCCCTCCACACACCCACCAAACCAGCTCTCTTCCTCCCTTCAAAGCCCTACTTAAAGCTCACCTCCTCCAGGAGGCCTTCCCAGACAGAACCCCCCCTTTTCCTCTGCTCCTCCTCCCCTCCCCATCACCCCCACTTCCTCCCTCTGCCCTACCCCCTTCCCCTCCCCACAGCTCTTGTGTATATTTGTATCTATTTTTACTCTATTTTATTATTGATGTGTATATATTTATAATTCTATCTATTTTGATGGTATTGACACGTGTCTACTAGTTTTGTTTTGTTGTCTGTCTCCATATTCTAGACTGTGAACCCATCATTGGGTAAGGATTGTCTCTTATCTGTTTCTGAATTGTACTTTCCAAGCACTTAGTACTGCGCTCTGCACACAGAAAGCACTCAATAAATATAATTGAATGAATGAATACATGAGGCACCCAATCTAGACAGAAGGGTGAACAGGTATTGAATCCTGTTTTTACAGATGAAGTAATCAAGGCACAGAGAAGTTAAGTGATTTGCCCAAGTTCCCACAGTGGACAAGTGATTGAACTGGAATTAGAATCCAGGTCTGTGTTCTTTCCACTAGGCAATGCTGTAATTAATTAATTATGGTATTTGTTACCTGCTTACTATGTGCCAGACACTGTACTAAGCACTGGGTAGAATGCAAGAAAATTGGGTGGACACAGTCCCTGTCCCATGTAGGCTCATAGTCTCAATCCCCATTTTACAGATGAGGTACCTGAGGCACAGCAAAGTGACTTGCCCAAGGTCACACAGCAGACAAGTAGTGGGGTGGAATTTGAACCCATAACCCATTACACTAAGGTGCTCTAAATTCTTTTTAGTGTGGAGAGAAGGGAAATCCCTTAGAAAACCAAAATTTATGATGAACTTACAATTGACTAACTTTTCAGATATTCCATTCCAATTTGCATGACAATTTTTCGAACAATAGGGATGACCATGAAAATTCAACAAACATTTCATAACCTTGGCATTATCCTGAGGTTAACTCTCTCATTCAATTGACATATTCAGTCTGTCACCAAATCCCATTGGTTCTAAATTCACAACATTGATCAGATCTGCCCCTTCCTTTCCTTCCAAACTGCTACTATACTGATCCAAGGACTTGTCATATCCCACCTTTAATACTGCATCTACCTCCTTGCAGACCTCCATACTTCCTGTTTCTCTCCACTCCTGTCCATACTTCACTCTGCTGCCTGGATTATTTTTCTAAAAAAAAATAAAAAATGTTTAATGGTTGTCCACACACCTCCTCATCAAACAGAAACTTCTTATCAGAAACTCCAGGCTCGCAACTCCTCCTGCCTTCAGGACATCTCCATCTGGATGTCTGCCCGCCACCTAAAACTCAACATGTCCAAGATTGAACTCCTTGTCTTCCCTCCCAAACCCTGCTTTCCCTGACTTTCCCATCACTGTTGACGGCACTACAATCCTTCCCTTCTCACAAGCCCGCAACCTTGGTGTCATCCTCGACTCTGCTCTCTCATTCACCCCTCACATCCAAGCCGTCACCAAAACCTGCCAGTCTCAGCTCCGCAACATTGCCAAGATCCGCCCTTTCCTCTCCATCCAAACTGCTACCCAGCTCATTCAAGCTCTCATCCTATCTCGTCTGGACTACTGCATCAGCCTCCTCTCTGATCTCCCATCCTCCTGTCTCTCCCCACTTCAATCCATACTTCATGCCGCTGCCCAGATTGTCTTTGTCCAGAAACACTCTGGGCATGTTACTCTCCTCCTCAAAAATCTCCAGTGGCTACCAATCAATCTGCGCATCAGGCAGAAACTCCTCACCCTGGGCTTCAAGGCTCTCCATCACCTCGCCCCCCTCCTACCTCACCTCCCTTCTCTCCTTCTACAGCCCAGCCTGCACCCTCTGCTCCTCTCGCGCTAATCTCCTCACCGTACCTCGTTCTCGCCTGTCCCGCCGTCGACCCCCGGACCACGTCATCCCCCTGGCCTGGAATGCCCTCCCTCCCCACATCTGCCAAGCTAGCTCTCTTCCTCCCTTCAAGGCCCTACTGAGAGCTCACCTCCTCCAGGAGGCCTTCCCAGACTGAGCCCCCTCCTTCCTCTCGCCCTCGTTCCCCTCTCCATCCCCACCATCTTACCTCCTTCCCTTCCCCACAGCACCTGTATATATGTATATATGTTTGCACATATTTATTACTCTATTTATTTTACTTGTACATATCTAGTCTATTAATTTTATTTTGTTAATGTGTTTGGTTTTGTTCTCTGTCTCCCCCTTCTAGACTGTGAGCCCACTGTTGGGTAGGGACTGTCTCTATATGTTGCCAACTTGTACTTCCCAAGTGCTTAATACAGTGCTCTGCACACAGCAAGCGCTCAATAAATACGACTGATTAATTGATTGATTGATTATCATTTACTTTTTCCTGATTTTCTTCTACAACCCAGTCCGCACACTTCGCCCCTCTAATACCAATTTAATCATTCTATCTTGATCTCATCTATCACACACCCCACTCCTTGTCCATATCCTCCCTCTAACCTGTACCTTCTTTCCCTTCCATATATGACAGACCTTTACTCTTCCCACTTTAAATTTCATCTCCTCCAATAGGCCTTCCCCAATTAAACCCTCTTTTCCCAGACTCCCTCTCTCTTCTGCATTGCCTCTGCACTTGGATGTGTACTCTTTAAGAACTTTGACCACATTTCTTTAGTCACAGCAATATCTGTTTGGGAAATATTTCTTCACTAATATTCCTTTCTGGTGCCACAGACGCCACCTTCAACCCCACAGCACTTCTGTACATATCCTTAATTAACTTATATTAATGTCTGTCTCCCTCTCTAGGCTGTAAGCTCATCATAGGTGGGGAATGTGTCCACCGACTTTGTTGAATTTTTCTCTCCCAAGCATTCTGCACACAGTAAGTCCTCAATACATACAATTGATTTATTAATTGAAAATGGCCTACACCTGCTTAAGTTAATCATGGCAGAATTTGGATGGATTTTTAAATGGATAAAAATTTGAGCAGTGCATGTTACAGCTTTTAAACAGCATAATTTTCTGTGTTTAACACTAATATTTGAAAGTGACTTGTGGTTTCATCAGATAAAACCCTTAAATCTAGTCTCCTACTCATAGGTCTGATTTTCGGAGCCAACTCGCGGGCAATTTTCTCTCCCCTGAGTCCTCACCATTCCCTCTCTGTACATTTCAGAGGTGGGCAGGGAATATGTCCACCAATTATGTAGTATCGTACTCTCTCAAGTGCTTAGTATAGTGCTCTATGCATTGTAAGTGTTCAATAAATACCATCAAGTCACACCATGGCCTATTGGATAGAACACAGAATTTTGAAGGATTGGGGTTCTAATCCAGGCTCTGCTACTTATAAATAATAATAATAATAATAGTTATGGTATTCGTTAAATGCTTAGTATGCACTGTTCTAAATGCTGGGGTACATACAAGGTAATCATGTTGTCCGACATGGGGCTCACAGTCTTAATCTCCATTTTACAGATGTGATAACTGAGGCACACAGAAGTGAAGTGACTTGCCCAAGGTCACATAGCAGACAAGTGGCAGAGCAGGGATTAGAACCCACGTCCTCTGACACCCAAGCCTGTGCTCTTCCCCCTCCCCATTCCCCCGCCTTACCTCCTTCCCCTCCCCACAGCACCTATATATATGTATATATTTTTGTACATATTTAATACTCTATTTATTCTATTTATTTTATTTTGTTAATATGTTTTGTTTTGTTGTCTGTCTCCCCCTTCTAGACTGTGAGCCCGCTGTTGGGTAGGGACCGTCTCTATATGTTGCCAACTTGTACTTCCCAAGCGCTTAGTACAGTGTTCTGCGCACAGTAAGTGCTCAATAAATATGATTGAATGAATGAAGTGGCAGAGCTGGGATTAGAACCCTCACTTGGTGTTGGGAGGAAGGACCCAGAAAGATGAAGGTGCAGTGGTTTCTGCTCTCAAGGAGCTGATAGTCTGAGAGAAACACAAGAACACAAAAAAGGACACACGTATACAAACAAATGCACACACACATAAAGAGGAAATGTTGCTTAGTGGATAAAACATGGGCCTGGGAGTCAGAAGGACCTCGGTTCTAATCCTGGCTCCACTACTTGCCTACTGGGTTACTTTGGGCAAGTCATTTCACTTCTCTGTGCCTCGGTTACCTCATCTGTAAAATGGGGATTAAGACTGTGAGTTCTATGTGGAAAAGGGACTATATCCAACCTGATTAACTTATATCTACCCCAGCACTTAGTACAGTACCTTGCACATAGTAAGTGCTTAACAAATGCTATAATAGATAATAAATAAATAGTATTTATTGAGCACTTACTATGTGCAGAGCACTGTACTAAGCACTTGGGTAAGTACTGTCCAACAGAATTAGCAGGCACACTCCCTGCCTACAATGAGCTTACTATCTAGGTCTTACAGTCTACTTATTAATTCATTTATGTATGTATGTATACTAATGTCTCTCTACCCCTCTAGATTGTGAGCTCGATGTGGGCAGGGAATGTGTCTGTTTGTTGTTGTATTGTACTCTCTCAACTGCTTAGTACAGTGCTTTGCACACAGTAAGTGCTCAATAAATGATTCATTCATTCATTCAATCATATTTATTGAGTGCTTACTGTGTGCAGAGCACTGTATTAAGTGCTTGAGCATGAAAGAAGGAAGGAGGAGATGGACATTATCATAAATAAGTGATAGATGGGTTAGCAGTTAGATAGATGAGCTTGGGTAGTCAGTGACCTGGTGCTAGAGGAGTGAAGGGTGTAGGTTGCCATAATAGGAGATCTGTGAGGTAAGGTAGGTTAGGGTAAGCTGATTCTTTAAAGCCAATGGTAAGGAGTGTCTCTTTGATGTGGAGGTGAATGGGCCATCATTGGAGGTTTTTGAAGAGTTGGGAGACATAGACTGAACTTTTTTTTAGAAAAATGATCCAGGTAGCAAAGGGAAGTATGGACTGGAGCAGGGAGAGACAGGAGGCAGGGAGGTCAGAAAGGAGGCAGATGGAGTAGTCAGGGCAGGGTAGGATAAGTGCTTGGATCAGTGTGGTAACAGTCTGTATGGAGAGGAAAAGAAGGATTTTAGCAATGTAGAGAAGGTAGAACCCACAGGACTTGGTGACAGATTGAATATGTGGATGGAATGAGAGAGATGAGTTGAGAACAAAGCCAAGTTTATGGACTTAAGAGATAGGAAGGATGGTGGTGCTGTGTACAGTGATGGAAAAGAGAGCAGAAGGTCAGGAAGATAAGATGTTCAGCTTTGGACATATCCATTCAACATCCAGGTAGAAATGTCCAGGAGGAAATGCAAGACTGCAGAGAAGGAGAGGTCAGGGCTGGGGGCCCAGACTGAGCCCCCTCCTTCCTCTCCCCCTCCTCCTCCTCTCCATCCCCCCCACCTTACCTCCTTCCCTTCCCCAAAGCACCTGTATATATGTATATATGTTTGTATGTATTTATTACTCTATTTATTCATTTATTTTACTTGTACATTTTTATTCTATTTATTTTATTTTGTTAATATGTTTTGTTTTGTCCTCTGTCTCCCCCTTCTAGACTGTGAACCAACTGTTGGGTAGGGACCGTCTCTATATGTTGCCAATTTGTACTTCCCAAGCACTTAGTACAGTACTCTGCACACAGTAAGCGCTCAATAAATATGATTGAATGAATGAATGAATGGAGATGTAGATTTGGGAATGATTCACATGAAGATGATAGCTGAAACCAAGAGAGTGACTGAATTCTCCAAGGGAGTGGGTGTAGATGGAGATTTAGAAAGTGGCCTAGAACTGAGCCTTGGGTGCTTTCCTCTGTCAGGGGGTAGGAGGCACAAGAGGAGCCAGCAAAATAAACTGAGATGGAGTTTCTTCCGTACAAACACCCAGATAGCTGGGTCCTGGGAAGAAGGACCTGGAGAGGTGGCAGATGATTCAGTGTTTCCTGCTCTCAAGGCCCCAGCGGTCTGAAGTGAGAGACAGGATAGGAGACCAGTGGACACAAACTAAGCCCAAGTGAAGACACAATACAACTATAATGATAAGAATAGGAGGAGTAACTGAAACCTCAGATCATAAACAGAAATGATTCCTCATGATAACATAGACGTATGTAAGTACTTGAAGGGACTGGAATGACAAAACCGAACAGAGGTAGAAAACAGGTGAGAGCCTTATCTGGAAAAGCATCCTGGTGAAGCTCTGTCTTGAGTTGGCTTTGAGCAATTAGTCCCATTGGGATAATTTTAGTTTGTCCCTCCCAACTTTTTCTTCTTCATAGGTCACCATGTCAATTCCAAACACTACCAGCTTCCATCCCTTCATGTTCCTCCTGTTGGGCATCCCCGGGTTGGAGGATCAGCACATCTGGATCTCCATCCCCTTCTGCTCCATGTACATCTTGGCTCTGCTGGGCAATGCCACCATCCTCTTGGTCATCGCCTCTGACAAGACCCTCCATGAGCCCATGTACCTCTTCCTTTGCATCCTCTCAGTTACAGACCTGGTACTTTGCTCCACTACATTGCCCAAGATGCTGTCCATCTTCTGGTTTGGGGCCCAGCACATTTCCTACCATGGTTGCCTCACTCAAATGTTCTTCATCCATGCTGTTTTTGCCACTGAGTCAGGTGTTCTACTAGCCATGGCCTTTGACCGCTTTGTGGCCATCTGCCGCCCACTACACTACTCGTTCATCCTCAGCCCCGGTGTCATTGGAAAGATCACAGTGGCCTGCATATCCCGAAGCCTAATCGTTGATATCCCGTTCATCATCCTGATCCACAGATTGCCATTCTGTGGGCATCATGTGATCCCCCACACCTACTGTGAGCACATGGGCATTGCTAAACTGGCATGTGCCAACATCAAAATCAACAACATCTATGGCCTGACGGCTGCACTCTTGGTCACGGGGATGGATGTGGTGTTCATTGGCTTTTCCTATGGCTTCATCCTACACACTGTGCTCCACCTACCCACCCAGGATACACAGCTCAAGGCCTTCAGCACCTGTGGGGCCCATATATGTGTCATCTTGGTCTTCTATATCCCAGCTTTCTTTTCCTTCTTCACCCACCGCTTTGGTCACTGGGTGCCACCTCATGTTCACATTTTTGTGGCCAACCTCTACCTCCTGGTGCCCCCTGTGCTCAACCCACTGGTGTACGGCATTAACACAAAGCACCTCCGACAGAGGATCGTGACTCTAATACTGGGGAACAGGTAGGGCTGTTGGAAACTATCCCAAGTAATGAATCGTTAGGCCTGCCTTTTATTCATTTAGTTGCAACAAAACGTCAGTGGCTGTTCAGTAGCCAAAGAACTGAGAATTAGCCCATCCTTATATTTCCCGCTGGTCCCACTTCCCTGGGTGATGCAGCACCAAGTCCCTCCCTCTAGTCCGACCCCCCCCCTCAAGTCCTATTTGTTCGTGCGCTGGATTGGCATATCGTGTGCCGCTCCGCCCCTGTTTGTTGTTGTCTTCATTAGCCTCTCATTATACACCAAGCTGCTTCAGTATTGGCTTTGAGTCATCCAGTGGACACTCTGTGGCTGAAGTCTTCAGCAAGAAGTCTTCAGCAAGAAGTCTTCAGCAAGCACAGGTGTTGGGACTCAAGGCTATGGGCTGTGTAATTCACTGCTGTCAAGTTTGATGACAATTTGGGGTCTCAAGTCTGAGGGCAGCAGTCAGTAATTCATTGTTGCTAGGGGCTGCTGATAATTTGGGGCCCCAGGACTACAGGTGGCAGTGAGTGATTGATTGTTGCTAAGATTGCTGATAAGGTGGATCCTGGCCTTGCCAGTTCCCATTGTTCTGAGTGAAACTCAACACAGCTAATCAGTACACATATTCAGTGACAATAATGCATATACATGAGCTAATCAGTATACATATTTAGTGACAGTAATACTAATAGCAATAATAATAATAATGATGGTATTTGCTAAGCACTTATATACATGGACCGGGTTAAGTCTTGACCACAGGGCCCTGTACAGACCCTCACTGCTACTGCCAGCTCCAGCAAAGGGTCCCAAGGAGATGTCATCAACTCTGGAACCCCTGAAGTGCCTTCAAAACAAACACGGACACATCCCAAGAGGTGGTTTGACATCCAGTCAGCCATTCCACACTGGGCATTGTTTCTCTGTAGCTGTCTTCCAGATGCCCCATGAAACCATCACTGCGAAAGAGACAAAACAACTAGTGGTTGATTGAATTAATGACCTTCCTTTTGACTGAATTTTGGCTCATTGTCAGATTTCTCTTTTGCAGATCTGCCTGCTGGGTCAACAGTTGCTAAATAATAATAAGAAGTGTGGTATTTGTTGATTGCTTATTTTGTGCTGCGGGAGAATGGTTTAGTTTTACCTTTCTGGTCCTGAAATATACGTGGAAAAGCTTTTCTCTCTCAAACTTCCTGCCTTCCCTCATACTTGTCATCCAAGTTTTTGGCCTTATGTCCCTGGAGAGGTGCAGTGGTCCTGGAGCTTCTCCTCTCCCATTCAGGCAGGCAAACCATCAGCTGCGATGAGGACTTGTCTTGGTGAAGAATTTGAACCTGCAAGGGATTCCCCCTTGGCCCTGAAATACTGATCAGACCCTGTCCCTGGCTCCATCACTCACAGGGGATTGCTCTGATGAATGTGCGTTCCACCCAGGCTTCCTCAGTCATGGCACCTGCAGTTCTCCAATATAACAATTATTATTATTCAGAATAATAATAACAATAATAATATTAATATCTGTTAAGTGCTAACCCTGTGCCAAAACTTTACTAAACACAGGGTTAGTTATGGGATAATAGGTTAGACACAATTTTTGTCTGATATGAGCCTCACAGTCTAAGGTGTTAGACCTTAGAGAAACAGCATGGCTTAGTGGCAAGAGCGCAGGTTTGAGAGTCAGAGGACGTGGGTTCTAATCCTGCTTCTGCCACTTGTCTGCTGTGTGACCTTGGGCCAATCACTTTAACTTCTCTGGGCCTCAGTGACCTCATCTGTAAAATGGGGATTAAGGCTGTGAGCCCTACCTGATTACCGTGTATCTATCCCAACACTTAGAGCAGTGCTTGGCACTTAATAAGAGCTTAACAAATACCATAATTATTATGGCATTGTTATTATTATTGTCACTCCACTTCTCTATGCCTCAGTTACCTCATCTATAAAAGGAGGATTAAGACTGGGAGCCCTATATGAGACAGGGATTGTATCTGACCCAATTATCTTGTATTTACCCCAGTGCTTAGTATAGTGGCTGGCATACTCTAAGGGCTAAAGAAATACCACAATCATCATCGTTAAGGTGGAGCTCACAGTTTCAGTATGCTAACACTTTCCTACTGCAAAATATCCAGAGGCTCCAAAGCAGCAAGATGCAGAGGTGCTCTCTCACCTCCAGCAGGAAGCTCCTTCCAAGTGTGGAAACCCAATGGTCCAGGACCTACATATTCCCCATTCTCTTCAAGCAGGTTCAGCTCTGGGCCTGCTTGATCACCTCTGGGGGTGCTTGGTTACCAAGGAAAGCACTTCACACCACATCTTCCCTTTGATCTCTGGTCTTCGGGTAAGAGTAGCTGAAAACAAGATGAAGCTACTCCTTGATCTAATCAGGAGCCCTGGACCTGCTATCTGGTGGGGTTTAATCACCTTGAGAACAAGGCAGGAGCTGGATGGGAAAACCTCATCCAGTGGAGTTATTGCTGCCTATCCTGATGCATTTAATAATAATAACAATAATAATAATAATAGTATTTGTTAAGTGCTTACTATGTGCCAAGCACTGTTCTAAGCACTGAGAAGCAGCATGGTGTACTGGATAAAGCCTGGGCCTGGGAGTCAGAAGGTCATGGGTTCTAATCCCAACTCTGCCACTTGTCTGCTCTGTGACCTTGGACAACTCACTTTACTTTTCTGTACCTGTTACTTCATCTGTAAAATGGGGATTGAGACTGAGAGCCCCACATGGGACAGGGACTGTGTCCAACTCCATTTGCTTGTATCCACCCCAGCGCTTAGTACAGTGCCTGGCACATAGTAAGTGCCTAACAAAATACCATCATTATTTATCCTGTATTGTAATCTCTGATTAAATTAAATGCTGTCCTAACTCTGTATAAAGAAGTTCTGGATTACTCGGAGTTGAGGTGGCCTTGACTAGCAGGGGAAACTCTGCCCATTAACTGCTACTACCTACTAGTGCTAGAAGGAGTGGTATTAGTAAATAAACTTGTCTCTGATATACCTGCTTGAAAACAACACAGAGAGTGATGTTTTTCTTCCAATCAAGGCAGGTGTCAACTTGGGCCCATCTATATGAGGAAACAACATTAGAGAACTCCACCCAGCTTCTCCCTTTGATTATCCTTTGAGAAGCAGTGTGGTTTAGTGGAAAGAACCGGGGCTTGGGAGTCAGAGGTCATGGGTTCTAATGCCAGTTCCACCACTTATCAGCTGTGTGACTTTGGGCAAATCACTTAACTTCTCTGTGCCTCAGTTCCTTCATCTGTAAAATGGGGTTTAAGTCTGTGAATCCCACGTGGGACAACCTGATTACCTTGGACTACTCAGCACTTAGAACAGTGCTTGGCACATAGCACTTAACAAATCACTATTATTATTATTATTATCCTTTGACTTACTTCAGGGGCACAGCTGACCATCCCCCAAATTTCTTATTCTGCCTCTTCTTTTGAGAGGTCACAAACCAGCATGGACCATTGACCATCGCCTGGGACAGAGATTTACCCGAGGACAAGATCTCTCTGCCGAGACCACAAAGCAGTGAGGGCTATCGACCATCATCTGGGTCAGACACCTACCCTAGAACACTGAGATCCCTCTGCCGAGCAACCTCAACTGGACCAGGTTGAGGAACAACTGCTACCGGCCTCCCTCCAGACTCTGACATTTCGTTCCCAAACTGCTATAGCTGAGAAGCAGCATGGCTTAGCGGAAAGAGCATGGGCTTGGGAGTTAGAAGTTGTGAGTTCTAATCCCGACTCTGCTGCTTGTCAGTAGTGTGACTTTGGGCAATTCACTTAACTTCTCTGTGCCTCAGTTACCACATCTGTAAGATGTGTATTAAAACTGTGAGCCCAAGGTGGGACAACCTGATAGCCTTGTATCTACCTCAGCGCTTAGAACAGTGCTTGGCACATAGTAAGCATTTAACAAATACCATCATTATTATGAATAATAATGATTAATCAATATTAATCAATAATTAATATTAATTAAGCGTTTGCTGCTAATATTAATGTTAATCCATTATTAATCAATAATTATGTCATTTGTTAAGTGCTTGCTATGTGCCAAGCACTGTTCTAAGTGCTGGGCACTGTTTTAAGCACTGGGCACTGTTCTAAGCTCTGGATATAATAATAATTATAATATAATATATGAGAATGTTATGATATTATATAATAATATAACGTGGGATGTATACTATAATCATAATATAATAATTTGTATTATTATCTTCCTTTCCTTGCAGAATCCACAGTAGAGAACACAGAACAGGTGTGGCTGTTTGACACTCAGGTGACAATGACTTTTGCATATCAACAGCTGCCTACCTTCACATCAACCCAGCCTCCAGTTTACTCCTAAAGGCTCATCTCTTCACTCATTCATTCATTCAATCCTATTTATTGAGTGCTTACTGTGTGCAGAGTGCTTGGGAGAGTACAATACAATAATTAACAGACGCATTCCCTGATCACAACAAGCTTACAGTCTAGAGGGGGAGACAGACATAAATAAATGAGCTATACATAAATAAATTACAGATATATACTAAACGCTGTGGGGCCAGGAGGAGGGATGAATAAAAGGAGCAAGTTAGGGGGAAGCAGATGTCTCTTGGAAGAGATGTGTCTTCAATAAGGCTTTGAAGTGGGGGAGAGTAATTGTCTGCTGGATGTGAGGAGGGAGGGCATTCTGTGCTAGAGGGAGGATGTGGGCAAGTGGTCGGGGCAAGACAGACAAGATTGAGGCACAGTAAGAAGGTTAGCATTAGAGGAATGAAGAGTATGACCTGTCTACTCCTGCAGGCTCAAGTTCCTCTCCTCCAGTTCTTTCCTTTACCCCTTCTAATCTGGCTTCCATCCCCTTCAATCCCAAAACCCATCCTCTCAAAGGTCACAAATGATCTCCTTCTTGCCAAGTCCAATGGCCTCTACTCCATCCTATTCCTCCTTGACAATAATAGTAATAATAATGATGGTATTTGTTAAGTGCTTACTATGTGCTAAGCACTGTTCTAAGTGCTGAGGGAATACAAGGTGATCAGGTTGTCCCACATGGGACTCACAATCTTAATTCCCATTTTACAGATGAGGTAACTGAGGCCCAGAGAAGTGAAGTGACTTGCCCAAAGTCACACAGCTGACACGTGGTGGAGCCGGGATTAGAACCCATGACCTCTGACTCCCAAGCCTGGGCTTTTTCCACTGAGCCACACTGCTTAACTACCTTGGGCAATTTCCACCACCCGCTTCTAGAAATGTTATCCAATTCTGGCTTCACTGACACTGTCCTCTACTGGTTCTCCTGCTATCTAGAGAGAATCATTCATTATCAGTCTTTTCCATGGACTCCTCCTCTGCCTCCCACTCCCTAACTGTGGATGTTCCTCAAAGTTCAGTTCTGAGTCCCCTGCTATTCTCCATCCACACCGACTCCCTTGGACAACTTATTCTCTTACATGGCTTAAACTACCACCTCTACACTGATGATACCCAAATCTACACCTCCAGCTCTGATCTCTCTACTACTCTGTGGTCTCACATTTCCTCCTGCCTTCCTCCATAGCTACTTGGATGGCCTGACATCACCTCAAACTTGATATGTCCAAAACCGAACTCCTTATTTTCCCATCCAAATCCTGTCCTCACCTTGATTTTTCCATCAGACAGCGCCATCATATCTTCTGTTTCACAAGTCTGTAAACTTGGTGTTATCCTTGACTCCCCTCTCTCTCTCATTCAACCCACATATTTGAGTCATTATTAAATCCTGTCTGTTCAACCTTCCCAACTTCACTAAGATCTACCCTTTCCTGTCCATTAAATTGCTACCATGTTAATCCAAGCACTTATCCTACTCCAACTTGGTTATTATATCAGCCTCTTTGTTGACCTCCATGCCTCCTGTCTCTCCCCTCTCTAGGTCATAGGCTTTCCCCATAATCCACAGACTCTGGTGCCAACCTTGCCAACCACTGTCTTCTCAGCATTTCATCAGTAATAATAATAGCACTTTTTAGTATTATTTTTTTACTATGTGCTAAGCACTATATTATGCACTCCACCAGATATAATTTAATGAGGTCAGACACAGTCTCTGTCTCATATGGGGGTCACCATCTAGAGGAGAGGGAGAACGGGTATTTAATCCACTTTTTACAGACAAAAAAGTGTGGCACAGAGAAGTTAAGTGGCTTACCCAGGGTCTCACAGAAGGAAAGTGGCTACCTGGAATTAGAATAAACATCTTCCAATCATGACTTCTCAGCATCATCAGCATCAATAGCCCTGATTGGACCTGACCCTGTGGTGTTCAGGGCTTTGTACTAGGCCTTGAGGAAACATTCAACAAAAAAAGATGTAGTTCCTGCCCTCCAGGTGCTTACAGTCTAATGGGGAAGACAAGTGGCCAAAACTGCTCTCCCACAAATTTAATACAGAGCTCTGCACAGAGTAAGTGCTCCTTGAATATAATTGATCAATTATTGGATCTAATCAATCCATCAGTCAATCAATCAACATGGCTTCCATCCCCGTCACTTCACAGAAACCTCACTCTCAAAGGGTACTCTCAAAGATGTAGGATGATGCCAAGGTAATGGGATTGTGAGACAGAGAAGATGATGGCATTGTCAACAGTGACGGAAAAGTTGACGGGAGGATTTGGGATGGGAAGATGAGGAGTTTTGTTTTGAACATATTCCTTTTGAGGTGTAATATATCCAAGTACAGATGTCTTGAAGGCAGGAGAAAATGAGAGACTGCAGAGAAGGAGAGAGATCAGAGCTGGAGAAATAGATTTGAGAATCATCCACATATGGATGGTGGGAACCATAGGAGAGAATGAGCCCTCCAAGGGAGTAAGCAGTGTGGCTCAGTGGAAAGAGCACGGGCTTTGGAGTCAGAGGTCATGGGTTCAAATCCTGACTCGGCTACTTGTCAGTTGTGTGACTTTGGGCAAGTCACTTAACATCTTTGTGCCTCAGTTCCCTCATCTGTAAAATGGGATTAAGACTGTGAGCCCTCCGTGGGACTGCCTGATCACTTTGTAACCTCCCCAGCACTTAGAACAGTGCTTTGCATAGTAAGTGCTTAATAAATGCCATCATTATTATTATTATTATATTATTATTAATAGACGGGGACCCAGACTGAGTCTTAAGGGACTCCAGCACTTAGAGGGTGGGAGACAGAGTAGGATCCTGTGAAAGAAATTGAGAAGAAGTGGCCAGAGAGATAGTACAACCTGGAGAGGGCAGTGCCCATAGTAATGATGGCATTTGTTAAGTGCTCACTATGTGCTGAGCACTGTTCTAAGTGCTGGGGTAGATACAAGCTAATCAGATTTTCCCACGTGGGACTCACAATCTTAATCCCATTTTACAGATGAGGTAACTGAGGGCATAGAGAAGTTAAGTGACTTGCCCAAGGTCACACAGCAGACAAGTGGCAGAGCAGCATTAGAACATACTTCCTTTGACTCCCAAGTATGTGCTCTTTCTACTAAGCCATGTTGGCAAATATTAATAATAGCGATGGTATTTATTAAGTACTTACTATCTGCCAAGCACTGTTCTAAACCCTGGGGTAGATACAAGTTAATCAGGTTGTCCCACGTGGGGCTCATGGTTTTAATCCCCTTTTTACAGATAAGGTAACTGAGGCACAGAGAAGTTAAGTGACTTGCCCAAAGTCACCCAGCTGAGAAGTGGCAGAGCGGAATTAGAACCCATGACTTCTGACTTCCAAGCCCCTGCTCTTAGAAGAAGAGGGTGATCCACAGGATCAAAGGCAGCTGAAAAGTCAAGGAGGATTAAGATAGAGGAGAGATCATTGGATTTGTCAAGAAGGACATTGGTGACCATAGAGAGGGCAGTTCCATGGAGTGAAGTGAGTGGAAGCCAAGTTCCAGTGAGGGTAAAAAACTAACTTCAAGGAGTTTGGAAAAGAATATAGGAGGGAGAGGGAGTGATAACTGGAGAGTGGCATGGGGTCAAGAGAGGTATTTTTAGGATAGCAGTGGGCAATTACCAATTAGAAAGTGAGTGGTTAGAGATAGTTGTCAGGGGAAAAGGGAAGAGTCAAGGGTTTGAATAATTTGTGAAAGTATTGGGTCAGAGGCAAAGTTGGAGGACATAGATTTTAAAAGGAGGCAGGAGATATCCTCAAGGTATTGTTGGGAAGGATGGGATAGATGAAGAGGGGACAGGAGAAGGGTGAAGCTGGAATGGACCAGGGGAGATTTGAAAGAGATCATGCCTGATGTTTTCAATTTCTTCAATGAGAGGTGGTAGGGCTATAGGGGCAAGATTTTGGGGAGTTCGGGGTGGCAGAAGGATTGAGGAGGGCGGTTAAAGTCTGAAAGAACTAGTGCTGGCAATGGGCATGAGCATCAATACAGATGGGAAAATATTGTTTCTGGTCGGAGGAGAGAGCAAAGTTAAAGCAGGAAAGAATGAGTTTGAGATGAACCCCCTAGAGCATAAGATTCTTGTGGGCAAGGAATGTATCTACCAACTTACTCTCCCAAGCATTTAGTACAATGTTCTGCACACGGTAAATACTACCAACACTATTATATTATATTCTTCCAATCACTTACTATAGTGCTGGACACACACTAAGTGCTCAGCAAATATGATTGATTTATGAGAAATTCCATCTGGGGTCTGGATTTCCACCAGCAGGGTTCTGTGGTTGGAGACCAGAATGGAGAAAGTATATTGTAGAGGTGATCAAGGGTTGCAGGATAGTGCAGTGTGGCTTAATGAAAAGAGCACGGTCCTGGGAGTCAGAGGTTGTGGTTTCTAATCCCTGCTCTGCTACTTTTCAGCTGTGTGACCTTGGGTAAGTCACTTAACTTTTCTGAACCTCAGTTACCTCATCTCTTAAATGGGGATGAAGACTATGAGCCCCACATGGGACAACCTGATGACCTTGCATCTACTCCAGCACTTAGAACAGTGCTTGGCCAATAGTAAGCGCTTAACAAAAACCAACATTACTATTATTTAGAGAAGCAGCATGACTCAATTGAAAGACCTCGGGCTTCGGGGTCAGAGGTCATGGGTTCTATCCCTGCTCTGCCACTGATCAGCTGTGTGACTTTGGGGAAGTCACTTGACTTCTCTGTGCCTCAGTTACCTCAGTTACCTCATCTGTACTGAACTCCTTGTCTTCCCTCCCAAACCCTACCCTCTCCCTGACTTTCCTATCTCTGTTGACAGCACTACCATCCTTCCCATCTCACAAGCCCGCAAACTTGGTGTCATCCTCGACTCCGTTCTCTCATTCACCCCTCACATCCAAGCTGTCACCAAAACCTGCCGGTCTCAGCTCCGCAACATTGCCAAGATCTGCCCTTTCCTCTCCATCCATACCACTACCCTGCTCATTCAAGCTCTCATCCTATCCCGTCTGGACTACTGCATCAGCCTTCTCGCTGATCTCCCATCCTCGTGTCTCTCTCCACTTCAATCCATACTTCATGCTGCTGCCCGGATTATCTTTGTCCAGAAACGCTCTGGGTATATTACTCTCCTCCTCAAAAATCTCCAGTGGCTACCAATCAATTTGCGCATCAGGCAGAAACTCCTCACCCTGGGCTTCAAGGCTGTCCATCCCCTCGCCCCCTCCTACCTCACCTCCCTTCTCTCCTTCTACAGCCCAGCCCGCACCCTCCGCTCCTCCGCCGCTAATCTCCTCACCGTACCTCGTTCTCGCCTGTCCCGCCATCGACCCCCGGCCCATGTCATCCCCCGGGCCTGGAATGCCCTCCCTCTGCCCATCCGCCAAGCTAGCTCTCTTCGTCTCTTCAAGGCCCTACTGAGAGCTCACCTCCTCCAGGAGGCCTTCCCAGACTGAGCCCCTTCCTTCCTCTCCCCCTCGTCCCCCTCTCCATCCCCCCCATCTTACCTCCTTCCCTTCCCCACAGCACCTGTATATATGTATATATGTTTGTACATATTTATTACTCTATTTATTTATTTATTTTTCTTGTACATATGTATTCTATTTATTTTATTTTGTTTGTATGTTTGGTTTTGTTCTCTGTCTCCCCCTTTTAGACTGTGAGCCCACTGTTGGGTAGGGACTGTCTCTATATGTTGCCAATTTGTACTTCCCAAGCGCTTAGTACAGTGCTCTGCACATAGTAAGCGCTCAATAAATAGGATTGATGATGATCTGTAAAATGGGGATTAAGACTGTGAGCCCCAAGTGGTACTACCCGATTACCTTGTTTCTACTCCAGCGCTTAAAAGAGTGCGTGGCACAAAGTAAGTGCTTAACAAATGCCATCATAATTATTATTATTATTATCATCAGCATCAATAGCCCTGACTTGACCCTACCTTTCAGTATTCGGGGCTCTGTACTGGGTCCTTAGGGAACACTCCAGAAAAGATTTAGTCCCTGCCCTCCAGGTGCTTACAGTCTACAGGTGCTTACAGTGCTTACAGTGGGGATTACAAGGGGTCAAAAACAACTCGCCCACAGAGTAAGTGCTCAGTGAAAATAATTGATCCCTTTGCCCTCCACCCGCAACCTCCAAACACTTATGTATACTTCCTCTCCTGGTTCTCCTCTTATCTCTCCAGCCTTTCATTCTCAGTCTCCTTTGCGGGCTCCTCCTCCCCTTCCCATCCCCTTACTGTAGGGGGTTCCTCAAGGGTCAGTTCTTGGTCCCTTTCTGTTCTCTATCTACACTCACTCCCTTGGTGAACTTATTCGCTCCCACGGCTTCAACTATCAACTCTACGCTGATGACACCCAAATCTACATCTCTGTCCCTGCTCCCTCTCCCTCCCTTCAGGCTCGGATCTCCTCCTGCCTTCAGAACAACTCCATCTGGATGTCTGCCCCCCATCTAAAACTCAGTATGTCCAAGACTGAACTCCTTATCTTCCCTCCCAAACCCTGCCCTTTCCCTGACTTTCCCATCACTGTAGATGGCACTACCATCCTTCCCATCTCACAAGCCTGAAAACTTGGTGTCATCCTCAGCTCTGCTCTCTCATTCACCCCTCACATCCAATCCATCACCAAAACCTGCTGGTCTCACCTCCGCAACTTTGGCAAGATCCTCCCTTTCCTCTCCATCCAAACTGCTACCCTGCTGGTTCAATTTCTCATCCTATCCTGACTGGATTACTGCATCAGCCTCCTCTCTGATCTCCCATCCTCCTGTCTCTCCCCACTTCAGTCTATACTTCACATTGCTGCCTGGATCATCTTTGTGCAGAAACGGTCTGGGCATGTTACTCCCCTCCTCAAAAATCTCCAGTGGCTACCAGTCAACCTATGCATCAAGCAAAAACTCCTCACTCTTGGCTTCAAGGCTCTCCATCCCCTCACCCCCTCCTGCCTCATCTCCCTTCTCTCCTTCTGCAGCCCATACTGCACCCTCTGCTCCTCTGCCGCTAACCTCCTCACTGTGCCTCGTTCTCACCTGTCCCGCTATCGACCCTAGGCCCATGTCCTCCCCCTGGCCTGGAATGCCCTCCCTCCGCACACCTGCCAAGCTAGCTCTCTTCTTCCCTTCAAAGCCCTACTGAGAGCTCACCTCCTTCAGGAGTCTTTACCAGACTGAGCCCCCTTTTTCCTCTCCCCCTCCCCATACCCCCAACCCTACCTCCTTCCCCTTCCCACAGCACCTGTATATATAGTGATAATGATGGCATTTATTAAGTGCAGATTTGCACAGACTTGTTACTCTGTTTTACTTGTACATATTTACTCTTCTACTTATTTTGTCAACGATGTGCATCTAGCTTCACTTCTATGTATTCTGATGACTTAACACCTGACCACATGTTTTGTTTTGTTGTCTGTCTCCCCCTTCTAGACTGTAAACCCATTGCTGGGTAGGGGCCGTCTCTATATGTTGCCAACTTGTACTTCCAAAATGCTTAGTACAGTGCTCTGCACATAGTAAGTGCTCAATAAATACGATTGAATGAATGAATAAATGAACAGTGCTTTGCACATAGTAAGCGCTTAACAAATGCCATCATTTTCAAGTGCTTAGTACAGTGCTGTGCACACAGTAAGTGTTCAATAAATATGATTGAATGAAAGGTTGTCCTACATGAAGCAGAGTGTCTCAGTGGAAAGAGCACAGGCTTTGGGTCAGAGGTCATGGGTTCAAACCCCATCTCCACTAATTGTCAGCTGTGTGACTTTGGGCAAGTCACTTAATCAATCAACTTCTCTGTGCCTCAGTTACCTCATCTGTAAAATGGGGATTAAGACTGTGAGCCCCCCGAGGGACAACCTGATCACCTTGTAATCTCCCTAGCGCTTAGAACAATGCTTTGCACATAGTAAGCATTTAATAAATGCCATTATTATTAATCCATTTTTACAGATGAGGGAACTGAGGCCCAGAGAAGTTAAGTGACTTGCCCAAAGTCACACAGAAGACAAGTGGAGGAGCCGAGATTAGAACTCATGACCTCCGACTCCTAAACACGGGCTCTTTCCACTGAGCCATGCTGCTTCCTATGAGCACTTACTGTGTGCAGAGCACTGTACTAAACTCTATCCAGTCCTCAGTGTTTCCCAGGGAGAAGGCAGGCAGGAATTATGGAGGCCAATCAGCACTCCCCCCTGCTACTTTAATGCATCTAATTATCCAGAACAAGCCATTTGGGATACAACGGCACCAGCCCCTTAAATGGAGGTCCCAGGACTATCCCAGAGCAGCCGCTATATTTTATAATCACATGGGAATTCTGGCACCAATACCTAGAGCTTCATATCAAAGATCCTGATCTCAGTCCCAGGGTCCCAGCAGATACCTCCCAAGGGCTCATGTGTCCCCCTGAAGGTCCTGGAGGGATTCCTGAGGCAGGACAAGATGAAAGAGTGGGGGTTTTAGTAGTCCTTGCTCTAAGTTTGACACCTCGGTGTTGGCTGAAGACTTACTCTCCCCTGCCCCCTCCCCCCGGCCCCACAATAGGTCCCACAGCAGATGAGAAAGATAAAAAGCCTGTGACCTCTGCTCTTAGGCCTGAGGCTCATCTTCACCAACTGCAGTGCTTGGAGCATTCCTCAGAAGAACAGAATCAGGTAGGAGATGCTGCCCTGTGGTAATGCTAAGAAAAAGGAAGGGTTAGGAGGATGGAAAAGGCCAGACAGAGGAAAAGATGTTTGAATTCATTCAATCGTATTTATTGAGCATTTACTGTGTGCAGAGCACTGTACTAAGTGCTTGATAATAATAATACCTGTATTTATACAATAATAATACCTGTGTTTCTAGGCCCACAGCGGGCTCAGAGTCTGGAGGGAATAACAATACCTGTAGTTCTAGGTGGTGCTTTTATTATCAAAGCACTTTACATTGATTATTTAGTTATTTACTCCTCGCAACACTCCTGCAAGGTAGGGTTCAGGTATTATTACTCCCAATTTACATCTGGGGAAACTGAAGATGTGTAATATGTGTTCACATAAATGTGTCTCCCGCTCTAAACTTGTAAGTTTGTTGTGGGCAGGGACCATGTCTACCAACTCTGTTGTATTATACTCTCTCAGGCACTGAGTACAGTGCTCTGTTCGTGGTAATTGCTTAATAAAATATCAGTGATTGATTGAGTGCAAGGACATAAAAGGACTCTTGTTCATGGGCTCTTGCTGCATGGCTTCTCTAAAAGTCATGATAACAATGACTAAGTCCTGCCAAAACCCTCCATATCCCCTACTTGCTCTCCCTTCTGCAACATTCATTCATTCAATAATATTTATTGAGCACTTACTGTGTGCAGAGCACTGTACTAAGCATTTGGGAAGTACAACCTATGCAATTTGATCTGTACCCTTTAAGGACTTGATATTTATGCCACCCTAAGATCCCACGGCACTCATTTGTCCTTATAGCCTGCAATTTTCTGTATCTGTAATTTATTTCAGTTTCTGTTTCCCCCTCTAAATGGCATGCTCCTTATTGGTAGCGATTGTGTCTACCAACTGTGTTATATCATGCTTCCCTCAGTGCTTAGTATAGTGTCCTGCACACTGTAAGCACTCAATAAATGCCATTGATTGATTGATGATAGTGATGATTATAATTCCTTGAATGTATTCACTGCATGCACTATTTATAGCTCATCTCACTGTGCCCTCATAACATTCCTGTTAGGTCGGGAGAGATGGCAATTATCATTTCCACGGTACAGAAGAGGAAGCTGAGTGTCAGAGGGGTTAAATGATTTGCCTAAGGTCCCACACAAGTCCAGCAGTAGAGTTGAGACTAGAATCCAGGTTCTGGCCACTAGACTATACTGCCTCCCTAAGGTCACACCAACTGCCCCCCTCCCCCCGGACAGAACCACCCTGAATTAAATAATAATAATAATAATAATAATAATAAAGGCATTTGTTAAGCACTTACTATGTGCAAAGCACTGTTCTAAGCACTGGGGAGGATACAATGTGATCATGTTCTCCGACCTGGGGCTCACAGTCTTCATCCCCATTTTACAGATGAGGTAACTGAGGCACAGAGAAGTTAAGTACTTCCCAAGTGCTCAGTACAGTGCTCTGCACACAGTAAGTGCTCAATAAATACGATTGATTGATTGATTAAGTGACTTACCCAAAGTCACACAGCTGACAATTGGCTTCTAAATCCAGGCAGAAGAAACTTTCTCCTATTTTTACGATCCTCAGGAAGGGTGTCCCAATGCCCTTCATTCGCTCTTTCATTCAGTTGTATTTATTGATGATGATGATGATGATGGCATTTATTAAATGCTTACTATGTGCAAAGCACTGTTCTAAGCACTGGGGAGGTTACAGGGTGATCAGGTTGTCCCACGGGAGGCTCACAGTCTTAATCCCCATTTTACAGATGAGGTAACTGAGGCACAGAGAAGTTAAGTGACTTGCCCAAAGTCACACAGCTGAAAATTGGCAGAGCTGGGATCTGAACCCAGGACCTCTGACTCCAAAGCCCGGGCTCTTTCCACTGAGCCACGCTGCTTCTTACTGAGCACTTACTGTGTGCAGAGCTCTGTACTAAGCGCTTGGAAAGTACAATTCAGCAACGGTGACAATCCCTACCCAACAACGGGATCATAGTCTAGAAGGGGGGAGATCTAACTTCATTTGAAGTCAATTCAATTCAATTGTATTTATTGAGCATTTACTGTGTGTAGAGTACTGTACTAAGCCATTAGGAGAGTATACCATGAAACAATAAACAGACACAATAAACATAATAACAATAAGCATTTCCTGCCCACGGCTAGCTTAAGGTTCAAAAGAGAGTAGGCATGGTGTCTTTCAACAGGCATCCTTTTCTCAAAGAAATAAAAAGAAAGTCTTCTTGTGGGTGGAGAACAGGTCTGCCGCCTCTAAGTAGTCTCTTAAACAGTCATTCATTCTCTTAAACATTGATTCATGTACATCATCTGAAATAAGTACTCCTTTTTCAAAGTGACTACCTTCTATGCCTTCTAGAGTGTCAGAAAGTTAAACAGAAGTCAGTCAAAACGAATGGCCATTTCTAAAGCGTAAGTTACCAATGAAACAGTCGAGCCAGAAGATTCAGTTTGGCCAATCAGGGTGCCCTCAAAATTCTGCTAATCCTGACGCTGAGGGTTCGCTGAGAAAGTATCCACCCCAGCGCTTAGAACAGTGCCCGGCACATAGTAGCACTTAACAAATACCATCATCATTATTATTATTACTATTATTATTAAAGCAGAATACAACGATGCAGGGAAACTTCTCCCCTCCAGACAAGCCAGGTTTCTGTGACTCGGAGAGACCCAAACTGGGCCAGTAATGTAGCCGGGGCAGCAAGGGAAGGAAAGAGGGAGGGCAGAGAAAGGATGTGGGGAGGTTGAGATTAGGGAGCTTTGTTTGTTTATTTGGAAGACTAGGAGCTTCAAGGAGATAACAATTTTCTTTGGAACTGAAAGGCGTATCTCCCGCTGTGCCCAAAGGGGAGGGAGCTGGGACCCCTGCCTTTGGGGCGGAGAGGAGTTTTGGGGGAGCCCCTTGAGGGGGGGAGGGGGGGGAGAGGGGAGAGATGGCTGCCCGTGTACCACTTTATTCCATTCTCCCCGTTAAGCAGTGTTGCTCAGTGGAGAGAGCTCGGGCTTGGGAGTCAGAGGTCATGGGTTCTAATCCGCCATGAAGTGACTTTGGACAAGTCACTTCACTTATTTGTGCCTCAGTTACCTCATCTATAAAATGGGGATTAAGGCTGAGCCCCTGTGGGACAACCTGATTACCTTGTATCTATCCCAGCGCTTAGAACAGTGCTTGACACTTAGTAAGCGCTTAACAAATGTTATTATTATTATTATTATTACACCCCCCCCCGGAAGGGGCAGTCCACGACCCCCACCCTCCCCCAACCCGAGAAGGGAGAAAGTTGGGGGGCTGGGGTGACCAACTTCCACTCCTGCGGATTTGGGGGGGGGGGGTTGGGGGACTGGATTAATAATGTGTATATATCAATAATTCTATTTATACTGATGCTATTGATTCCCGTCTACTTGTTTTGCTTTGTTTTGTTGTCTGCCTCTCCCTTTCTAGACTGTGAGCCCGTTGCTGGGTAGGGATTGTCTCTATTCGTTGCCGAATTGTACTTTCCAAGCGCTTAGTCCAGTGCTCTGCACACAGTAGGCGCTCAATAAACACGATTGAATGAATGAATGAATTATACTTTCCAAGAGCTTAGTAGTGTTCTGCACACAGTAAGCGCTCAATAAATATGATTGAATGAATGAATGAATGAATGAATGGACCCCCCCCCCCCCCCCCAGCTTGGGGGTGCAAGTGACGTGGGGGTACGGTCCGTCTCCGGCAGAGCCAGCGCTCGCCCTCGCGGACAAAGGACCTCCGCGATCATAATAATAATAATGATGGTATTTGTTAAGCGCTTACTATGTGCCAAACACTGCTCTTAGCGCTGGGGTAGATACAAGGTAATCAGGTTGTCCCACGTGGGGCTCACAGTCTTCATCCCCAGTTTACAGATGAGGGAACCGAGGCACAGAGAAGTGAAATGGCTTGCCCAAGGTCACACAGCAGACAAGACGGAAATACAAAGCAAAGAGAAGTGGGGGTCTTACCCGGGGGTAGGGGGAGGCGGCTCCGGCTGGGCTCCCTCTGGGCTCCTCTCACTTGTCGCTAAATCCTTCGCTCTCCGGGGGCTGTGACCGGCCCACGCTGGAACCCAGGAGTGCTCTAAATCCTCACACAGCTCCGGCTCCAAACTTCCTCCCTTCCCTCCTCCAGGCTATTTCCGGGAAAACCATTCCCTCTCTCTTCTCATACCTAATCTAAATCCTTCATGCTACAATTTGAAATTATTTGAAATCATTTGCACTCACTATGTCTCAGTGAAGCTGAAAAACGGTTGACTCTCCTCTTCTAGCCTTAACTATCTTCATCTTGAAAGCTCTAGACTGTAGGCTCGTTAGGGGTAAGGAATGTGTCTGTCATATTGCAGAAGTGCTTAGTACAGTGCTCTGCACTCTGTAAGTGCTCAATAAATTGACTGGCTGACTACATGCTTCCCCTAAACTTTCTCTTCTTCTTAGTAAATGGTCTTAGATCCCCTTTCTTCATGTTAATAATAATAATAACAATAATAATAATAATGTTGGTATTTGTTAAGCGCTTACCATGTGCCAAGCACTGTTCTAAGTGCTGGGGGAGATATAAGGTAATCAGGTTGTCCCACGTGGGGCTCACAGTCTCCATCCCCATTTTACAGATGAGGGAACTGAGGCCCAGAGAAGTTAAGTGACTTGCCCAAGGTCACACAGCTGACAAGTGGCGGAGCCAGAATTAGAATCCACGACCTCTGGCTCCCCAGCCCGTCCTCTTTCCACTAAGCCATGCTGCTTCCCTATAAGCAATTTCTTATAGAATAGGGGATTCAAAATTGCATATAATATTGGGGGGGGGGGTGTTTACTACTTTAAAAATTCAGGTTGCATTTTGAAAATTTCCAAAATATTGTATTCTATCTTTAACCGCATTTCCTTAGGATTCATAATACAACAATATCTTTTTGGTAAATATTTCTTCACTAATATTCCTTTCTGGTGCCAACGAATGATGCAAACATTTTCAGGAACCCTCAACATCGCAGCTGCTTGTTGTCACACATAGCAATGTTTAGACTGTGAGATCTACATGGGACATGGACTGTGTCCAACCTGATTAGCTCATATCTAACCCAGTGCTTAGAACAGTGCTTGACACATAGTAAACACATTATTATTATTGTATCCTAGTGTTGTTTGGAGTTAAAGGTTGCATATCAGAGGAAGAGCAATGGAAAGACACACAAATGGTAAGCAAAAACTGATAATGATAATTGTTGTCCACAGCGGACTTGGCATGAATGACTCCATCTTGTGCATATCAACAGTAACACTTTATTTTGTGCAGACCGAAGCACTCCAGTGTTTGTAAAGTAACATTAACCAAAGTGGCCCCTCTCTGTCTGGAATGTCCCCATCCTGTGTTGACCATTATCTCCTGATAACATCTTGTAAACAGGGATTTTAACACTAACCAAACCATGACAAACAAACGGTTGTACTTTAACTTGGGATCTTGGAATGCCAAGGCCTCACGTACGGCACTACTCTCAGGAATCCTTTGTGTAGCTCGGATTTGAAACCCAATAAAAGAGGAAGAAGCGGCTGGGATCGGGGCTGCTTGTCACTCGTACCTCTCCCGGGAGGTGAACGGGCAAGTAGCCACTTTCCTTCTTTACTGCTCTATCTGAACTCATGTCTCCGAGTCATTTTTCCTATCTGCGTCACCACCCTGGGTACAAGAACCCTGCGGCCGATTTACACCGATTAACCTATTTTGCACCCTACTTGTCGATAACAGTAACTTCTTTGGCGACCACGAAGGGACCCTCGTGCAGTGATCTGGATAGGAACAATCTCCGTGGGTGAGAACGGTCGACTCTCGTGACGCGTCAGACTTTGTAAGTAAGGATCCGCTTTTAGGGTCTGAGTCTCCCCTTCTCTCCTTCTGGGTTGTTAATTTGGAGCGCCCGGTGGTGTTCCGGGTTAGCGGTTTCTCCCCCCCTTCGGTTAGAAGGGGCGGGTGGTTTCTCCTCCTGGGTTAGGAGGTGGTTTACCTCAGAAGACGTTCTGAGGGGGCCTAGGAGACGTCCTAGGTGTTCTTTCTGGGTTGACTGGAAAGGGGGTTCCGGTTGTTGGAACCATGGGCACGAGTCTTTCTAAGACTAGTTGGTGCCTGGCTAAAGTTCTCCAATCATGGGATGAGGGTCACTTGCCTGTAACTAAAGGAATGTCTAAGAAACAACTTGTAGGGTGTCACAAGGCCTGGACTAAGTTCCGGGACCAACAGGGTTATTCTTTCTGGCCCGAGGGAGGGTCTTTTGATCCTCAAACTCTTCGCAAACTCCGGGAGATTTTATCTTGTTCCCGGTCTGATGAAATGTGCTATTGGTATTGTTGGGCTGAAGTTAGCAAGAATCAGTCCTCTCAGACTGAAGTAGCAACACTGTCACCTGTGGCAGAAAAAGGCTGCGTTGCCTTCAGTCCCGAGTCCGCAGTCCCACTCAGCGGACCTGATAGGTCCCCCAGTTCCTAACCCCCCTGCTTATTTACCTCCGGTACCACTTCTAGCCCCTGTTCGTGAGAACTACCAGCAGATCCCAGGGGCGGGAGGGAATGTCGTAATAGCCGGAGTAAGGGCTCATGTCCCTTTTGAGCCCCAAACCCTTATAACCTGGCAGCAGAATACTCCACCCTTTCAAAAATCCTCAGGAAGTGTATCGAAGGGTCCTGGGAATTTTTAGAACCCATCTTCCTCCTTGGGCGGATGTAGAAGAGCTGCTTGAATTGTTTTTCACTTCTGATGAGCGCTCCTGTCTCAGAGCCTTGACTGTAAAGTTAGAGAACGATGGTCAGCCTCATGTGGCGTGGCCATCAATTGAGCCTAATTGGAATTTAAATGTGGAAGTAGATTGGTATCGCCTTAATCAAGGGTAGCAGACTCTCCTGGCTGCCACCCAAGAATTGGGCCGTAAAACCCCTAATTGGGACTCCTTCCACGGGATGATCCAGAGGGAAAGGGAAACCTCCGATGACTTTTTCACTCGTCTTAGTGAGAGAGAAGAGATGATGGTTAAAAGAATTGTATGTGTATAAAGGAAGAAGGAGGGAAAAGAAGGAAAAAGGAAGGTGAAGCAATTGCAGTTGAAGGAAATTGTCTGTTCAGGCATCTACACCCTGCGAAGCAGGTGTCCCATAAGAGTGGAATGATGGGTGGAGAGATTGCCTCTGAAGGAAATTGTATGTGTATGAAGGTTAGAGTAAGTGTGTGTGAAGGAGAAAGAGAAGAGACACGAGGGAATTTTAGTCAAATGTCGGTCTCCCTGTAATGCTCCTGTGTTGTCTGTGCGAAAACCAGGCTCCCCTCTGTCCTATTGGTTAGTCCAGGACTTGCGTGCAATTAACTCTTACGTTTTGCCTATGCATGCTGTGGTTCCTAGTCCTACGGCAGTAGTTAGCGCCATGAGCCCCGAAGCAACCTGTTTTACTTGTATTGATCTAACTGATGCTTTCTTTACTATCCCGGTGTCCTGTGAGAGCCAGTACCTCTTTGCCTTTACCTGGGAAGGTCGTCAACTAACCTGGACGAGGCTTCCCCAGGGTTTTGTTCACTCCCCAACTATCTTTTCGAGAGAATTGTGCAGAGCCTTATCTCCCCTCAAATTACCCGAAGGGATCAGTATGTTCCAGTATGTGGATGATATCCTTATTGCTGGTGACACGAAGGATCTGTGTAGGTCAGGTTCCCTCCAGGTCCTAGCATGTTTGCATCAGCTTGGTCTTAAAGTTAGTCGTGAGAAACTGCAGTGGTGTCAGCCCCAGGTAAAATACCTTGGGTTCATGTTGCGGGCGGGAGAAAGAGCAATCGCCCCCAAGCGAGCAAGCCTTATTCAATGCATGCCTCGCCCCACTACTAAGAGAGCCTTGAGAGGTTTTCTAGGTGCGGCTGGGTTTTGTCGAGCTTGGATTCCAGAATTTGGGTTGTTAACCAGACCCCTTTTTGAGCTCCTAAAAATGACTTCCCCAGAGCCCCTGGACTGGACTCCTGAGGCTGTAGAAGCCTTTCAGACACTAAAATCATGCCTGAGTTCAGCCCCTGCCCTGGGACTCCCTGACTACAGTAAGCCGTTCTATTTGTACATTCATGAACGCCGCAGAGTGGCCTCAGGTGTTTTGTGCCAAACTCTCGGTCCTCACTATCGACCAGTAGCCTATTATTCAGGTGTCCTTGATCCTGTCATTCTAGGTCAGATACCCTGTATCCGCTGCATAGCTGCGGTGGTAATGCTGCTTGAAAAGTCTCAGGATATCCTCTTGGGACATCCCGTTGTTGTTCGGACTCTGCATGAAGTTGTGCGCCTCCTTCGTGGAGCAGCCACCCAAGCCTTATCTGTGGCACGCCTGACTAAATATGAAGTTGCTTTATTGGAGAATCCGCAGGTACATGTGGAGCGCTGTGGCTCCTTGAATCCAGCTACCCTGCTTGAGTCCTCTCCCATGACTGACCAAATTCATGATTGTGATGAAGTAGTTCGGGAAACTGTCGCTCCTCGATCTGACCTTCACGATGAGCCTTTGTCCTCTTCTGATCTAACTTTGTTTACAGATGGCTCCTCCTTTATGAACCAAGGGGTGCGCCTCACCGGTGCTGCTGTTGTCACCCTAACCTCTGTGCTGTGGACCGGCTCACTCCCAGCTTCTTGCAGTGCGCAGGCAGCTGAGCTTGAAGCCCTTACACACGCATTATTACTCGGTAAAGGGAAGCGTGTGACCATCAATACAGACTCTAAGTATGCCTTTGGCGTCTGTCATGCTACAGGTGCCCTGTGGCAAAGTCGTGGGTTCCTCACTTCAGCGGGTCGTCAGGTTGCTAATGGGGATCATATAGAACGCCTATTACAGGCCCTCTTGCTCCCAGCTGAGGTGGCTGTCGTGCACGTGCATGCCCACACCCGAGGAAGTGATTCCCCGAGTTTGGGCAATCGCCAGGACGACGAGGCCTCTCGTTGGGCAGCTTGGCATGCCCCCCTTGTATGTGTAGCTCCTGTTATGACCCTGGCCCCCATGTCTATGCCTGGCACTCTGTTGCCCTCCCTGATTACTGATAAGGAAAGAGCTGAGTGGCCTCGGCAATATGAGGCACTGGAATGGGACGGACTCTTTTGGGTCCCTGATGGACGCCCTATTTTGCCTGCTGCTGCACTGCGACCAGTTTGTCTGGGTCTTCACCAGGAGACTCACTTTGGTGCAGATGCCCTGGCAGCCACAGTTCTCCGAGTTTGGTTTGCCCCAGGTATCCATCCTGTTGCCAAATGTGTTACAGCCAGTTGTGCTACTTTGCCAGAGCTTCAATGCTCACCCTGGTCGTCGGGTTCCCTTGGGAGGACGCCCTTGGGTCTATTCCCCTTTTGAGGGTTTGCAGGTTGATTTTGTGACACTTCCAAGGGCTGGTCATTTCCGATATTTACTGGTCATTGTTGATCACCTGACTGGGTGGATTGAGGCTTTCCCTTCCTCCCGAGCAACCGCTCTTACAGTGGTGAAATGTCTCTTGCGGGAAATCATTCCCAGGTTTGGACCACCTGCTGTTATTGATTCTGATCAGAGATCGCATTTTACTGAGTCTGTTCTATCTGAAATCTATCGATCACTTGGAATCGAACGTTCTTTACTTGCACCCTACCATCCCCAGAGTTCAGGGAAAGTGGAACGTGCTAATCGTGAGTTGAAAACCCTTTTGGGAAAGCTTTGTATGGAAACTCATCTCAAATGGCCCGAGGTTCTACCTCTAGCCCTTTATCGTCTACGATGTCGCCCCCAGGCTCCTTTAAATATATCTCCTTATGAGATGCTATTTGGTCATTCCCCGTTTTGGGGAAGCCTTTCAGATCCCCGACCTCCTCCGACCCTACAGGTGGGCGATGATGCCCTGCGAGCCTATGTTTTGTCTCTCCAGGCAATTCTAGCTGAGCTGCAGGCTGCTGGAATCCTCCGTCAGCGCATCCCTCTCACCGATCATCTGCATCCATTCATCGCCGGAGATTGGGTTTGGGTTAAGCGCATGGTCGGTAACGCTTCACTTAAGCCATCCTGGGAGGGACCCTACCAGGTTCTCTTGTCTTCCTTTTCTGCAGTTCGTGTTGCTGAGCGCCCCTCATGGATCCACCACTCCCAGGTGAAGCCAGCCGTTTTTGATGCTTCGCCTCCTGATTGTACTCCCCCATCAGTTTCTGCTGACTCTCAGGATTCTGAGCCACCCGCTGTCCCAGCTTTATGGCTGCGTCGAACTTCTACCGGATGGGCCTCAGTCCTCTCCTGAAGGCCTGCCTCCGACGCGCTTCATCTACCCTGATGCTTCTACAAACCCCGACCACACCCCTGTCCAAAGCTGAAGTCACGGACATGCAGCACCGTCTGGACGCTGTGTTTCACTGAGGAGGGGGATTGTTGGATTGTTGTGTGTGCTCAGTTGTGCCTGAATTTTTCTGTTGGATTTTTCTGTCTTTTCTTTTTGCCTGGATTTTTGTCTTTTTCCTTGTCCTATGCTTTAGGCGCCGGCTTTGCGGAAGACCTTTGTTATCTCGAGGAGGGTCATATGTGATCCTCCCGGAGGCCATGGGCCTCGGAAGGATCAAAGGGGGGATTGTTGTCCACAGCGGACTTGGCATGAATGACTCCATCTTGTGCATATCAACAGTAACACTTTATTTTGTGCAGACCGAAGCACTCCAGTGTTTGTAAAGTAACATTAACCAAAGTGGCCCCTCTCTGTCTGGAATGTCCCCATCCTGTGTTGACCATTATCTCCTGATAACATCTTGTAAACAGGGATTTTAACACTAACCAAACCATGACAAACAAACGGTTGTACTTTAACTTGGGATCTTGGAATGCCAAGGCCTCACGTACGGCACTACTCTCAGGAATCCTTTGTGTAGCTCGGATTTGAAACCCAATAAAAGAGGAAGAAGCGGCTGGGATCGGGGCTGCTTGTCACTCGTACCTCTCCCGGGAGGTGAACGGGCAAGTAGCCACTTTCCTTCTTTACTGCTCTATCTGAACTCATGTCTCCGAGTCATTTTTCCTATCTGCGTCACCACCCTGGGTACAAGAACCCTGCGGCCGATTTACACCGATTAACCTATTTTGCACCCTACTTGTCGATAACAATAATTACAATAATAGTACTTCTTAAATGCTTACAGCCCTTCTAAAAAGCAATGGGGTAGAGACAAGATGTTTATATCAGATACAATCCCTATACATGTGCCTCCTCCTCACTGTGTCTTGTTCTCACCTGTCCAACAAACCACTGGCCCACGTCCTACCTCTGGCCTGGAATGCCCTCCCTCCACACACCCACCAAACTAGCTCTCTTCCTCCCTTCAAAGCCCTACTGAGAGCTCACCTCCTCCAGGAGGCCTTCCCAAACTGAGCCTTCCCTTTTCCTCTGCTCCTCCTCCCCTCCCCATCTCCCCTACTCCCTCCCTCTGCCCTACCTCCTTCCCCTCCGCACAGCAAGTGTATATTTGTATATATTTTTTACTCTATTTGTTTTATTAATGATGTATATATATCTATAATTCTATGTATCTATTTTGATGGTATTGACACCTGTCTACTTGTTCCTGTCTACTTGTTCTGTTTTGTTTTCTGTCTCCCCCTTCTAGTCTGTGAGCCCATTGTTGTGTAGGGATTATCTTTATCTGTTGCCAAATCATACTTTCCAAGTGCTTAGTACAGTGCTCTGCACACAGTAAGCACTCAATAAATACGATGGAATGAATGAATGAATGAATACATGAGACGCCCAATCTAGACAGAAGGGTGAACAGGTATTGAATCCTGTTTTTACAGATGAAGAAATCAAGGCACAGAGAGAAGCTTAGTGATTTGCCCAAGGTCCCACAGCAGACAAGTGGTGGAACTGGAATTAGAACCCAGGCCTGTGTTCTTTCCACTAGGCAATGCTGTAATTAATTAATTATGGTATTTGTTACATGCTTACTATGTGCCAGACACCATACTAAGCACTGGGTTGAATACAAGCAAATTGGGTTGGACACAGTCCCTGTCCCATGTAGGCTCACAGTCTCAATCCCCATTTTACAGATGAGGTACCTGAGGCACAGAAAAGTGATTTGCCCAAGGTCACACTGCAGACAAGTGGCGGAGTCAGAATTAGAACCCATGACTCATTACACGAAGGTGCTCCAAATTCTCTGTAGAGTGGAGAGAAGGGAAATCCTCTAGAAAATCAAAATTTAAGATTCACTTATAACTGACCAACTTTTCAGATATTCCATTCCAATATGCAGGACAACTTTTCTAACAATAGGGGTGACCATGAAAATTCAACAAACATTTTTGAAACTTGGCATTATTCTGAGGTTAACTCTCTCTTTCAATCTACATATTCAGTCTGTCACCAAATCCTGTTGGTTCTAAATTCACAACATTGATCAAAGCTGCCCCTTCCTTTCCTTCCAAACTGCTACTATACTGATCCAAGCACTTGTCATATCCCACCTTTAATACTGCATCTACCTCTTTGCTGACCTTTATACTTCCTGTTTCTCCCCACACATGTCGATACTTCACTCTGCTGCATGGATTATTTTTCTAAAAAAATTCAAAAAATTTTAATGGTTGTCCACACACCTCCTCATCAAACAGAAACTCATTTATTTTTTCCTGATTTTTTTCTACTACCTAGTCTGCACACTTTGCCCCTTTAATGTCAACTTAATCACTCTACCTCGATCTCATCTATCACCCCCCACTCTTTGTCCATATCCTCCCTCTAACCTTTAGCTTCTTCCCCTTCCATATATGACAGTCTATTAATAATAATAATAATAATGGTATTTGTTAAGTGCTCACTATGTGCAAAGCACTGTTCTAAGCGCTGGGGGGATACAGGGTGATCAGGTTGTCCCACATGGGGCTCACAGTCTTAATCCCCATTTTACAGATGAGGTAACTGAAGCACAAGAAGTTAAGCAACTTGCCTAAAATCTCACAACCGGTAAGTGATGGAGCAGGATTTGAACCCATGACCTCTGACTCCCAAGCCCGTGCTCTTTCCACTGAGCCACACTGCTTCTCATTACTCTTCCCACTTTAAATTTTATCACCTACAAGAGGCCTTCCCCAATTAAACCCTCTTTTCCCAGACTCCCTCTCTCTTCTGCATTGTCTCTTCACTTGGATCTTTTTAAGAACTTTGACCACATTTCTTTAGGTACAGCAATATCTGTTTGGCAAATGTTTCTTCACTAATATTCCTTTCTGGTGCCAGCAAATGATACAGATGCCACCTTCAACCCCACAGCACTTCTGTACATAACCTTAATTAACTTATTTATATTAATGTCTATCTCCCTCTCTAGACTGTAAGCTCATCTTAGGCAGGAAATGTGCCCACTAACTCTGTTGTATTATTCTCTCCCAGTAAGTCCTCAATACATACCATTGATTTATTAATTGAAAATGGCCTATACCTGCTTAACTTAATCATGTCAGAATTTGGATGGATTAAAGTCTATTTGGGCAGTGCGTGTTACAACGGTTAAACAGCATCATTTTCTGTGTTTACCACTAATATTTGAAAGTTAACTGTGGTTTCATCAGGTAAAATCCTGAAATCCAGTCTTCTACTCATTAGTCTGATTTTCTGAGCCAACTTCTGGGCAGTTTTCTCTCCCTTGAGTCCTCTCTGGGTCTCCTGTGTTCCTCATAGCTCCCAGATCTTTCCCTCTCCGGACACTTTGGAGATGTGCAGGGAATGTGTCTGCCAATTATGTAGTATTGTACTCTCTCAAGCACTTAGTACAATGCTTTATTGTGTTTAATAAATACCATCGTCACACCCTGGCCTATTGGATAGAACACAGGATTTGGAAGGGTTGGGGTTCTAATCCAGGCTCCACTACTTAATAATAATAATAATAATAATGATAATAATAATAATAATAATAATAATAATGGTATTTGTTAAGCACTTACTAAGTGCCATGCACTGTTCTAAGTGCTGGGTTAGATACAAGGTAATCAGGTTGTCTGACGTGGGGTTCACAGAGTGGCTCAGTGGCAAGAGCATGGGCTTTGGAGTCAGGGATCATGGGTTTGAATCCCAGCTCTGCCAGTTGTCAGCTGTGTGACTTTGGGCAAGTCACTTAACTTCTCTGTGCCTCAGTTACCACATCTGTAAAATGGGGGTTAAGACTGGAGCCCCCCATGGGACAATCTGATCTCCTTATAACCTCTCCAGCGCTTAGAACAGTGCTTTGCACATAGCAAGTGCTTAATAAATGCCATCATTATTATTAATCCCCATTTTATAGACGTGGTAACTGAGGCACACAGAAGTGAAGTGACTTGCCCAAGGTCACATAGCTGACAAGTGGCAGAGCTGGATTAGAACCCATGACCTCTGACTCCCAAAGCCCGTGTTCTTGCCACTAGGCCATGCTGCTTCTCTATTGTTTGCTGTGTGACCTTGGGTAAGTTACATCACTTCTCTGGGCCTCAGTTTCCTCATAAGTGCTTGGGAGAGTATAATTCAATAGAGGTGCTAGATATATAATCCCTGCCCAGATTCCCACTTTGCCCATCTCTAAAACAGTACTTGCCCTTGACCTGATCTCCTCAGTCTGACAATCCCCCTGAGGAGAAGTCATCCTATCCAATCCTCTGTGCCTTCAAGGCTCTGAAGTGTCATTTACATCATTTACATGGAGGCTAGGGAGCTAATGCCTCCCTGTCTACTATGGGGAAAATGAGAGGAAATTGGCTGCAAGGGAAATAGATGGGATATTCTGTTCTTCCAGGTAAACCTTGTCATGTGAGGTTTCTTTGGCACAGAGCAAGTGGAGAAACAGCACAGTCTAGTGGATACAGCACTAGCCTGGGAGCCAGAAGGACTGGGGTTCTAATCCCAGCTTCACCACTTGTCTTCTGGGTGACCTTCATCAAGTCACTTAACTTCTCTGGGCCTCAGTTACCTCAGCTGTAAAATGGGAATTAAGACTTGACACCTACTCACATGTTTTGTTTTGTTGTCTGTCTCCCCATTCTAGACTGTGAGCAGGTTGTTGGGTAGGGACCGTCTCTATATGTTGCCAACTTGTACTTCCCAAGCGCTTAGTACAGTGCTCTGCACACAGTAAGCGCTCAACAAATATGATTGAAAGAATGAATGAATAACTGTGAGCCCCAGGTGGGTCAGAGACTGTGTCCAACCTGATTATCTTTATCTACCCCACACTTAGTATAGTGCCTGGAACATAGTAAGTGCTTAACAAATACCATAAAAAAGTGGATCTTCTTACTGGAAAGAGTATGGGCTTGGAAATCAGAGGTTGTGGGTTCTAATCCCAGTTCTGCCATTTATCAGCTGTGTGACTTTAGGCAAGTCACTTAATTTCTCTGTGCCTCAGTTACCTCATCTGGGATTAAGACCGTGAGCCCCACATGGGACAACCTGATTATCTTGTATCTTTCTAGTGCTTAGAACAGTGCTTGGCACATAGAAAGTGCTTAACAAATACCATTATCAAGACCCTACTGAGAGCTCACCTTCTCCAGGAGGCCTTCCCAGACTGAGCCCCTTCCTTCCTCTCCCCCTCGTCCCCCTCTCCATCCCCCCATCTTACCTCCTTCCCTTCCCCACAGCACCTGTATATATGTATATATGTTTGCACATATTTATTACTCTATTTATTTATTTATTTATTTTACTTGTACATATCTATTCTATTTATTTTATTTTGTTAGTATGTTTGGTTTTGTTCTCTGCCTCCCCCTTTTAGACTGTGAGCCCACTGTTGGGTAGGGACTGTCTCTATATGTTGCCAACTTGTACTTCCCAAGAGCTTAGTACAGTGGTCTGCACACAGTAAGTGCTCAATAAATACGATTGATTGATTGATTGATTATTATTATTATCTGGGTCCTTTACTTCCTCCCCAATCCTTCTCTCTGAATGGCTTAGCTAAGACTAGGGAGATAGTAGTAACAATAATAATAATAATAATAATAATAATAATAATAATAATAATAATAATAATGGTATTTGTTAAGTGCTTACTATGTGCCAAGTACTGTTCTAAACGCTGGGGAGGATATAAGGTAATCAGTCTTAATCCCCATTTTACAGATGAGGGAACTGAGGCACAGAGAAGTAAAGTGACTTGCCCAAAGTCACACAGCTGACAAGTGGTGGAGTGGGATTAGAACCCATGACCTGTGACTCCCAAGCCCATGTTCTTTCCACTGAGCCACACTGCTTCTTTATAATAATGGTATTTGTTAAGTGCTTACTATGTGATAAGCACTGTTCTAAGCACTAGGGTTGATACAAGGTAATCAGATTGTCCCACATGGGGTAACAGCTTTAATCCCCCTTTTACAGATGAAGGAACGGAGGCTCAGAGAAGTTAAGTGACTTGCCCAGAGTCACACAACTGATGCATTTATTCAATCATATTTATTGAGTGCTTACAGTGTCCAGGGCACTGTACTAAACTCTTGGGAAGTACAAATTGGCAACATATAGAGATGGTCCCTACCCAACAACGGGCTCACAGTCTAGAAGGGATAATGATAGCATTCATTAAGTGCTAACTATGTGCAAAGCACTGTTCTTAGTGCTGGGGAGCTTACATGGTGATCAGGTTGTCCCACGAGGGGCTCACAGTCTTAATCCCCATTTTACAGATGAGGTAACTGAGGCACAGCAAAGTTCAGTGACTTGCTCAAAGTCACACAGCTGGCAACTGGCAGAGCGAGGATTTGAACCCATGACCTCTGACTCCAAAGCCTGTGCTCTTTACACTGAGCCATGCTGATTAGAACCCACGATCTCTGACTCCCAAGCCGGAGCTCTTTCCATTAAACTACACTGCCCCACCTGCCTCCTGCCCCTCCTTAGTGTGAGGGCTAATCAATCAATCAACCCTGGTCATCACAACAGGCTAGAACCCTGGCTTCCTTGACTCCCAGGCCCGGGCTCTTTACCCTGGAGGCAGGCTGCAGTGGAAAGTCTTTCAGAGAAAAAATCATCGGGGACCAGGAGACCAACATACCGGGTTACTAGACGTCAAGTTGGTCAGTGGCCTCTCGTACCTAGGCTCTGCACTTAATGCTTTTGGGAGTGGCAAAGAGGGAATAATATAATAATAATAATAATAATGGCACTTGTTAAGCACTTACTATGTGCAAAGCACCGTTCTAAGATCTTAGGGAGGATACAACATGATCAAGTTGTCCCACGGGGGGCTCACAGTCTTAATCCCCATTTTACATATGAGGTAATTTAGGCACAGAGAAGTTAAGTGACTTGCCCAAAGGCACACAGCTGACAAGCGGTGGAGCCGGGATTAGAACCCATGACCTCTCACTCCCAAGCCCGGGCTCTTTCCACTGAGCCCCGCTGCTTCCCATAATGGTAGTTGATAAGTGCTGACGTCACGCCAAGCCCTGTTCTAAGCGCCAGGGGAGATGCAAAAGAATCAGGTTGTTCCACCTGGGGCTCGAAATTTTCATCCCCATTTTCCAGATGAGGTAACTGAGGGCACAGAGAGGTTAAGCGGCTTGCCTAAGGTCGCAAAGCAGACAAGTGGCGGATCAGGGATTAGAACCCACGTCTTCTGACTCCCAAGCCCGTGCTCTTGCCACTAAACCACGCTGGAAAAAATTATACAAATGACCACATGTCTTCCGTACATTTTCTTTTCATCACGCATTCGGTTAATTCCATAGTGACCATTCATTCATTCATTCAATCGTCTTTATTGAGTGCTTACTGTGTGCAGAGCACTGTACTAAAAGCTTGGGAAGTACAAGTCGGCAACATATACAGTCCTACCCTACCTGGCTCACAGAGACAGGCTTCCTTATTCAAACCATCACATTTATACCAGCCAGATCTATATCTGGCTGGTATATATATCTGGCTGGTATACATATATAGACTGTGAGCCCGTTGTTGGGTAGGGACCGTCTCTATATGTTGACAACTTGTACTTCCCAAGCGCTTAACAGTAAGTGCTCAGTAAATACGATTGAATGAAAGAATGAATATATATTTCAAGTATATCAAGATAACTTTGCTTATATACCTCTTTTACCAATTTAGCAAAATTTGATGCAGTACAATTTTAGAAATAATGATTAAATCGCCACGCCTACGTTATTCCTATGCTGGGAGGACAATGGCAAATTCACTCCCAATTACTACCGTAGTATTTTCTAGAGGGAGGTGGCTTAGATTGAGGAGGCAACCATTCACTTGAGGGAGGTGCCTTCTCTCGAAGGAATTCCCTTTTGATCTTCCAAACTGATAGCTCTGGCCCTGAAGGCAAATTAGTTAAATTTCCTACCCCCAAGCCTTAACTTGCAAATTTGTTGCAAGTTACTGGGTGATTTCATGAATAGGTGAGAGAAGGGAGAAGAATTAAAAACCCCAGGCCAATAAAATGACTCTCAATCTGCGGAGCTATCCAAATTCAACTAGGAATTTATCTTCAATGAACAATACACGTTTTCACAACACTGGCCAATTCATTCAAACATAACATCCTAAACACACTTTCACACCGACTCAGGGGTAAAGCCAATTCCCCCGTATCAAACAAGATGTTAATTCCATCTACATCTAGATCTACATCCATCTACATCTAGATGTAGATGTTAATCTACTTCTCTGCCCCTGCTCTCTCTCCCTCCCTCCAGGCTCGCATCTCCTCCTGCCTTCAGGACATCTCCATCTGGATCAATCAGTCAATCAATCAATCAATCAATCGTATTTATTGAGAGCTTACTGTGTGCAGAGCACTGTACTAAGCACTTGGGAAGTACAAGTTGGCAACATATAGAGACAGTCCCTACCCAACAGTGGGCTCACAGTCTAAAAGGGGGAGACAGAGAACAAAACCAAACATACTAACAAAATAAAATAAATAGAATAGATATGTACAAGTAAAATAAATAGAGTAATAAATATGTACAAACATATATACATATATACAGGTGCTGTGGGGAAGGGCAGGAGGTAAGATGAGGGGAATGGAGAGGGGGACAAGGGGGAGAGGAAGGAAGGGGCTCAGTCTGGGAAGGCCTCCTGGAGGAGGTGAGCTCTCAGTAGGGCCTGGAAGGGAGGAAGAGAGCTAGCTTGGCGGATGGGCAGAGGGAGGGCATTCCAGGCCCGGGTTTGCCCGCCACCTAAAACTCAACATGTCCAAGACTGAACTCCTTGTCTTCCCTCCCAAACCCTGCCGTCTCCCTGACTTTCCCATCACTGTTGACAGCACTACCATCCTTCCTGTCTCACAAGCCCGCAACCTTGGTGTTATCCTTGACTCCGCTCTCTCGTTCACCCCTCACATCCAAGCCGTCACCAAAACCTGCCGGTCTCAGCTCCGCAACATTGCCAAGATCTGCCCTTTCCTCTCCATCCAAACCGCTACCCTGCTCATTCAAGCTCTCATCCTATCCTGTCTGGATTACTGTATCATCCTCTTCTCCGATCTCCCTTCCTCCTGTCTCTCCCCACTTCAATCCATACTTCACGCCGCTGCCCGGATTGTCTTTTTCCAGAAACGCTCATTGCATGTTACTCCCCTCCTCAAAAATCTCCAGTGGCTACCAATCAACCTACGCGTCAGGCAAAAAATTCTCGCCCTCGCTTCAAGACTCTCCATCCCCTCACCCCCTCCTGCCTCACCTCCCTTCTCTCCTTCTACAGCCCAGCCCACACCCTCCTCTCCTCTGTCGTGAATCTCCTCACCGTGCCTCGTTCTCACCTGTCCCGCGTCGACCCCCAGCCCATGTCATCCCCCTGTCCTGGAATGCCCTCCCTCCGCACATCTGCCAAGTTAGCTCTCTTCCTCCCTTCAAGGCCCTACTGAGAGCTCACCTCCTCCAGGAGGCCTTCCCAGACTGAGCCCCCTCCTTCCTTTCCCCCTCATCCCCCTCCCCATCCCCCTGCCTTACCTCCTTCCAATCCCCACAGCACCTGTATATTGTATATATGTTTGTACATATGTATTACTCCATTTATTATATTTGTACATATTTATTCTATTTATTTTATTTTGTTAATATCTTTTGTTTCGTTTTCTGTCTCCTCCTTCTAAACTGTGAGCCCACTGTTGGATAGGGACCGTCTCTATATTTTGCCAACTTGTACTTCCCAAGCGCTTAGTACACTGCTCTGCCCTCAGTAAGTGCTCAATAAATACTATTGAATGGATGAATGAATGAATTTCCACCCACGTTCAGGACAAATGCCTAAGTCTTTTTTCGTTCCTGCTCCACCCACAGCCATATACATAATCTATCTATAGGCATCACCTCAAATCTCAACTACTCGGCGTTCCCAGAACGTCCTCCATTCTATGCACACAAAATGCGAGGGGGTATTGTTCATGCAATCATTTCAACTCATAGCAGAACACTCTGTACGTCCACACTCCTACTCAAAGAGGAGGGTGCGCCCAATCCCACATTCACACGATGTTTTCAGTACTTTAAAACAGAACAGAGATGTTTTCTGATCATCATCAGGAACTTCTTCATTGGGGGCATTAAGAATCAGCTTTCAGCACACAGATCTCTCATGTAAGAATGGTTTGGTGCTTGCAATTTAAAAGGAACAGGCTCTGCCCTCAGAGGGCTGACAGTCTGACAAGAGCAGGGGGAAAGGAGAACCCCAACGTCTGACTGCTCCCCAAATAATAATAATAATAATTGTGGTATTAAGTGCTTATTATGTGCCTGGCACCGTACTAAACACTGGGGTGGATGCATGAAAATTTGGTTGGACACAGTTCCTGTCACATGTGGGGCTTACAGTCTCACTCCCCATTTTACAGATGAGGAAATTGAGGCCCAGAGAAGTGAAGGTCACACAACAGACAAGTAGCAGAGTCGGGATTAGAACCTGCACTTGATGCTGGGGGGAAGGACCCAGAGAGATGAAGGTGCAGTGGTTTCTGCTTTCAAGGAAACGATAGTCTGAGAGAAACACAAGAGCACGAAAATGGACACACACACATAAAGAAATGTTGCTTAGTGGATAAAACATGGGCCTGGGAGTCAGAAGGACCTCGGTTCTAATACTGGTTAAGAGAAGCAGCATGCCTCAATGGAAAGAGCACAGGCGTGGGAGCCAGAGGTCATGGGTTCTAATCCTGGTTCCACCACTTGTCATCTGTGTGACTTTGAGCAAGTCACTTAACTTCTCTGGGCCTCAGTTACCTCATCTTTAAAATGGGGATTAAGAATGTGAGCCCCATGTGGGACAACCTGATCACCTTGTATCCTCCCCAGCGCTTACTACAGTGCTTTGTACCTAGTAAGTGCTTAACAAATGCCATTAATATTATTACTTGTCTGCTGGGTTACTTTGGGCAAATCACTTCACTTCTCTGTGCCTCAGTTACTTCATCTGTAAAATGGGGATTAAGACAGTTCTATGTGGGAAAGGGACTATATCCAACCTGATTAACATATATCTACCCCAGCACTAAGTATAGTGGCTTGCACATAGTAAGTGCTTAACAGTACTATAATAGATAATAAATAAATAGTATTTATTTAGCACTTACTATTTGCAGAGCACTGTACTAAGCACCTGGGTGAGTACTGTACAACAGAGTTAGCAGAGATGCTCCCTGCCTACAATGAGCTTACTATCTAGATCTTACAATCTGTTTATTAATTCATTTATTATATATGTATGTACATTAATGTCTGTCTCCCCCTCTAAATTGTTAGATCAATGTGGGCAGGAAATGTGTCTGTTGTTGTATTGTACTCTCTCAACTGCTTAGTACAGTACTTGGTGCACAGTAAGTGCTCAATAAATATGATTGAATGAAGGAAGGAGGAGATGAACATTATTGTAAATGAGTGATCTAAAATATATGATTTAAAGATATGTACATAAGTATCATGGGGTTGACGATGGGGCAATTATCAAATGTTCATAGGTCACAGATCCCAATGCATAGATGATGCAGAATGGAGAGGGAGCCAGAGAAAAGAAGGTTTAATTGAGGAAGGCCTCTTGGAGGAGATGTAACCTTAATAAGACTTTGAAGGTGGGGAGAGTAGTGGTCTAACATATATGGAGAACAGGAGAACTCCAGGCAAGGGGGAGGACATGAGAAAGGGGTTGGCGGTGAGATAGATTATATCAGGTACAGTCAGTGACCTGGTGCTAGAGAAGCGAAGCGTGTGGGTTGCCATAATAGGGGATCTGTGAAGTAAAGTATGTTGGGGTAAGCTGATTCTTTAAAGGCAGTGGTAAGGAGTGTCTGTTTGAAGAGTTGGGAGAGAAAGACTGAACTTTTTTTTAGAAAAATGAACCATGTAGCAGAGGGAAGTATGGACTGGAGCAGGAAGAGACAGGAGGCAGAAAGGTCAGCAAGGAGGCAGATGGAGTAGTCAGGGCAAGGCAGGATAAGTGTTTGGATCCGTGTGGTAACAGTTTGTATGGAGAGGAAAAGAAGAATTTTAGCAATGTAGAGAAGGTATAACTGACAGGACTTGGTGGCAGATTGAATATGTGCATAGAATGAGAGAAGCGAGTTGAGAACAAAGCCAAGTTTATGGGCTTAAGAGATAGGAAGGATGGTGGTGCTGTGTACAGTGATGGAAAAGAGAGCAGAAGGTCAGGAAGATAAGATGTTCAGCTTTGGACATGTTCATGTAACATCCAGGTAGAGATGTCCTGGAGGAAATGCAAGACTGCAGAGAAGGAGAGGTCAGGGCTGGATATGTAGATTTGTGAATCATTCACATGGAGAGGATAGCTGAAACCAAGAGAGTGACTAAATTCTCCAAAGGAGTGATGTAAGGGGAGATTTAGAAAGTGGCCTAGAACTGAGCGTCGGGTGCTCCCCTCTGTCAGAGGGTAGGAGGCAGAATAATAATAATAATAATAATAATAATAATAATAATAATAATAATAATAATAATAATATTTGTTAAGCGCTTACTACGTGCAAAGCACTGTTCTAAGAGCTGGGGAGGTTACAAGGTGATCAGGTTGTCCCACGGGGGGCTCACAGTTTTAATCCCCATTTTACAGATGAGGTAACTGAGGCACAGAGAAGTTAAGTGACTTGCCCAAAGTCACACAGCTGACACTTGGCAGAGCCGGGATTTGAACCCATGACCTCTGACTACAAAGCCCGTGCTTTTCCCACTGAGCCACACTGCTGCTTTTGCTGATAAAAGAGGAGCCAGCAAAAGAAACTAAGGAGGAATTTCTTCCAAACACACACACTTGTAGCTGGGTCCTGGGAAGAAGGACCTGGAGAGGTGGCAGATGATTCAGTGATTCCTGTTCTCAAGGCCCCAACAGTCTGAAAAGGGAGACAGGATAGGAGACCAGTGGACACCAACTAAGCCCAAGTGAAGACACAAATACAGCTATAATAATAAGAATAGGAAGTGTAACTGAAACCTCAGATCACAAACAGAAACTATTCCACATGATAACCTAGGCATATATAAGTACTTAAAGGGACTGGAATGACAAAACTGAACAGAGGTAGAAAAGAGGTGAGAGTCTTATCTGGAAAAGCTTCCTGGTAAAGTTCTGTCTTCAGTTAGCTTTTAGCAGTTTAGTCCCATTGGGATAATTTTAGAGTTTGTCTCTCCTCACTTCTTCTTCTTCGCAGGTAACCATGTCAATTCCAAACACTACCAGCTTCCATCCCTCCGTGTTCTTCCTGTTGGGCATCCCTGGGATGGAGGATCAGCAAATCTGGATCTCCATCCCCTTCTGCTCAATGTACATCATGGCTCTGCTGGGCAATGCCACTATCCTGTTGGTCATCACCTCTGACAAGACCCTCCATGAGCCCATGTACCTCTTCCTCTGCATCCTCTCACTTACAGACTTGGTTCTTTGCTCCACCACATTGCCCAAGATGCTGGCCATCTTCTGGTTTGGTGCCCAGCCCATCTCCTTCCATGGTTGCCTCACTCAAATGTTCTTCATCCACGCTGTTTATGCCACTGAGTCAGGTGTTCTGCTGGCCATGGCCTTTGACCGCTTTGTGGCCATCTGCCGCCCGCTACACTACTCGTCCATCCTCAGCCCAGCTGTCATTGGAAAGATCATAGTGGCCTGCCTATCCCGAAGCCTAATGGTTGTCATTCCGTTTATCATCCTGATCCACAGATTGCCATTCTGTGGGCATCATTTGATCCCCCACACCTATTGTGAGCACATGGGCATTGCCAAGTTGGCGTGTGCCAACATCAAGATCAACATCATCTACGGCTTGACGGTTGCACTCTGGCTCATGGGGATGGATATTGTGCTTATTGGCTTTTCTTATGGCTTCATCCTCCATACTGTTCTCAATTTGCCTTCCCAGGATGCACAACTCAAGGCTTTCAGCACCTGTGGGTCCCACGTTTGTGTAATCATGGTCTTCTACATCCCGGCTTTCTTCTCCTTCTTCACCCACCGCTTTGGTCACTGGGTGCCACCTCAGGTTCACATTTTCATGGCCATCATCTACCTCCTTTTGCCCCCTGTGCTCAACCCACTGGTGTATGGCATTAACAGCAAGCACATCCGCTGGAGGATCCTAACTCTAATCCTGGGGAAGAGATAGGGCCCTGCACCCGCCCTCTCTGCTACCACCAGCTCCAGCAAAGGGCCCCAGAGAGACATCATCAACCAGGGGACCTGAGACCCCTGAGGAGGCTGCAGGGTAAACACAGACACATCCAATCAGCCACTCCACTGGGCATTGTTTCTTTGTAGCTGTCTTCCAGATGCTCTGTGAAGCCAACAATGGGAAAGCTACAAAACAGCTAGTGGTTGAATGAATCAATGACCTTCCTTTTGAGTGACTTGCGACTCATTGTCAGATTTCTCTTTTGCAGATCTGCCTGCTGGGTCAACAGTTGCGAAATAATAATAAGAAGAATTGTGGTATTTGTTAATTGCTTACTTTGTGCTGTGGTAGAATGGTTTAGTTTTACCTTTCTTGTCCTGAAATATACATGGAGAAGTTTTTATCTCTCAAACTTCCTGCCTTTCCTTCTACTTGTCATTCAAGTTGTTGACCTTCTGTCCCTGGAGAGGTGCAGTGGTCCTGGAGCTTCTCTTTTCCCACTCAAGTAGGCAAACCATCAACTGGGATACGGACTTGTCTTGGGGAAAAGTCCCAAGATGCAGCCAAGAAGAATTTGAACCTTTGTGGGATTCCCCCTTGGCACTGAAATATTGGCCAGACCCTGTCTTTGGTTCCATCACTCACATGGCATTGCTCTGATGAATCTGTGTTCCACCCAGGCTTCCTCAGGCATAGCACCTGTAGTTCTCCACTATAACAATAATAAAAATAATAATGATGGCATTTGTTAATCACTTACTATGTGCAAAGCACTGTTCTAAGCTCTGAGAAGGATACAATGTGATCAGTTTGTCCCATGTGGGGCTCACAATCTTAATCTCCATTTTACAGATGAGGTAACTGAGGCACAGAGAAGTTAAGTGACTTTCCCAAAGTCACCCAGCTGACAAGCGGCAGAGCTAGGATTTGAACCCATGACCTCTGATTCCCAAGCCTGTGCTCTTTCCACAGAGCCATGCTGCTTCTCAGAATATTATTATTCTGATTATTCTGATTAGTATTATTATTCAGAATAATGCTAACAATAATAATAGTAATATCGGTTAAGTGCTAAACCTGTGTCAAAACTTTACTAAACACAGGGTTAGTTATGGGATAATAAGGTCAGGCACAAGTTTTATCCCATATGAGCCTCACAGTCTCAGGTGTTAGACTTTAGAGAGCAACATGGCTTATTGGCAAGAGCACAGGCTTGAGAGTCAGAGGACGTAGGTTTTAATCAATCAATCAATC